>NC_090378.1:4071767-4410245 GCF_036365525.1 Heterodontus francisci | reverse complement strand
TTGGGAGAGGGGAGGATGGGAGAGGGGAGGGGAGGGGGTCAGTCTGGGAGAGGGGAGGATGGGAGAGGGGAGGGGGTCAGTCTGGGAGAGGGAGGATGGGAGAGGGGAGGGGGGTCAGTCTGGGAGAGGGGAGGATGGGAGAGGGGAGGGGAGGAGTTCAGTCTGGGAGAGGGGAGGGGGTCAGTCTGGGAGAGGGCATCAGGCTGGGAGAGGGGAGGATGGGAGAGGGGGGGGGGTCAGTCTGGGAGAGGGGAGGATGGGAGAGGAGAGGGGAGGGGAGGATGGGAGAGGAGAGGGTAGGGGGTCAGTCTGGGAGGGGGTCAGTATGGGAGAGGGGAGGATGGGGGAGGGGAGGGGCAGTATGGGGGAGGGGTGGGGGTCAGTCTGGGAGAGGGGAGAATGGGAGGGAGGGGAGGGGAGGGGAGGGGGTCAGTCTGGGAGAGGGGAGGAGGGGAGGGGGTCAGTCTCGGAGAGGGGATGTGAGGGGGGGGTCAGTCTGGGAGAGGGGAGAATGGAAGAGGGGAGGGGAGGGGGTCAGTCTGGGAGAGGGGAGAATGGGAGAGGAGAGGGGAGGGGAGGGGAGGGGGTCAGTCTGGGAGAGGGGTGAATGGGAGAGGGGAGGGGAGGGGGTCAGTCTGGGAGAGGGGAGGGGAGGGGAGGGGAGGGGGTCAGTCTGGGAGAGGGGAGGATGGGAGAGGGGAGGGGGTCAGTCTGGGAGAGGGGAGGATGGGAGAGGGAGGGGAGGGTGTCAGTCTGGGAGAGGGAGGATGGGAGAGGGGAGAATGGGAGAGGGGAGGGGAGGGTGTCAGTCTGGGAGAGGGGAGGATGGGACAGGGGAGGGGGTCAGTCTGGGAGAGGAGAGGGGAGGGGGTCAGTCTGGGAGAGGAGAGGGGAGGGGGTCAGTCTGGGAGAGGAGAGAGGGGAGGGGGTCAGTCTGGGAGAGGGGAGTCTGGGAGAGGGGAGGGGGTCAGTCTGGGAGAGGGGAGGATGGGAGAGGGGAGGGGAGGTGAGGGGGTCAGTTTGGGAGAGGGGAGGGGGTCAGTCTGGGTGAGGGGAGTATGGGAGAGGGGAGGGGAGGGGGTCAGTCTGGGAGAGGGGGTCAGTCTGGGAGAGGGGGTCAGTCTGGGAGAGGGGAGGATGGGAGAGGGAGGGGGGTCAGGATGGGAGAGGGGAGAGGGGAGGGGGGTCAGTCTGGGAGAGGGGAGGGGGGTCAGGATGGGAGAGGGGAGAGGAGAGGGGAGGGGGGTCAGGATGGGAGAGGGGAGAGGGGTCAGGATGGGAGAGGGGAGAGGGGGGGGGTCAGGATGGGAGAGGGGAGAGGGTCAGGATGGGAGAGGGGAGAGGGGAGGGGGGTCAGGATGGGAGAGGGGAGGGGAGAGGCGAGGGGAGGGGAGGGGGTCAGTCTGGGAGAGGGGAGGAGGGGAGAGGAGGAGAGGGGAGGGGGGTCAGTCTGGGAGAGGGGAGGGGGGTCAGTCTGGGAGAGGGGAGAGGGGAGGGGGGTCAGTCTCGGAGAGGGGAGGATGGGAGAGGGGAGGGGGGTGAGGATGGGAGAGGGGAGAGGGGTCAGTCTGGGAGAGGGGAGGGGGTCAGTCTGGGAGAGGGGACATGGGAGTGGGGAGAGTGGAAGGGGGTCAGTGTCTGAGAGGGGAGGATGGGAGAGGGGAGGGGTCAGTCTGGGAGAGGGAAGGGGAGGGGGGTCAGTCTGGGAGAGGGGAGGATGGGAGAGGGGAGGGGAGGGGGTCAGTCTGGGAGAGGGGAGGATGGGAGAGGGGAGGGGAGGGGGTCAGTCTGGGAGAGGGGAGGGGAGGGGAGGGGGTCAGTCTGGGAGAGGGGAGGATGGGAGAGGGGAGGGGGGTCAGTCTGGGAGAGGGGAGGATGGGAGAGGGGAGGGGAGGAGTTCAGTCTGGGAGAGGGGAGGGGCAGTCTGGGAGAGGGCATCAGGCTGGGAGAGGGGAGGATGGGAGAGGGGGGGGGGTCAGTCTGGGAGAGGGGAGGATGGGAGAGGAGAGGGGAGTGGAGGATGGAGAGGAGAGGGGAGGGGAGGATGGGAGAGGAGAGGGGAGGGGGTCAGGATGGGGGAGGGGAGGATGGGAGAGAGGAGGGGGTCAGTCTGGGAGAGGGGAGGGGGTGTCTGGGAGAGGGGAGGATGGGAGAGGGGAGGGGGTCAGGATGGGGGAGGGGAGGATGGGAGAGGGGAGGGGGTCAGTCTGGGAGAGGGGAGGGGGTCAGTCTGGGAGAGGGGAGGATGGGACAGGGGAGGGGGTCAGTCTGGGAGAGGGGAGGATGGGAGAGGGGAGGGGGTCAGTCTGGGAGAGGGGAGGATGGGGGAGGGGAGGGGGTCAGTCTGGGAGAGGGGAGGAGGGGAGGGGGTCAGTATGGGAGAGGGGAGGGGGTCAGTCTGGGAGAGGGGAGGGGAGGGGGTCAGTATGGGAGAGGGGGAGGGGGTCAGTCTGGGAGAGGGGAGGGTAGGGGGTCAGTCTGGGAGGGGGTCAGTATGGGAGAGGGGAGGATGGGGGAGGGGAGGGGCAGTATGGGGGAGGGGAGGGGGTCAGTCTGGGAGAGGGGAGAATGGGAGGGAGGGGAGGGGAGGGGAGGGGGTCAGTCTGGGAGAGGGGAGGAGGGGAGGGGGTCAGTCTCGGAGAGGGGAAGATGTGAGGGGGGGGTCAGTCTGGGAGAGGGGAGGATGGGAGAGGGAGGGGGGTTAGGATGGGAGAGGGGAGAGGGGAAGGGGTCAGTCTGGGAGAGGGGAGGGGGGTCAGGATGGGAGAGGGGAGAGGAGAGGGGAGGGGGGTCAGGATGGGAGAGGGGAGAGGGGTCAGGATGGGAGAGGGGAGAGGGGAGGGGGGTCAGGATGGGAGAGGGGAGAGGGGTCAGGATGGGAGAGGGGAGAGGGGAGGGGGGTCAGGATGGGAGAGGGGAGGGGAGAGGCGAGGGGAGGGGAGGGGGTCAGTCTGGGAGAGGGGAGGAGGGGAGAGGAGGAGAGGGGAGGGGGTCAGTCTGGGAGAGGGGAGGGGGGTCAGTCTGGGAGAGGGGAGAGGGGAGGGGGGTCAGTCTCGGAGAGGGGAGGATGGAGAGGGGAGGGGGGTGAGGATGGGAGAGGGGAGAGGGGTCAGTCTGGGAGAGGGGAGGGGGTCAGTCTGGGAGAGGGGACATGGGAGTGGGGAGAGTGGAAGGGGGTCAGTCTCTGAGAGGGGAGGATGGGAGAGGGGAGGGGTCAGTCTGGGAGAGGGAAGGGGAGGGGGGTCAGTCTGGGAGAGGGGAGGATGGGAGAGGGGAGGGGAGGGGGTCAGTCTGGGAGAGGGGAGGATGGGAGAGGGGAGGGGGTCAGTCTGAGAGGGGAGGATGGGAGAGGGGAGGGGGGTCAGTCTGGGAGAGGGGAGGATGGGAGAGGGAGGGGAGGAGTTCAGTCTGGGAGAGGGGAGGGGGTCAGTCTGGGAGAGGGCATCAGGCTGGGAGAGGGGAGGATGGGAGAGTGGGGGGCAGTCTGGGAGAGGGGAAGATGGGAGAGGAGAGGGGAGGGGAGGATGGGAGAGGAGAGGGTAGGGGGTCAGTCTGGGAGGGGGTCAGTATGGGAGAGGGGAGGATGGGGGAGGGGAGGGGCAGTATGGGGGAGGGGTGGGGGTCAGTCTGGGAGAGGGGAGAATGGGAGGGAGGGGAGGGAGGGGAGGGGGTCAGTCTGGGAGAGGGGAGGAGGGGAGGGGGTCAGTCTCGGAGAGGGGATGTGAGGGGGGGGTCAGTCTGGGAGAGGGGAGAATGGAAGAGGGGAGGGGAGGGGGTCAGTCTGGGAGAGGGGAGAATGGGAGAGGAGAGGGGAGGGGAGGGGAGGGGGTCAGTCTGGGAGAGGGGTGAATGGGAGAGGGGAGGGGAGGGGGTCAGTCTGGGAGAGGGGAGGGGAGGGGAGGGGAGGGGAGGGGGTCAGTCTGGGAGAGGGGAGGATGGGAGAGGGGAGGGGGTCAGTCTGGGAGAGGGAGGATGGGAGAGGGGAGGGGAGGGGGTCAATCTGAGAGAGGGGAGGGGAGGGGGTCAGTCTGGTAGAGGGGAGAATGGGAGGGAAGGGGTCAGCCTGGGAGGGAGAATGGGAGAGGGGAGGGGGTCAGGATGGGAGGATGGGAGAGGGCAGGGGGTTCAGTCTGGGAGAGGGGAGGGGAGGGGGTCAGTCTGGGAGAGGGGGGAATGGGAGAGGGGAGGGGAGGAGGGGAGGATGGGAGAGGGGAGGGGGGGTCAGTCTGGGAGAGGGGAGGATGGGAGAGGGGAGAATGGGAGAGGGGAGGGGAGGGTGTCAGTCTGGGAGAGGGGAGGATGGGAGAGGGGAGAATGGGAGAGGGGAGGGGAGGGTGTCAGTCTGGGAGAGGGGAGGATGGGACAGGGGAGGGGGTCAGTCTGGGAGAGGAGAGGGGAGGGGGTCAGTCTGGGAGAGGAGAGGGGAGGGGGTCAGTCTGGGAGAGGAGAGAGGGGAGGGGGTCAGTCTGGGAGAGGGGAGTCTGGGAGAGGGGAGGGGGTCAGTCTGGGAGAGGGGAGGATGGGAGAGGGGAGGGGAGGTGAGGGGGTCAGTTTGGGAGAGGGGAGGGGGTCAGTCTGGGTGAGGGGAGTATGGGAGAGGGGAGGGGAGGGGGTCAGTCTGGGAGAGGGGGTCAGTCTGGGAGAGGGGGTCAGTCTGGGAGAGGGGAGGATGGGAGAGGGAGGGGGGTCAGGATGGGAGAGGGGAGAGGGGAGGGGGTCAGTCTGGGAGAGGGGAGGGGGGTCAGGATGGGAGAGGGGAGAGGAGAGGGGAGGGGGGTCAGGATGGGAGAGGGGAGAGGGGTCAGGATGGGAGAGGGGAGAGGGGAGGGGGGTCAGGATGGGAGAGGGGAGAGGGGTCAGGATGGGAGAGGGGAGAGGGGAGGGGGGTCAGGATGGGAGAGGGGAGGGGAGAGGCGAGGGGAGGGGAGGGGGTCAGTCTGGGAGAGGGGAGGAGGGGAGAGGAGGAGAGGGGAGGGGGGTCAGTCTGGGAGAGGGGAGGGGGGTCAGTCTGGGAGAGGGGAGAGGGGAGGGGGGTCAGTCTCGGAGAGGGGAGGATGGGAGAGGGGAGGGGGGTGAGGATGGGAGAGGGGAGAGGGGTCAGTCTGGGAGAGGGGAGGGGGTCAGTCTGGAGAGGGGACATGGGAGTGGGGAGAGTGGAAGGGGGTCAGTCTCTGAGAGGGGAGGATGGGAGAGGGGAGGGGTCAGTCTGGGAGAGGGAAGGGGAGGGGGGTCAGTCTGGGAGAGGGGAGGATGGGAGAGGGGAGGGGAGGGGGTCAGTCTGGGAGAGGGGAGGATGGGAGAGGGGAGGGGAGGGGGTCAGTCTGGGAGAGGGGAGGGGAGGGGAGGGGGTCAGTCTGGGAGAGGGGAGGATGGGAGAGGGGAGGGGGTCAGTCTGGGAGAGGGGAGGATGGGAGAGGGGAGGGGAGGGGGTCAATCTGAGAGAGGGGAGGGGAGGGGGTCAGTCTGGTAGAGGGGAGAATGGGAGGGAAGGGGTCAGCCTGGGAGGGAGAATGGGAGAGGGGAGGGGGTCAGGATGGGAGGATGGGAGAGGGCAGGGGGGTCAGTCTGGGAGAGGGGAGGGGAGGGGGTCAGTCTGGGAGAGGGGGGAATGGAGAGGGGAGGGGAGGAGGGGAGGATGGGAGAGGGGAGGGGGGGTCAGTCTGGGAGAGGGGAGGATGGGAGAGGGGAGAATGGGAGAGGGGAGGGGAGGGTGTCAGTCTGGGAGAGGGGAGGATGGGAGAGGGGAGAATGGGAGAGGGGAGGGGAGGGTGTCAGTCTGGGAGAGGGGAGGATGGGACAGGGGAGGGGGTCAGTCTGGGAGAGGAGAGGGGAGGGGGTCAGTCTGGGAGAGGGGAGAGGGGAGTCTGGGAGAGGGGAGGGGGTCAGTCTGGGAGGGGAGGATGGGAGAGGGGAGGGGAGGTGAGGGGGTCAGTTTGGGAGAGGGGAGGGGGTCAGACTGGGTGAGGGGAGTATGGGAGAGGGGAGGGGAGGGGGTCAGTCTGGGAGAGGGGGTCAGTCTGGGAGAGGGGAGGATGGGAGAGGGAGGGGGGTTAGGATGGGAGAGGGGAGAGGGGAGTCTGGGAGAGGGGAGGGGGTCAGTCTGGGAGGGGAGGATGGGAGAGGGGAGGGGAGGTGAGGGGGTCAGTTTGGGAGAGGGGAGGGGGTCAGACTGGGTGAGGGGAGAATGGGAGAGGGGAGGGGAGGGTGTCAGTCTGGGAGAGGGGAGGATGGGACAGGGGAGGGGGTCAGTCTGGGAGAGGAGAGGGGAGGGGGTCAGTCTGGGAGAGGAGAGGGGAGGGGGTCAGTCTGGGAGAGGGGAGGAGGGGAGGGGGTCAGTCTCGGAGAGGGGAAGATGTGAGGGGGGGGTCAGTCTGGGAGAGGGGAGGATGGGAGAGGGAGGGGGGTTAGGATGGGAGAGGGGAGAGGGGAAGGGGTCAGTCTGGGAGAGGGGAGGGGGGTCAGGATGGGAGAGGGGAGAGGAGAGGGGAGGGGGGTCAGGATGGGAGAGGGGAGAGGGGTCAGGATGGGAGAGGGGAGAGGGGAGGGGGGTCAGGATGGGAGAGGGGAGAGGGGTCAGGATGGGAGAGGGGAGAGGGGAGGGGGGTCAGGATGGGAGAGGGGAGGGGAGAGGCGAGGGGAGGGGAGGGGGTCAGTCTGGGAGAGGGGAGGAGGGGAGAGGAGGAGAGGGGAGGGGGGTCAGTCTGGGAGAGGGGAGGGGGGTCAGTCTGGGAGAGGGGAGAGGGGAGGGGGGTCAGTCTCGGAGAGGGGAGGATGGGAGAGGGGAGGGGGGTGAGGATGGGAGAGGGGAGAGGGGTCAGTCTGGGAGAGGGGAGGGGGTCAGTCTGGGAGAGGGGACATGGGAGTGGGGAGAGTGGAAGGGGGTCAGTCTCTGAGAGGGGAGGATGGGAGAGGGGAGGGGTCAGTCTGGGAGAGGGAAGGGGAGGGGGGTCAGTCTGGGAGAGGGGAGGATGGGAGAGGGGAGGGGAGGGGGTCAGTCTGGGAGAGGGGAGGATGGGAGAGGGGAGGGGGTCAGTCTGGGAGAGGGGAGGATGGGAGAGGGGAGGGGGGTCAGTCTGGGAGAGGGGAGGATGGGAGAGGGGAGGGGAGGAGTTCAGTCTGGGAGAGGGGAGGGGGTCAGTCTGGGAGAGGGCATCAGGCTGGGAGAGGGAGGATGGGAGAGGGGGGGGGTCAGTCTGGGAGAGGGGAGGATGGGAGAGGAGAGGGGAGGGGAGGATGGGAGAGGAGAGGGTAGGGGGTCAGTCTGGGAGGGGGTCAGTATGGGAGAGGGGAGGATGGGGGAGGGGAGGGGCAGTATGGGGGAGGGGTGGGGGTCAGTCTGGGAGAGGGGAGAATGGGAGGGAGGGGAGGGGAGGGGAGGGGGTCAGTCTGGGAGAGGGGAGGAGGGGAGGGGGTCAGTCTCGGAGAGGGGATGTGAGGGGGGGGTCAGTCTGGGAGAGGGGAGAATGGAAGAGGGGAGGGGAGGGGGTCAGTCTGGGAGAGGGGAGAATGGGAGAGGAGAGGGGAGGGGAGGGGAGGGGGTCAGTCTGGGAGAGGGGTGAATGGGAGAGGGGAGGGGAGGGGGTCAGTCTGGGAGAGGGGAGGGGAGGGGAGGGGAGGGGGTCAGTCTGGGAGAGGGGAGGATGGGAGAGGGGAGGGGGTCAGTCTGGGAGAGGGGAGGATGGGAGAGGGGAGGGGAGGGGGTCAATCTGAGAGAGGGGAGGGGAGGGGGTCAGTCTGGTAGAGGGGAGAATGGGAGGGAAGGGGTCAGCCTGGGAGGGAGAATGGGAGAGGGGAGGGGGTCAGGATGGGAGGATGGGAGAGGGCAGGGGGTTCAGTCTGGGAGAGGGGAGGGGAGGGGGTCAGTCTGGGAGAGGGGGGAATGGGAGAGGGGAGGGGAGGAGGGGAGGATGGGAGAGGGGAGGGGGGGTCAGTCTGGGAGAGGGGAGGATGGGAGAGGGGAGAATGGGAGAGGGGAGGGGAGGGTGTCAGTCTGGGAGAGGGGAGGATGGGAGAGGGGAGAATGGGAGAGGGGAGGGGAGGGTGTCAGTCTGGGAGAGGGGAGGATGGGACAGGGGAGGGGGTCAGTCTGGGAGAGGAGAGGGGAGGGGGTCAGTCTGGGAGAGGAGAGGGGAGGGGGTCAGTCTGGGAGAGGAGAGAGGGGAGGGGGTCAGTCTGGGAGAGGGGAGTCTGGGAGAGGGGAGGGGGTCAGTCTGGGAGAGGGGAGGATGGGAGAGGGGAGGGGAGGTGAGGGGGTCAGTTTGGGAGAGGGGAGGGGGTCAGTCTGGGTGAGGGGAGTATGGGAGAGGGGAGGGGAGGGGGTCAGTCTGGGAGAGGGGGTCAGTCTGGGAGAGGGGGTCAGTCTGGGAGAGGGGAGGATGGGAGAGGGAGGGGGGTCAGGATGGGAGAGGGGAGAGGGGAGGGGGTCAGTCTGGGAGAGGGGAGGGGGGTCAGGATGGGAGAGGGGAGAGGAGAGGGGAGGGGGGTCAGGATGGGAGAGGGGAGAGGGGTCAGGATGGGAGAGGGGAGAGTGGAGGGGGGTCAGGATGGGAGAGGGGAGAGGGGTCAGGATGGGAGAGGGGAGAGGGGAGGAGGGTCAGGATGGGAGAGGGGAGGGGAGAGGCGAGGGGAGGGGAGGGGGTCAGTCTGGGAGAGGGGAGGAGGGGAGAGGAGGAGAGGGGAGGGGGGTCAGTCTGGGAGAGGGGAGGGGGGTCAGTCTGGGAGAGGGGAGAGGGGAGGGGGGTCAGTCTCGGAGAGGGGAGGATGGGAGAGGGGAGGGGGGTGAGGATGGGAGAGGGGAGAGGGGTCAGTCTGGGAGAGGGGAGGGGGTCAGTCTGGGAGAGGGGACATGGGAGTGGGGAGAGTGGAAGGGGGTCAGTCTCTGAGAGGGGAGGATGGGAGAGGGGAGGGGTCAGTCTGGGAGAGGGAAGGGGAGGGGGGTCAGTCTGGGAGAGGGGAGGATGGGAGAGGGGAGGGGAGGGGGTCAGTCTGGGAGAGGGGAGGATGGGAGAGGGGAGGGGAGGGGGTCAGTCTGGGAGAGGGGAGGGGAGGGGAGGGGGTCAGTCTGGGAGAGGGGAGGATGGGAGAGGGGAGGGGGTCAGTCTGGGAGAGGGGAGGATGGGAGAGGGGAGGGGAGGGGGTCAATCTGAGAGAGGGGAGGGGAGGGGGTCAGTCTGGTAGAGGGGAGAATGGGAGGGAAGGGGTCAGCCTGGGAGGGAGAATGGGAGAGGGGAGGGGGTCAGGATGGGAGGATGGGAGAGGGCAGGGGGGTCAGTCTGGGAGAGGGGAGGGGAGGGGGTCAGTCTGGGAGAGGGGGAATGGGAGAGGGGAGGGGAGGAGGGGAGGAGGGGAGGATGGGAGAGGGGAGGGGGGGTCAGTCTGGGAGAGGGGAGGATGGGAGAGGGGAGAATGGGAGAGGGGAGGGGAGGGTGTCAGTCTGGGAGAGGGGAGGATGGGAGAGGGGAGAATGGGAGAGGGGAGGGGAGGGTGTCAGTCTGGGAGAGGGGAGGATGGGACAGGGGAGGGGGTCAGTCTGGGAGAGGAGAGGGGAGGGGGTCAGTCTGGGAGAGGAGAGGGGAGGGGGTCAGTCTGGGAGAGGGGAGAGGGGAGTCTGGGAGAGGGGAGGGGGTCAGTCTGGAGGGGAGGATGGGAGAGGGGAGGGGAGGTGAGGGGGTCAGTTTGGGAGAGGGGAGGGGGTCAGACTGGGTGAGGGGAGTATGGGAGAGGGGAGGGGAGGGGGTCAGTCTGGGAGAGGGGGTCAGTCTGGGAGAGGGGAGGATGGGAGAGGGAGGGGGGTTAGGATGGGAGAGGGGAGAGGGGGGGGTCAGTCTGGGAGAGGGGAGGGGGGTCAGGATGGGAGAGGGGAGAGGAGAGGGGAGGGGGGTCAGGATGGAGAGGGGAGAGGGGTCAGGATGGGAGAGGGGAGAGGGGAGGGGGTCAGGATGGGAGAGGGGGAGAGGGGGTCAGGATGGGAGAGGGGAGAGGGGAGGGGGGTCAGGATGGGAGAGGGGAGGGGAGAGGCGAGGGGAGGGGAGGGGGTCAGTCTGGGAGAGGGGAGGAGGGGAGAGGAGGAGAGGGGAGGGGGGTCAGTCTGGGAGAGGGGAGGGGGGTCAGTCTGGGAGAGGGGAGAGGGGAGGGGGGTCAGTCTCGGAGAGGGGAGGATGGGAGAGGGGAGGGGGGTGAGGATGGGAGAGGGGAGAGGGGTCAGTCTGGGAGAGGGGAGGGGGTCAGTCTGGGAGAGGGGACATGGGAGTGGGGAGAGTGGAAGGGGGTCAGTCTGGGAGAGGGAAGGGGAGGGGGGTCAGTCTGGGAGAGGGGAGGATGGGAGAGGGGAGGGGAGGGGGTCAGTCTGGGAGAGGGGAGGATGGGAGAGGGGAGGGGGTCAGTCTGGGAGAGGGGAGGATGGGAGAGGGGAGGGGAGGAGTTCAGTCTGGGAGAGGGGAGGGGGTCAGTCTGGGAGAGGGCATCAGGCTGGGAGAGGGGAGGATGGGAGAGGGGGGGGTCAGTCTGGGAGAGGGAGGATGGGAGAGGAGAGGGTAGGGGGTCAGTCTGGGAGGGGGTCAGTATGGGAGAGGGGAGGATGGGGGAGGGGAGGGGAGGGGCAGTATGGGGGAGGGGAGGGGGTCAGTCTGGGAGAGGGGAGAATGGGAGGGAGGGGAGGGGAGGGGAGGGGGTCAGTCTGGGAGAGGGGAGGAGGGGAGGGGGTCAGTCTCGGAGAGGGGATGTGAGGGGGGGGTCAGTCTGGGAGAGGGGAGAATGGAAGAGGGGAGGGGAGGGGGTCAGTCTGGGAGAGGGAGAATGGGAGAGGAGAGGGGAGGGGAGGGGAGGGGGTCAGTCTGGGAGAGGGGTGAATGGGAGAGGGGAGGGGAGGGGGTCAGTCTGGGAGAGGGGAGGGGAGGGGAGGGGGTCAGTCTGGGAGAGGGGAGGATGGGAGAGGGGAGGGGGTCAGTCTGGGAGAGGGGAGGATGGGAGAGGGGAGGGGAGGGGGTCAATCTGAGAGAGGGGAGGGGAGGGGGTCAGTCTGGTAGAGGGGAGAATGTGAGGGAAGGGGTCAGCCTGGGAGGGAGAATGGGAGAGGGGAGGGGGTCAGGATGGGAGGATGGGAGAGGGCAGGGGGTTCAGTCTGGGAGAGGGGAGGGGAGGGGGTCAGTCTGGGAGAGGGGGAATGGGAGAGGGGAGGGGAGGAGGGGAGGATGGGAGAGGGGAGGGGGGGTCAGTCTGGGAGAGGGGAGGATGGGAGAGGGGAGAATGGGAGAGGGGAGGGGAGGGTGTCAGTCTGGGAGAGGGGAGAATGGGAGAGGGGAGGGGAGGGTGTCAGTCTGGGAGAGGGGAGGATGGGACAGGGGAGGGGGTCAGTCTGGGAGAGGAGAGGGGAGGGGGTCAGTCTGGGAGAGGAGAGGGGAGGGGGTCAGTCTGGGAGAGGGGAGAGGGGAGGGGGTCAGTCTGGGAGAGGGGAGTCTGGGAGAGGGGAGGGGGTCAGTCTGGGAGAGGGGAGGATGGGAGAGGGGAGGGGAGGTGAGGGGGTCAGTTTGGGAGAGGGGAGGGGGTCAGTCTGGGTGAGGGGAGTATGGGAGAGGGGAGGGGAGGGGGTCAGTCTGGGAGAGGGGGTCAGTCTGGGAGAGGGGGTCAGTCTGGGAGAGGGGAGGATGGGAGAGGGAGGGGGGTCAGGATGGGAGAGGGGAGAGGGGAGGGGGTCAGTCTGGGAGAGGGGAGGGGGTCAGGATGGGAGAGGGGAGAGGAGAGGGGAGGGGGGTCAGGATGGGAGAGGGGAGAGGGGTCAGGATGGGAGAGGGGAGAGGGGAGGGGGGTCAGGATGGAGAGGGGAGAGGGGTCAGGATGGGAGAGGGGAGAGGGGAGGGGGGTCAGGATGGGAGAGGGGAGGGGAGAGGCGAGGGGAGGGGAGGGGGTCAGTCTGGGAGAGGGGAGGAGGGGAGAGGAGGAGAGGGGAGGGGGGTCAGTCTGGGAGAGGGGAGGGGGGTCAGTCTGGGAGAGGGGAGAGGGGAGGGGGGTCAGTCTCGGAGAGGGGAGGATGGGAGAGGGGAGGGGGGTGAGGATGGGAGAGGGGAGAGGGGTCAGTCTGGGAGAGGGGAGGGGGTCAGTCTGGGAGAGGGGACATGGGAGTGGGGAGAGTGGAAGGGGGTCAGTCTCTGAGAGGGGAGGATGGGAGAGGGGAGGGGTCAGTCTGGGAGAGGGAAGGGGAGGGGGGTCAGTCTGGGAGAGGGGAGGATGGGAGAGGGGAGGGGAGGGGGTCAGTCTGGGAGAGGGGAGGATGGGAGAGGGGAGGGGAGGGGGTCAGTCTGGGAGAGGGGTGGGGAGGGGAGGGGGTCAGTCTGGGAGAGGGGTGAATGGGAGAGGGGAGGGGAGGGGGTCAGTCTGGGAGAGGGGAGGGGAGGGGAGGGGGTCAGTCTGGGAGAGGGGAGGATGGGAGAGGGGAGGGGGTCAGTCTGGGAGAGTGGAGGATGGGAGAGGGGAGGGGAGGGGGTCAATCTGAGAGAGGGGAGGGGAGGGGGTCAGTCTGGTAGAGGGGAGAATGGGAGGGAAGGGGTCAGCCTGGGAGGGAGAATGGGAGAGGGGAGGGGGTCAGGATGGGAGGATGGGAGAGGGCAGGGGGGTCAGTCTGGGAGAGGGGAGGGGAGGGGGTCAGTCTGGGAGAGGGGGGAATGGGAGAGGGGAGGGGAGGAGGGGAGGATGGGAGAGGGGAGGGGGGGTCAGTCTGGGAGAGGGGAGGATGGGAGAGGGGAGAATGGGAGAGGGGAGGGGAGGGTGTCAGTCTGGGAGAGGGGAGGATGGGAGAGGGGAGAATGGGAGAGGGGAGGGGAGGGTGTCAGTCTGGGAGAGGGGAGGATGGGACAGGGGAGGGGGTCAGTCTGGGAGAGGAGAGGGGAGGGGGTCAGTCTGGGAGAGGAGAGGGGAGGGGGTCAGTCTGGGAGAGGGGAGAGGGGAGTCTGGGAGAGGGGAGGGGGTCAGTCTGGGAGAGGGGAGGATGGGAGAGGGGAGGGGAGGTGAGGGGGTCAGTTTGGGAGAGGGGAGGGGGTCAGACTGGGTGAGGGGAGTATGGGAGAGGGGAGGGGAGGGGGTCAGTCTGGGAGAGGGGGTCAGTCTGGGAGAGGGGAGGATGGGAGAGGGAGGGGGGTTAGGATGGGAGAGGGGAGAGGGGAGGGGGTCAGTCTGGGAGAGGGGGAAGGGGAGGGGGTAGGGGGGTCAGGATGGGAGAGGGGAGAGGAGAGGGGAGGGGGGTCAGGATGGGAGAGGGGAGAGGGGTCAGGATGGGAGAGGGGAGAGGGGAGGGGGGTCAGGATGGGAGAGGGGAGAGGGGTCAGGATGGGAGAGGGGAGAGGGGAGGGGGGTCAGGATGGGAGAGGGGAGGGGAGAGGCGAGGGGAGGGGAGGGGGTCAGTCTGGGAGAGGGGAGGAGGGGAGAGGAGGAGAGGGGAGGGGGGTCAGTCTGGGAGAGGGGAGGGGGGTCAGTCTGGGAGAGGGGAGAGGGGAGGGGGGTCAGTCTCGGAGAGGGGAGGGGGTCAGTCTGGGAGAGGGGACATGGGAGTGGGGAGAGTGGAAGGGGGTCAGTCTCTGAGAGGGGAGGATGGGAGAGGGGAGGGGTCAGTCTGGGAGAGGGAAGGGGAGGGGGGTCAGTCTGGGAGAGGGGAGGATGGGAGAGGGGAGGGGAGGGGGTCAGTCTGGGAGAGGGGAGGATGGGAGAGGGGAGGGGGTCAGTCTGGGAGAGGGGAGGATGGGAGAGGGGAGGGGGGTCAGTCTGGGAGAGGGGAGGATGGGAGAGGGGAGGGGAGGAGTTCAGTCTGGGAGAGGGGAGGGGGTCAGTCTGGGAGAGGGCATCAGGCTGGGAGAGGGGAGGATGGGAGAGGGGGGGGGTCACTCTGGGAGAGGGGAGGATGGGAGAGGAGAGGGGAGGGGAGGATGGGAGAGGAGAGGGGAGGGGGTCAGGATGGGGGAGGGGAGGATGGGAGAGAGGAGGGGGTCAGTCTGGGAGAGGGGAGGGGGTCAGTCTGGGAGAGGGGAGGATGGGAGAGGGGAGGGGGTCAGGATGGGGGAGGGGAGGATGGGAGAGGGGAGGGGGTCAGTCTGGGAGAGGGGAGGGGGTCAGTCTGGGAGAGGGGAGGATGGGAGAGGGGAGGGGGTCAGTCTGGGAGAGGGGAGGATGGGAGAGGGGAGGGGGTCAGTCTGGGAGAGGGGAGGATGGGGGAGGGGAGGGGGTCAGTCTGGGAGAGGGGAGGAGGGGAGGGGGTCAGTATGGAGAGGGGAGGGGAGGGGGTCAGTCTGGGAGGGGGGAGAATGGGAGAGGGGAGGGGAGGGTAGGGGGTCAGTCTGGGAGAGGGGAGGATGGGGAGGGGAGGGGAGGGGGTCAGTATGGGAGAGGGGATGGGGGAGGGGAGGGGAGGGGGTCAGTATGGGAGAGGGGATGGGGGAGGGGAGGGGAGGGGGTCAGTATGGGAGAGGCAGTCTGGGAGAGGGGAGGATGGAGAGGGGAGGGGGTCAGTATGGGAGAGGGGAGGGGAGGGGGTCAGTCTGGGAGAGGGGAGAATGGGAGAGGGGAGGGTAGGGGTTCAGTCTGGGAGGGGGTCAGTATGGGAGGGGAGGATGGGGGAGGGGAGGGGGTCAGGATGGGAGAGGGGAGGGGGTCAGTCTGGGAGAGGGGAGAATGGGAGGGAGGGGAGGGGAGGGGAGGGGGTCAGTCTGGGAGAGGGGAGAATGGGGGAGGGGAGGGGAGGGAGTCAGTCTGGGAGAGGGGAGAATGGGGGAGGGGAGGGGAGGGGAGGGGGTCAGTCTGGGAGAGGGGAGGATGGGAGAGGGGAGGGGAGGATGGGAGAAGGGAGGGGGTCAGTCTGGGAGAGGGGAAGATGTGAGGGGGGGGTCAGTCTGGGAGAGGGGAGAATGGGAGAGGGGAGGGGAGGGGGTCAGTCTGGGAGAGGGGAGAATGGGAGAGGGGAGGGGAGGGGGTCAGTCTGGGAGAGGGGTGAATGGTGGAGGGGAGGGGAGGGGAGGTGGTCAGTCTGGGAGAGGGAGGGGAGGGGGTCAGTCTGGGAGAGGGGAGAATGGGAGAGAGGAGGGGTCAGTCTGGGAGAGGGGAGGATGGGAGAGGGGAGGGGAGGGGTTCTGTCTGAGAGAGGGGAGGGGGTCAGTCTGGGAGAGGGGAGAATGGGAGAGTGGAGGGGAAGGGGTCAGTCTGGGAGAGGGGAGAATGGGGGAGGGGGTCAAGATGGGAAGATGGGAGAGGGCCGGGGGGTCAGTCTGGGAGAGGGGAGGGGAGGGGGTCAGTCTGGGAGAGGGGAGGATGGGAGAGGGGAGGGGGGGTCAGTCTGGGAGATGGGAGGATGGGAGAGGGGAGGGGGTAAGTCTGGGAGAGGGGAGAATGGGAGAGGGGAGGGGAGGGTGTCTGTCTGGGAGAGGGGAGGATGGGAGAGGGGAGGGGGGTCAATCTGGGAGAGTGGAGGATGGGATGGGAGAGGGGAGGGTGTCAGTCTGGGAGAGGGGAGAATGGGAGAGGGGAGGGGAGGGTGTCAGTCTGGGAGAGGGGAGGATGGGACAGGGAGGGGGTCAGTCTGGGAGAGGAGAGGAGAGGGGAGGGGGTCAGTCTGGGAGAGGAGAGGGGAGGGGGTCAGTCTGGGAGAGATGAGAGGGGAGGGGGAGTCTGGGAGAGGGAGGGGATCAGTCTGGGAGAGGGGAGTCTGGGAGAGGGGAGGGGGTCAGTCTGGGAGAGGGGAGGATGGGAGAGGGGAGGGGAGGTGAGGCGGTCAGTTTGGGAGAGGGGAGGGGGTCAGTCTGGGTGAGGGGAGTATGGGAGAGGGGAGGGGAGGGGGTCAGTCTGGGAGAGGGGGTCAGTCTGGGAGAGGGAGGATGGGAGAGGGGAGGGGGGTCAGGATGGGAGAGGGGAGGGGGGTCAGGATGGGAGAGGGGAGGGGGTCAGTCTGGGAGAGGGGAGGGGGGTCAGTCTGGGAGAGGGGAGAATGGGAGAGGGGAGGGGAGGGGGTCAGTCTGGGAGAGGGGAGAATGGGAGAGGGGAGGGGAGGGGGTCAGTCTGGGAGAGGGGTGAATGGTAGAGGGGAGGGGAGGGGAGGGGGTCAGTCTGGGAGAGGGGAGGGGAGGGGGTCAGTCTGGGAGAGGGGAGGATGGGAGAGGGGAGGGGTCAGTCTGGGAGAGGGGAGGATGGGAGAGGGGAGGGGAGGGGAGGGGGTCAGTCTGAGAGAGGGGAGGGGGTCAGTCTGGGAGAGGGGAGAATGGGAGAGTGGAGGGGAAGGGGTCAGTCTGGGAGAGGGGAGAATGGGGGAGGGGGTCAAGATGGGAGGATGGGAGAGGGCAGGGGGGTCAGTCTGGGAGAGGGCAGGGGAGGGGGTCAGTCTGGGAGAGGGGAGGATGGGAGAGGGGAGGGGGGGTCAGTCTGGGAGAGGGGAGGATGGGAGAGGGGAGGGGGTAAGTCTGGGAGAGGGGAGAATGGGAGAGGGGAGGGGAGGGTGTCAGTCTGGGAGAGGGGAGGATGGGAGAGGGGAGGGTGTCAGTCTGGGAGAGGGGAGAATGGGAGAGGGGAGGGGAGGGTGTCAGTCTGGGAGAGGGGAGGATGGGACAGGGGAGGGGGTCAGTCTGGGAGAGGAGAGGAGAGGGGAGGGGGTCAGTCTGGGAGAGGAGAGGGGAGGGGGTCAGTCTGGGAGAGATGAGAGGGGAGGGGGAGTCTGGGAGAGGGGAGGGGATCAGTCTGGGAGAGGGGAGTCTGGGAGAGGGGAGGGGGTCAGTCTGGAGTTGGGAGGATGGGAGAGGGGAGGGGAGGTGAGGCGGTCAGTTTGGGAGAGGGGAGGGGGTCAGTCTGGGTGAGGGGAGTATGGGAGAGGGGAGGGGAGGGGGTCAGTCTGGTAGAGGGGAGAATGGGAGGGAAGGGGTCAGTCTGGGAGAGGGGAGAATGGGAGAAGGGAGGGGGTCAGGATGGGAGAGGGCAGGGGGGTCAGTCTGGGAGAGGGGAGAGGAGGGGGTCAGTCTGGGAGAGGGGGGAATGGGAGAGGGGAGGGGAGGAGGGGAGGATGGGAGAGGGGAGGGGGGGTCAGTCTGGGAGAGGGGAGGATGGGAGAGGGGAGAATGGGAGAGGGGAGGGGAGGGTGTCAGTCTGGGAGAGGGGAGGATGGGAGAGGGGAGGATGGAGAGGGGAGAATGGGAGAGGGGAGGGGAGGGTGTCAGTCTGGGAGAGGGGAGGATGGGACAGGGGAGGGGGTCAGTCTGGGAGAGGAGAGGGGAGGGGGTCAGTCTGGGAGAGGTGAGAGGGGAGGGGGTCAGTCTGGGAGAAGGGAGGATGGGAGAGGGGAGGGGAGGTGAGGGGGTCAGTTTGGGAGAGGGGAGGGGGTCAGTCTGGGTGAGGGGAGTATGGGAGAGGGGAGGGGAGGGGGTCAGTCTGGGAGAGGGGGTCAGTCTGGGAGAGGGGAGGATGGGAGAGGGGGAGGGGGGTCAGGATGGGAGAGGGGAGATGGGAGCGGGTCAGTCTGGGAGAGGGGAGGGGGGTCAGGATGGGAGAGGGGAGAGGAGAGGGGAGGGGGGTCAGGAGGGGAGAGGGGTCAGGATGGGAGAGGGGAGAGGGTCAGGATGGGAGAGGGGAGAGGGGAGGGGGGTCAGGATGGGAGAGGGGAGGGGAGAGGCGAGGGGAGGGGAGGGGAGGGCGTCAGTCTGGGAGAGGGGAGGAGGGGAGAGGGGAGCGGGGTCAGTCTGGGAGAGGGGAGGATGGGAGAGGAGGAGAGGGGAGGGGGGTCAGTCTGGGAGAGGGGAGGGGGGTGAGTCTGGGAGAGGGGAGAGGGGAGGGGGGTCAGTCGAGGAGAGGGGAGGATGGGAGAGGGGAGCGGGGAGGGGGGTGAGGATGGGAGAGGGGAGAGGGGTCAGTCTGGGAGAGGGGAGGGGGTCAGTCTGTGAGAGGGGACATGGGAGAGTGGAGGGGGGGTCAGTCTCGGAGAGGGAGGATGGGAGAGGGGAGGGGTCAGTCTGGGAGAGGGAAGGGGAGGGGGGTCAGTCTGGGAGAGGGGAGGATGGGAGAGGGGAGGGGGTCAGTCTGGGAGAGGGGAGGATGGGAGAGGGGAGGGGGTCAGTCTGGGAGAGGGGAGGATGGGAGAGGGGAGGGGTGTCAGTCTGGGAGAGGGGAGGATGGGAGAGGGGAGGGGAGGGGTTCAGTCTGGGAGAGGGGAGGGGGTCAGTCTGGGAGAGGGCATCAGTCTGGGAGAGGGGAGGATGGGAGAGGGGAGGGGGTCAGTCTGGGAGAGGGAGGATGGGAGAGGAGAGGGGAGTGGAGGATGGGAGAGGAGAGGGGAGGGGAGGATGGGAGAGGAGAGGGGAGGGGGTCAGGATGGGGGAGGGGAGGATGGGAGAGGAGGGGGTCAGTCTGGGAGAGGGGAGGATGGGAGAGGGGAGGGGGTCAGTCTGGGAGAGGGGAGGAGGGGAGGGGGTCAGTTTGGGAGAGGGGAGGGGGTCAGTCTGGGAGGGGGGAGAATGGGAGAGGGGAGGGGAGGGTAGGGGGTCAGTCTGGGAGAGGGGAGGGGAGGGGGTCAGTATGGGATGGGGGAGGGGAGGGGAGGGGGTCAGTATGGGAGAGGGTCAGTCTGGGAGAGGGGAGGATGGGAGAGGGGAGGGGGTCAGTATGGGAGTGGGGAGGGAGGGGGTCAGTCTGGGAGAGGGGAGAATGGGAGAGGGGAGGGTAGGGGGTCAGTCTGGGAGGGGGTCAGTATGGGAGGGAGGATGGGGGAGGGGAGGGGGTCAGGATGGGAGAGGGGAGGGGGTCAGTCTGGGAGAGGGGAGAATGGGAGGGAGGGGAGGGGAGGGGAGGGGGTCAGTCTGGGAGAGGGGAGAATGGGGGAGGGGAGGGGAGGGAGTCAGTCTGGGAGAGGGGAGAATGGGGGAGGGGAGGGGAGGGGAGGGGGTCAGTCTGGGAGAGGGGAGGATGGTAGAGGGGAGAGGGTCAGTCTGGGAGAGGGGAGGATGGGAGAGGGGTCAGTCTGGGAGAGGGGAGGATGGGAGATCGGAGGGGGTCTGGGAGAGGGGAGGATGGGAGAGGGGTCAGTCTGGGAGTGGGGAGGATGGGAGAGGGGAGGGGGGTCAGTCTGGGAGAGGGGAGAGAGGAGGGGGGTCAGTCTGGGAGAGGGGAGGATGGGAGAGGGTAGGGGAGGATGGGGGAGGAGGTCAGTCTGGGAGAGGGGAGGATGGGAGAGGGGAGAGGGGAAGGGGGTCAGTCTGGGAGAGGGGAGGATGGGAGAGGAGAGGGGAGGGGAGGGGAGGGGGTCAGTCTGGAGAGGGGAGGGGGTCAGTCTGGGAGAGGGGTCAGTCTGGGAGAGGGGAGGATGGGAGAGGGGAGGGGAGGGGTGTCAGTCTGGGAGAGGGGAGGATGGGAGAGGACAAGGGAGGGGAGGGGGTCAGTCTGGGAGAGGGGAGGAGGGGGGAGGGGAGGGGATAAGTCTGGGAGAGGGGAGGATGGGGGGGAGGATGGGAGGGGAGGGGGGTCAGTCTGGGAGAGGGAAGGATGGGAGAGGGGAGGGGGGTCAGTCTGGCAGAGGGGAGGGGGTCAGTCTGGGAGAGGGGAGGATGTGGGGGAGGAGGTCAGTCTGGGAGAGGGGAGGATGGGAGAGGACAGGAGAGGGGGGGGTCAGTCTGGGAGAGGGGAGGGGAGGGGGTCAGTCTGGGAGAGGGGGAGGATGGGGGAGGGGAGGGGGGTCAGTCTGGGAGAGGGGAGGATGGGAGAGGGGAGGGGAGGGGGTCTGTCTGGGAGAGGGGAGGATGGGAGAGGGGAGGGAGGGGGTCAGTCTGGGAGAGGGGAGGATGGGAGAGGGGAGGGGAGGGGGTCAGTCTGGGAGAGGGGAGGGGTGGCTGTCTGGGAGAGGGGACGATGGGGGAGGGGTGTCAGTCTGGGAGTGGGGAGGATGGGAGAGGGGAGGGGGTCAGTCTGGGGGAGGGGAGAGGGGAGGGAAGAGGGGAGGGGAGGGGGTCAGTCTGGGAGAGGGGAGGGGGGTCAGTCTGGGAGATGGGAGAGGGGAGGGGGGTCATTCTGGGAGAGGGGAGGATGGGAGAGGGGAGGATGGGAGGGGGGTCAGTCTGGGAGAGGGGAGGATGGGGAGAGGGAGGGGGTCAGTCTGCGAGAGGGGAGGATGGGAGAGGGGAGGGGAGGGGTGTCAGTCTGGGAGAGTGGAGGATGGGAGGGGGAGGGGAGGAGGTCAGTCTGGGAGAGGGGAGGATGTGAGAGGGGAGGGGAGGGGGAGTCTGGGAGAGGGAGGATGGGAGAGGGGAGGGGAGGAGGTCAGTCTGGGAGAGGGGAGGATGGGAGAGGGGAGGGAGGTCAGTCTGGAGAGGGGAGGATGGGAGAGGGGAGGGAGGTCAGTCTGGGAGAGGGGAGGATGGGAGAGGGGAGGGGGTCAGTCTGCGAGAGGGGAGGATGGGAGAGGGGAGGGGAGGGTGTCAGTCTGGGAGAGGGGAGGATGGGAGAGGGGAGGGGAGGAGGTCAGTCTGGGAGAGGGGAGGATGTGAGAGGGGAGGGGAGGGGGAGTCTGGGAGAGGGGAGGGGAGGAGGTCAGTCTGGGAGAGGGGAGGATGGGAGAGGGGAGGGAGGTCAGTCTGGGAGAGGGGAGGATGGGAGAGGGGAGGGAGGTCAGTCTGGGAGAGGGGAGGATGGGAGAGGGGAGGGAGGTCAGTCTGGGAGAGGGGAGGATGGGAGAGGGGAGGGGGTCAGTCTGGGAGAGGGGAGGATGGGAGAGGGGAGGGGGGTCAGTCTGGGAGAGGGGAAGAGGGGGAGGGTGTCCGTCTGGGAGAGGGGAGGGGAGGGGGTCAGTCTGGGAGAGGGGAGGGGGTCAGTCTGGGAGAGGGGAGGATGGGAGAGGGGAGGGGAGGGGTTCAGTCTGGGAGAGGGGAGGATGGGAGAGGGGAGGGGGTCAGTCTGGGAGAGGGGGTCAGTCTGGGAGAGGGGAGGGGCAGTCTGGGAGAGTGGAGTATGGGAGAGTGGAGGGGAGGGGGTCAGTCTGGGAGGGGGTCAGTCTGGGAGAGGGGAGTATGGGAGAGGGGAGTATGGGAGAGGGTCATTCTGGGAGAGGGGGTCAGTCTGGGAGAGGGGGTCAGACTGGGAGAGGGGAGGATGGGAGAGGGGAGGGGGGTCAGTCTGGGAGAGGGGAGGGGAAGGGGGTCAGTCTGGGAGAGGGGGTCAGTCTGGGAGAGGGGAGGGGGGTCAGTCTGGGAGTGCGGAGCGGAGGATGGGAGAGGGGCGAGGGGAGGGGGGTCAGTGTGGGAGAGGGGAGGGGAGGATGGGAGAGGGGAGGATGGGAGGGGGGTCAGTCTGGGAGAGGGGAGGATGGGAAAGTGGAGGGGGGTCAGTCTGGGAGAGGGGAGGATGGGAGAGGGGAGGGGGGTCAGTCTGGGAGAGGGGAGGATGGGAGAGGGGAGGGGGGTCAGTCTGGGAGAGGGGAGGATGGGAGAGGGGAGGAAGGTCAGTCTGGGAGAGGGGAGGATGGGAGAGGGGAGGGGAGGGGGTCAGTCTGGGAGAGGGGAGGATGGGAGAGGGGAGGGGGTCAGTCTGGGAGAGGGGAGGATGGGAGAGGGGAGGGTAAGGGGTCAGTCTGGGAGAGGGGAGGGGGGTCAGTCTGGGAGAGGGGAGAATGGGAGAGGAGAGGGGAGGGGAGGGGGTCAGTCTGGGAGAGGGGAGGATGGGAGAGGGGAGGTGGGTCAGTCTGGGAGAGGGGAGAGGGGAGGTGGGTCAGTCTGGGAGAGGGGAGAGGGGAGGGGGTCAGTCTGGGAGAGGGGAGGATGGGAGAGGGGAGGGGGTCAGTCTAGGGGCGGGGAGGGGGTCAGTCTGGGAGAGGGGAGGATGGGAGAGGGGAGGATGGGAGAGGGGAGGGGTCAGTCTGGGACAGGGGAGGGGGTCAGTCTGGGAGAGGGGAGGATGGGAGGGGAGGGGGTCAGTCTGGGAGAGGGTAATGGGAGAGGGGAGGGGAGGGGGTCAGTCTGGGAGAGGGGAGGGTTCAGTCTGGGAGAGGGGAGGTGGTCAGTCTGGGAGAGGGGAGGATGGGAGAGGGGAGGGGGGTCAGTCTGGGAGAGGGGAGGATGGGAGAGGGGAGGGGAGGGGGTCAGTCTGGGAGAGGGGAGGATGGGAGAGGGGAGAGGGGAGGTTGGGAGAGGGGAGGGGGTCAGTCTGGGAGAGAGAGGAGAGAGAGGGGAGGGGAGGGAATCAGTGGGAGAGGAGAGAGAGGGGAGGGGATCAGTCTGGGAGGAGAGGTGGAGAGGGGTCAGTCTGGGAGAGGGGAGGATGGGAGATCGGAGGGGGTCTGGGAGAGGGGAGGATGGGAGAGGGGTCAGTCTGGGAGTGGGGAGGATGGGAGAGGGGAGGGGGGTCAGTCTGGGAGAGGGGAGAGAGGAGGGGGGTCAGTCTGGGAGAGGGGAGGATGGGAGAGGGTAGGGGAGGATGGGGGAGGAGGTCAGTCTGGGAGAGGGGAGGATGGGAGAGGGGAGAGGGGAAGGGGGTCAGTCTGGGAGAGGGGAGGATGGGAGAGGAGAGGGGAGGGGAGGGGAGGGGGTCAGTCTGGGAGAGGGGAGGGGGTCAGTCTGGGAGAGGGGAGGATGGGAGAGGGGAGGGGAGGGGTGTCAGTCTGGGAGAGGGGAGGATGGGAGAGGACAAGGGAGGGGAGGGGGTCAGTCTGGGAGAGGGGAGGAGGGGGGAGGGGAGGGGATAAGTCTGGGAGAGGGGAGGATGGGGGGGAGGATGGGAGGGGAGGGGGGTCAGACTGGGAGAGGGAAGGATGGGAGAGGGGAGGGGGGTCAGTCTGGCAGAGGGGAGGGGGTCAGTCTGGGAGAGGGGAGGATGGGGGAGGAGGTCAGTCTGGGAGAGGGGAGGATGGGAGAGGACAGGAGAGGGAAGGGGGTCAGTCTGGGAGAGGGGAGGGGAGGGGGTCAGTCTGGGAGAGGGGAGGATGGGGGAGGGGAGGGGGGTCAGTCTGGGAGAGGGGAGGATGGGAGAGGGGAGGGGAGGGGGTCTGTCTGGGAGAGGGGAGGATGGGAGAGGGGAGGGGAGGGGGTCAGTCTGGGAGAGGGGAGGATGGGAGAGGGGAGGGGAGGGGGTCAGTCTGGGAGAGGGGAGGGGTGGCTGTCTGGGAGAGGGGACGATGGGGGAGGGGTGTCAGTCTGGGAGTGGGGAGGATGGGAGAGGGGAGGGGGTCAGTCTGGGGGAGGGGAGAGGGGAGGGAAGAGGGGAGGGGAGGGGGTCAGTCTGGGAGAGGGGAGGGGGGTCAGTCTGGGAGATGGGAGAGGGGAGGGGGGTCATTCTGGGAGAGGGGAGGATGGGAGAGGGGAGGATGGGAGGGGGGTCAGTCTGGGAGAGGGGAGGATGGGAGAGGGGAGGGGGTCAGTCTGCGAGAGGGGAGGATGGGAGAGGGGAGGGGAGGGTGTCAGTCTGGGAGAGTGGAGGATGGGAGAGGGGAGGGGAGGAGGTCAGTCTGGGAGAGGGGAGGATGTGAGAGGGGAGGGGAGGGGGAGTCTGGGAGAGGGGAGGATGGGAGAGGGGAGGGGAGGAGGTCAGTCTGGGAGAGGGGAGGATGGGAGAGGGGAGGGAGGTCAGTCTGGGAGAGGGGAGGATGGGAGAGGGGAGGGAGGTCAGTCTGGGAGAGGGGAGGATGGGAGAGGGGAGGGGGTCAGTCTGCGAGAGGGGAGGATGGGAGAGGGGAGGGGAGGGTGTCAGTCTGGGAGAGGGGAGGATGGGAGAGGGGAGGGGAGGAGGTCAGTCTGGGAGAGGGGAGGATGTGAGAGGGGAGGGGAGGGGGAGTCTGGGAGAGGGGAGGGGAGGAGGTCAGTCTGGGAGAGGGGAGGATGGGAGAGGGGAGGGAGGTCAGTCTGGGAGAGGGGAGGATGGGAGAGGGGAGGGGGTCAGTCTGGGAGAGGGGAGGATGGGAGAGGGGAGGGGGGTCAGTCTGGGAGAGGGGAAGAGGGGGAGGGTGTCCGTCTGGGAGAGGGGAGGGGAGGGGGTCAGTCTGGGAGAGGGGAGGGGGTCAGTCTGGGAGAGGGGAGGATGGGAGAGGGGAGGGGAGGGGTTCAGTCTGGGAGAGGGGAGGATGGGAGAGGGGAGGGGGTCAGTCTGGGAGAGGGGGTCAGTCTGGGAGAGGGGAGGGGCAGTCTGGGAGAGTGGAGTATGGGAGAGTGGAGTATGGGAGAGTGGAGGGGAGGGGGTCAGTCTGGGAGGGGGTCAGTCTGGGAGAGGGGAGTATGGGAGAGGGGAGTATGGGAGAGGGTCATTCTGGGAGAGGGGGTCAGTCTGGGAGAGGGGGTCAGACTGGGAGAGGGGAGGATGGGAGAGGGGAGGGGGGTCAGTCTGGGAGAGGGGAGGGGAAGGGGGTCAGTCTGGGAGAGGGGGTCAGTCTGGGAGAGGGGAGGGGGGTCAGTCTGGGAGTGCGGAGCGGAGGATGGGAGAGGGGCGAGGGGAGGGGGGTCAGTGTGGGAGAGGGGAGGGGAGGATGGGAGAGGGGAGGATGGGAGGGGGGTCAGTCTGGGAGAGGGGAGGATGGGAAAGTGGAGGGGGGTCAGTCTGGGAGAGGGGAGGATGGGAGAGGGGAGGGGGGTCAGTCTGGGAGAGGGGAGGATGGGAGAGGGGAGGGGGGTCAGTCTGGGAGAGGGGAGGATGGGAGAGGGGAGGAAGGTCAGTCTGGGAGAGGGGAGGATGGGAGAGGGGGTCAGTCTGGGAGAGGGGAGGATGGGAGAGGGGAGGGGGTCAGTCTGGGAGAGGGGAGGATGGGAGAGGGGAGGGTAAGGGGTCAGTCTGGGAGAGGGGAGGGGGGTCAGTCTGGGAGAGGGGAGAATGGGAGAGGAGAGGGGAGGGGAGGGGGTCAGTCTGGGAGAGGGGAGGATGGGAGAGGGGAGGTGGGTCAGTCTGGGAGAGGGGAGAGGGGAGAGGGGAGGTGGGTCAGTCTGGGAGAGGGGAGAGGGGAGGGGGTCAGTCTGGGAGAGGGGAGGATGGGAGAGGGGAGGGGGTCAGTCTAGGGCGGGGAGGGGGTCAGTCTGGGAGAGGGGAGGATGGGAGAGGGGAGGATGGGAGAGGGGAGGGGTCAGTCTGGGACAGGGGAGGGGGTCAGTCTGGGAGAGGGGAGGATGGGAGGGGAGGGGGTCAGTCTGGGAGAGGGTAATGGGAGAGGGGAGGGGAGGGGGTCAGTCTGGGAGAGGGGAGGGTTCAGTCTGGGAGAGGGGAGGTGGTCAGTCTGGGAGAGGGGAGGATGGGAGAGGGGAGGGGGGTCAGTCTGGGAGAGGGGAGGATGGGAGAGGGGAGGGGAGGGGGTCAGTCTGGGAGAGGGGAGGATGGGAGAGGGGAGAGGGGAGGTTGGGAGAGGGGAGGGGGTCAGTCTGGGAGAGAGAGGAGAGAGAGGGGAGGGGAGGGAATCAGTGGGAGAGGAGAGAGAGGGGAGGGGATCAGTCTGGGAGGAGAGGTGGGGAGGGGATCAGTCTGGGAGAGGAGAGGAGGGGAGGGGATCAGTCTGGGAGAGGAGAGGAGAGGAGGGGAGGGGATCAGTCTGGGAGAAGAGGGGAGGAGAGGAGGGGAGGGGAGTGGGTCAATCTGGGAGAGGAGGGGATCAGTCTGTCAGGGGAGGGGAGGGGGTCAATCTGGGAGAGTGGAGGGGGTCAGTCTGGGAGAGGGGAGGGGGTCAGTCTGGGAGAGGGGAGGGGGTCAGTCTGGGACATGTCTGAAAATCTAGTTAGGCCACAGCTGGAGTATTGTGTACAGTTCTGGTCACCACACTATAGGAAGGATGTGATTGCACTGGAGAGGGTGCAGAGGAGATTCACCAGGATGTTGCCTGGGCTGGAACATTTCAGCTATGAAGAGAGACTGGATAGGGTTGTTTTCCTTAGAGCGGCGAAGGCTGAGGGAGGACCTGATTGAGGTATACAGTATTATGGGGGGCAGGGATATGGTAGATAGGAAGAAACTTTTTCCCTTAGCGGAGGTGCCAATAACCAGGGGGCATAGATTTAAGGGGCAGGAGGTTCAGAGGGGATTTGAGGAAAACCTTTTTCACCCAGAGGGTGGTTGGAATCTGGAACACACTACCTGAAGGGGTGGGAGAGGCAGGAACCCTCACAACATTTAAGTAGTATTTAGATGATCACTTGAAACGCCATAGCATACAATAATTACAACTGTAATTATGGGTGACATTAATCTTCATATAGATTGGGGAAATCAAATTAGTCACAATACCGTAGAGGAGGAATTCTTGGAGTGTAGATGGGATGTTTTTCTGGACCAATACGTTGAGGAACCAACCAGAGAACAGGCCATCCCAGACTGGGTATTGTGTAATGAGAGTGGAATAACTGACAATCTAGTTGTGCGAGACCCCTTGGGGATGAGCGACCATAATATGATAGAATTCTTCATCAAGATGGAGAGTGACGTAGTTGATTCTGAGACTAGGGTCCTGAATCTTCGTAAACTACGAAGGTATGAGGCGCGAGTTGGCTATGACGGGTTGGGAAACGTTACTTAAAGGGATAACGGATAGGCAATGGGAAACATTTAAAGAGCGCATGGATGAACTGCAACAATTGTTTATCCCTGTCTGGCGCAAAAGTAAAACAGGAAAGGTAGCCAAACCATGGCTTACAAGGGAAATTAGAGATAACATTAGATCCAAGGAGAGGCATATAAATTTACCAGGAAAAAACAACAGACCTGAGGATTGGGATCAGTTTAGAATTCAGCAAAGGAGGACCAAGGGATTGATTAAGAAGGGGAAAATAGAGTACGAGAGTAAGCTTGCGGGGAACATAAAAACTGACTGTAAAAGTTTCTATAGGTATGTGAAGGTTCCTTACAGTCAGAAACGGGAATTTATTATGGGGAACAAAGAAATGGCTGACCAACTAAATGCATACTTTGGTTCTGTCTTCACAAAGGAGGACACAAATATCATACCAGAAATGTTGGGGAACACAGGGCTTAGTGAGAGAGAGGAACTGAAGGAAATCAGTATTAGTAGAGGAATGGTGTTGGGGAAATTGATGGGATTGAAGGCCGATAAATCCCCAGGGCCTGATAATCTACATCCCAGAGTACTTAAGGAAGTGGCCCTAGAAATAGTGGATGCATTGGTGGTCATCTTCCAAGATTCGATAGACTCTGGAACAGTTCCTACAGATTGGAGGGTAGCTAATGTAACCTCACTATTTAAAAAGGGAGGTAGAGAGAAAGCCGGGAATTATAGACCAGTCAGCCTGACGTCAGTAGTGGGGAAAATTCTAGAGTCCATTATCAAAGATTTTATAGCAGAGCACTTGGAGAACAGTGGGAGAATCGGGCAGAATCAGCGTGGATTTACGAAAGGGAAATCATGCTTGACAAATCTACTCGAATTCTTTGAGGATGTAACTAGTAGAGTTGATGAGAGGGAGCCAGTGATTGTGGTTTATTTGGACTTTCAGAAGGCTTTCGACAAAGTCCCACATAAGAGATTAGTGTGTAAAATTAAAGCGCATGGGATTGGGGGTAGTGTATTGCGATGGATAGAAAATTGGTTGGCAGACAGGAAACAATGAGTAGGGGTAAATGGGTCTTTTTCCAAATGGCAGGCAGTGACTAGTGGGGTACCGCAGGGATCGGTGCTAGGACCCCAGCTATTCACAATATATATTGATGATTTAGATAAGAGAACTAAATGTAATATCTCCAAATTTGCAGATGACACAAAACTGGGTGGGAGATTGAGTTGTGAGGAGGATGCAGAGAGGCTTCAGGGTGATTGGACAAGTTGAGTGAGTGGGCTAATGCATGGCAGATGCAGTATAATGTGGATAAATGTGAGGTTATCCACTTTGGTAGCAAAAACAGGAAGGCAGATTATTATCTGAACGGCTATAAACTGAGAGAGGGGAATATGCAGCGAGACCTGGGTGTTCTCATACACCAGTCGCTGAAGGTAAGCATGCAGGTCCAACAAGCAGTAAAAAGGCAAATGGTATGTTGGCCTTCATAGCGAGAGGATTCAAGTACAGGAGCAGGGATGTCTTGCTGCAATTATACAGGGCCTTGGTGAGGCCACACCTGGAATATTGTGTGCAGTTTTGGTCTTCTTATCTGAGGAAGGATGTTCTTGCTATAGAGGGAGTGCAGCGAAGGTTTACCAGACTTATTCCTGGGATGGTGGGACTGACGTCTGAGGAGAGATTGAGTCGGTTAGGATTATATTCAATGGAGTTCAGAAGAGTGAGGGGGGGGATCTCATAGAAACCTATAAAATTCTAATAGGACTTGACAGGGTAGATGCAGGAAGGATGTTCCCGATGGTGGGGGAGTCCAGAACCAGGGGTCATAGTCTAAGGATACAGGGTAAACCTTTCAGGACTGAGATGAGGAGAAATTTCTTCACCCAGAGAGTGGTGAGCCTGTGGAATTCACTACCACAGAAAGCAGTTGAGGCCAAAACATTGTATGTTTTCAAAAAGGAGTTAGATATAAAAAACTTACCTCGGGGATTCTCGGAGCAGACTCGGAGGGCAGAGTTCCAGAGCGGTAAGATACCGCGGGTGGGTGGATAAAAACTGAAAAGGTGACGTCACAGGGAAGCTGTGACCTGATTGGCTGGTATGGAATTTGTACTGAATTTGAAAATAAAACATTGGTAAAAATTGATTAAAACACTAATTAGCTAATTAATAAATAGAGTAACTAAACCAGAGGGAGGAGATTACTGTATTTAGTTAGCATTTAATATTTATAGTAGGAATCTAGCACTAGGGAGCATATCGTTAATTATAACAATTTAGTAAGGATTTAATAAGTATTTATTTTTTATTAATTAATTAGTGCTAGAGGAGTGAAGTGCTTCACCTGTGAGATGTGGGAAGTCCGTGACGCTTCCAGTGTTCCGGACAACTACATCTGCAGGAAGTGTACCCAGTTGCAGCTCCTCACAGACCGCATGGATCGGTTGGAGCAGCAACTGGATGCACTTAGGAGCATGCAGGTGGCAGAAAGTGTCATAGACAGGAGTTTTAGAGAAGTGGTTACACCCAAGGTGCAGGCAGATAGATGGGTGACCGCTAGAAGGGGCAGGATGTCAGTGCAGGAATCCCCTGTGGCTATCCCCCTCTCTAACAAGTATACCGTTTTGGATACTGTTGGGGGGGATGGCCTATCAGGGGAAAACAGCAGCAGCCAGAGCAGTGGCACCACGGTTGGCACTGTTGTTCAGCAGGGAGGGACAAAGCGCAGAAGAGCAATAGTTATAGGGGACTCTATAGTCAGAGGCACAGATAGGCGCTTCTGTGGACGTGAAAGACTCCAGGATGGTATGTTGCCTTCCTGGTGCCAGGGTCAAGGATGTCTCTGAACGGACAGGGGGAATTCTGAAGTGGGAGGGTGAACAGCCAGATGTTGTGGTACACATCGGTACCAACGACATAGGCAGGAAGAGTGATGAGGTCCTGCAGGGGGAGGTTAGGGAGTTAGGTAGAAAGTTAAAAAAACAGGACCTATAGGGTTGTAATCTCGGGATTACTCCCTGTGCCACGTGCCAGTGAGGCTATAAATAGGAAGATAGTGCAGCTAAACATGTGGCTGAACAGCTGGTGTAGAAGGGAGGGTTTCAGATATCTGGACCATTGGGATCTCTTCAGGGACAGATGGGACCTGCACAAGAAGGACGGGTTGCATCTAAACTGGAAGGTAACTAATATCCTGGCTGCAAGGTTTGCTAGCGTCACTCGGGAGGGTTTAAACTAGTGTGGCAGGGGGGTGGGAACCAGAGCAGTAGGACAGCAAGTGAAATAAATGAAGGGGAACTAGTAAATAAGGCCAATAAGATGAAGAGGAGGAGCAGGCAGGGAGATGTTGTGGAGCAGAGCGGGACTGGTGGTCTGAAGTGCATTTGTTTCAATGCAAGAAGTATAACAGGTAAGGCAGATGAACTTAGAGCTTGGATTAGTACTTGGAACTATGATGTTGCTGTTACAGAGACTTGGTTGAGGGAAGGACAGGATTGGCAGCTAAATGTTCCAGGATTTAGAAGCTTCAGGAGGGATAGAGGGGGATGTAAAAGGGATGGGGGAGTTGCGTTACTGGTTAAGGAGAATATCACAGCTGTACTGCGGGATGATACCTCGGAGGGGTCATGCAGCGAGACAATATGGGTTGAGCTCAGGAATAGGAAGGGTGCAGTCACTATGTTGGGGGTTTACTACAGGCCTCCCAACAGCCAGCGGGAGGTAGTGGAGCAGATATGGAGACAGATTTTGGAAAGATGTAAAGGTAACAGGGTTGTAGTGGTGGGGGATTTTAACTTCCCCTATATTGACTGGGACTCACTTAGTGCTAGGGGCTTGGATGGGGCAGAATTTGTAAGGAGCATCCAGGAGGGCTTCTTGAAACAATACGTAGATAGTCCAACTAGGGATGGGGCCGTACTGGACCTGGTATTGGGGAATGAGCCCGGCCTGGTGGTTGAAGTTTCAGTAGGGGAGCATTTTGGGAACAGTGACCATAATTCCATAAGTTTTAAGGTACTTGTGGATAAGGATAAGAGTAGTCCTCGGGTGAAGGTGCTAAATTGGGGGAAGGCTAATTATAACAATATTAGGCAGGAACTGATGAATTTAGATTGGGGGCGGCTGTTTGAGGCTAAATCAACATCTGACATGTGGGAGTCTTTCAAACATCAGTTGATTGGAATCCAGGACCAGCATGTTCCTGTGAGGAAGAAGGATAAGTTTGGCAAGTTTCGGGAACCTTGGATAACGCGGGAAATTGTGAGCCTCGTCAAAAAGAAAAAGGAAGCATTTGTAAGGGCTGGAAGGCAAGGAACAGACAAATCCCTTGAGGAATATAAAGACAGTAGGAAGGAACTTAAGCAAGGAGTCAGGAGGGCTAAAAGGTGTTCTGAAAAGTCATTGGCAAACAGGATTAAGGAAAATCCCAAGGCTTTTTATACGTATATAAAGAGCAAGAGGGTAACCAGGGAAAGGGTTGGCCCACTCCAGGACAGAGAAGGGAATCTATGTGTGGAGCCAGAGGAAATGGGCGAGGTACTAAATGAGTACTTTGCATCAGTATTCACCAAGGAGAAGGACTTTGTGGATGATGAGCCTAGGGAAGGGAGTGTAGATAGTCTCAGTCATCTCATTATCAAAAAGGAGGAGGTGTTGGGGTGTCTTGCAAAGCATTAAGGTAGATAAGTCCCCAGGGCCTTATGGGATCTACCCCAGAATACTGAGGGAGGCAAGGGAAGAAATTGCTGGGGCCTTGACAGAAATCTTTGCATCCTCATTCGCTACGGGTGAGGTCCCAGAGGACTGGAGAATAGCCAATGTTGTTCCTTTGTTTAAGAAGGGTAGCAAGGATAATCCAGGAAATTATAGGCCGATGAGCCTTACGTTAGTGGTAGGGGAATTATTAGAGAGGATTCTTCGGGACAGGATTTACTCCCATTTGGAAACAAATGGACTTATTAGCGAGAGGCAGCATGGTTTTGTGAAGGGGAGGCCGTGTCTCACTAATTTGATTGAGTCTTTTGAAGAAGTGACAAAGATGATTGATGAAGGAAGGGCAGTGGATGTTATCTATATGGACTTCAGTAAAGCCTTTGACAAGGTCCCTCATGGCAGACTGATACAAAAGGTGAAGTCACATGGGATCAAAGGGGAGCTGGCAAGATGGATACAGAACTGGCTCGGTCATAGAAGACAAAGGGTATCAGTGGATGGGTGTTTTTCTGAATGGAGGGATGTGACTAGTGGTATTCCGCAGGGATCAGTGCTGGGACCTTTGCTGTTTGTAGTATATATAAATTATTTGGAGGAAAATGTAGCTGGTCTGATTAAGTTTGCCGACGGCACAAAGGTTGGTGGAGTTGCGGACAGTGATGAGGATACAGCAGGATATAGATCGGTTGGAGACTTGGGCGGAGAAATGGCAGATGGAGTTTAATTCGGACAAGTGTGAGGTAATGCATTTTGGAAGATCTAATGCAGGTGGGAAGTATACAGTAAATGGCAGAACCCTTAGGAGTATTGACAGGCAGAGAGATCTGGGCGTACAGGTCCACAGGTCACTAAGTGGCAACGCAGGTGGATAAGGTAGTCAAGAAGGCATACGGCATGCTTGCCTTCATCGGTCGGGGCATAGAATATAAAAATAGGCAAGTCATGTTGCAGCTGTACAGAACTTTAGTTAGGCCACACTTAGAATATTGCGTGCAATTCTGGTCACCACACTACCCGAAGGACGTGGAGGCTTTGGAGAGGGTACAGAGGAGGTTTACCAGGATGTTGCCTGGTCTGGAGGGCATTAGCTATGAGGAGAGGTTGGATAAATTGATTGTTTTCACTGGAACGACGGAGGTGGAGGGGCAACATGATAGAGGTTTACAAAGTTATGAGCGGCATGGACAGAGTGGATAATCAGGAGCTTTTTCCCAGGGTGGAAGAGTCAGTTACTAGGGGACATAGGTTTAAGGTGAGAGGGGCAAAGTTTAGAGGGGATGTGCGAGGCAAGTTCTTTACACAGAGGGTGGTGAGTGCCTGGAACTTGCTGCCGGGGGAGGTGGTGGAAGCAGGTACCATAGAGACGTTTCAGAGGCATCTTGACAAATACATGAATAGGATGGGAATAGAGGGATATGGTCCCCGGAAGTGCAGAAGGTTTTAAGTTTAGGCAGGCATCAAGATCGGCGCAGGCTTGGAGGGCCGACTGGCCTGTTCCTGTGCTGTACTGTTCTTTGATATAGCTCTTGGGTCTAAAGGGATCAAAGGGTATGGGGCGAAAGCGGGAACAGGCTACTAAGTTGGATGATCAGTCATGATTATAATGAATGGTGGAGCAGGCTTGAAGGGCCGAATGGCCTACTCCTATTTTCTATGTTTCTAAGGCTATGGGCCAAGTGCTGGAAAATGGAATTAAAATAGATCGGCTTGATGGCCGGCGTGGACGCGGTGGGCCGAAGGGCCTCTTTCTGTGCTGTATAACCCCATGATAGATTTCTAGATATTAAAGATATCAAGGGATATGGGTCTAGTATGGGAAAATGATGTCGAAGATCAGCCATGATCTCGCTGAATGGCAGAGTATTCTCAATGGGCTGAATGGCCTACTCCTCCGATTTCCTATGTTAAGCCTTAATTTCTCTTTTACTGGCTCAGAATCAAATTTTGTCTGATTTACACATCTGTGAAGTGGTTTGGGGACATTTCACTACGTTAAAGGCACTATATAAATGTCAGTTGTTGTGGCTGCAGGTATTCAGCTGCCCCTCATTGTGACTTGATGAGGAAAGAGACGACATAGATTTGCCTTCACGATCTTTTTAATAGGAGCTTCCTGTTACAGTTTAGCATCAACATGAATAGCCAGAATGGGATCCTCAGCAGTATTACTGATTTGGAGTGAGGCCTTGCCATTTGCTGTGACATCAACCTGCAAACCAGTGCAGCGATTGGCCTCCTTTTGTCCTGAGATGACATCACAGTATGTCCCTGCAGGGAGCCCTGTCTGTAAAGTAACATCCATGTTCCTGCGTTGGAAAAGAAGTCAAATTATCGACCACTTGCAAAGTCCGATCATCACAACAGAAGTCATGGACTGTATCTCTTTCAATTTACCAATGGGCTAGTGACATTACTGTGTTACTGCTACTTTACTGTCGCTGCTATTATACTCTGTGGTAATGCTATGTACATTCATTACAGCTTTATCAGTGAGTATTAAGGCTGTATTTAATTGCCTGGTCCAGAGATACTCACCAGCTGTCATTGTTGATTGCGATGAAGCCTCTATTTCCACGTCCAAACGCGATCTGATTGCTTCCATTGTCCCACCAGTTTGCAAAGGGCGCCCCGTCCACCACATTACGAAAGATGACCATGTTCCTGCAAACACGGCACAGTTTACCAGCTTTAGTTGCCACCACTAGTCTTAAAGGCAAGTTACTTGCTAAAGCAGAATGTCGGATAGACTAACCTGATCTGACGCCAGCGGTGCTCACAAACCCATCCGTTCCCACAGGTGGTGTCTGGGTTGATGGTTACATGCTTGGTGGATCCGTCACTGTTGCTTGGTGGTCCCATCCAATCATTCACGTCCTTCGGGAAAGAGAAAGTGGACAGAGCCGTAGAATCTTTTCATTTTACTACCCTGCTCTTTCCCCAAAGTCCTGCAAATTTCTCCCTTTCAAGTATTTATTCAACTCCCTTTTGAAAGTTATTATTGAATCTGCTTCCACCGCCCTTTCAGGCAGCGCATTCCAGATCACAACAACTCACTGTGTAAAAAACATTCTCTGTAAAAAACATGAAGTGGGGAAAAACTTTGGGAACAATAGGTCAAAGGTCACCTGTTCCTCCTGCACTCGCTCCATTTACCACACATCATGTCTCCAATTACTCAGATACTGGAGAACAAAATGTTATTTTCTGGGGAAATCTCGAATATACATTTGAATGAATCAATAGTAACAGCTTCTACCATCTCCCTAGAGAACCTGTTCCACAGATTGACCACTTGCTCCCTGAAATATTGTTTCCCCAGATGAGTTTTGAATTTTCCCCTTCAAGCTCAGGTCGTGTCGTCTGGTTCTACTGTTCTGGACAAGGTGAGACAGCTGGTCACGGCCGACATTGTCCAGTTCATTTAGAATCTAACAACAGCAATCACATCAGCAATCAACCGTCTCCTCTCCAGGGAGAAGTGATCAGAGGAGGCTTGTGTGGAGCATAAACACCAGCACTGGTTGGGCGGAATGGCCTGTTTTGTGCTGTAAAACTCTGCTATTTTATGCTGAACACGCCCAATGTTTTTTGATCAGGAGATGTTCAATGATTCAGTGCTGGTAAACATTCCCTCATTTCTGATACATTTGCAAGTAGTTAGTGTGACATAAATCCATCTGGAAGTTAGTTTTACCTTTCCATTAACAAAGTTGCGATCCCAGCGGAAGCTTGACATCACACGGGTCTGGCCGTAAGGGTGAGCGAGCATGAACGCAACCGCCACTTTGTAAAGCCTGCAGAGAGTCGTAATGAGACCACAACTGAGAGATTACATTTATCAGGAACAGATGAACTGGCGCTTCTCTAGAGAAGAACGTTAAAAAAAAAAGGAGCCGTAGGCCAATCGGCCCCTTGAACTGCTCCAGAATTCAGTAAGATCATGGCTGATCATCTATCTCAACTCCACCTTCCTGCACTATCCCATATCTCTTAATTCCCTTAGTGCCCAAAAATCTATCAGCCTCTGGCTTAAATACGGAAAAATAATCAGGTCACCTCTCAACCTTCACTTTTCCAGTGAGAAGTAGATTTCCAGTCTCAGCATTTAAAAAATATTCTGCTTTTCTATTTTTCTCACCAACGTGGATAACTTCACACTTTCCCACAGTATATTCCAACTGCCACATCCTTACTCAATCATTGAACCTACCTATACCCTTTGCAGACTCTGTCCTCCTCACAGCTTACCGTCCTACCTAACGTCGTTTCATCAGCAAACCGGGATACGTTACACTCAGTCGCCTCATCTAAGTCAATAATGTAGATTGTAAATAGCGGAGGCCCAAGTACTGATCCTTGCGGTATCCCGCTAGTTAAAATTTGCCAACCCAAAACTGTCTCGTTTATTCCTACTCTCTGTTTTCTATCCATTAACCAATCCTCAAACCATGCTAATATATCACCCCCAATCCTATGAGTGCTAATTTTCTGGAATAACCTCTTGTGACACCTGATTGAATGCTTTTGAAAATCCAAATATACGACATCCACCAGTTCCCCCTTATCTACACTGCTAGTTACAAACTCAACAAACCCCAACAGATTTATCAAACAGGATTTCCCTTTTGTAAATCCATGTTGACTCTACTTAATATTCTGATTTTCTAAATGCCCTGTTATTAAGTCCCTATTAACAGATTCGAGCATTTTGCCTACTGGTGATGTCAGGCTAACTGGTGTATCGTTCCCTCTTTTCTCTCTGCCTCCTTTCTTAAATAGCAGGGTTATTCCAATCCTTGGGAATTGTTCTGGAATCTAAAGAATTCCTGAAGATTAAAACCACTGCATCTACGATGTCTGCAGCTACCTCTTTTCAAAAGCTAAGATGTAGGTCGTCAGGTCCAGGGGATTTGTTGCCACTTAGTCCATTCACTTCTCCAGTTATATTTCTTTACTAATATCAATTTCTTTTAAAAGGGAAGGATGAGGGGGAATCCAATTGAGGTTTGAATGAAGGGGTTTGATTGGGTAGATGTAGTCAGGCTGAAGGGCCTGCTTCTGTGCGCAAAGTGGATTCAGACAAACCACCGTCCTATCCTGTGTCCCATGGGAGCTGAGTGCTGGCATGTGGCCATACCTGGAGTCCCAGAATGTGAGAATGGAAGCCCCACCAGCTCCTTGGCCTCGTTGGTTATCATGGTTATCAACAAAGACCACGGCAAGGTCAGAGGACATGAAGGCCCATCCTTCTCCCCAGTTCCTGCACAGAGAGAGTTCACGACTGTTAGCACACAAATAGAGACAGAAATACTTCCTTCAATTGACAGGAAGAAAATCTTGCATTAATACTGAACCTTTAATGACCACAGGGCATGCCCATGCATTTCACAGCCAATCAATACTTCCCAAAGTGTAGTCAGTGTTGGAGGATACCCGGCAGCCAATTAGTGCACAGCAAGCTCCCACAAACAGAAATTTGATAATCAGTTATTTTCGAATTGTTGGTTGAAAAATAAATGTTGACAAGAACATCAGAGAGAAATCACCCTACCTTCATCAAAATACTGCCTGGAGAGCTCTTACTGACATCTGAGAGGAAAAAACGAGCCTGGATTTACCGTCTCATCTGAAAGACTGAGAGAGTGCTGCACTGTCAGAGGGACAGTACTGAGGGAGTGCTGCACTGTCAGAGGGACAGTACTGAGGGAGTGCTGCACTGTCAGAGGGGCTGCATTTCGGATGAGATGTTAAACTGACGTGTCTCCCCCTCAGGGGGAGATAAATGATTCCACTGCACTATTCTGAAGAAAAGCAGGGAGCTCTCCCGGGTTTCCTGTGTCGCTATTTATCCCTCAACCAATCTCCCAAAAACAGATAATCAGGTCATTGTCGCAATGCTATTTGTGGGATCTTGCTGTACACAAATTGACTGTTGGGTTTCCTATATTTCAATGGTTACTGCACTTCAAACAAATGTACTTCACTGGCTTTAAAGTGCTTTGGGATCTCCTGAGGTTGTGACATGTGTATATTGCAATGTAAACCTTTACACTTCCACATCTTTCCTCAGAACAGGATTCTAGGACATTGACAAATCTGCAGCAACATGTTAAAGGCATGAATCTGCCCCTACCTTAAATAAGCCATCTTCTCCCCACTCCACCTGCGTACTACTGTTCCCAGCTTGGCACTGTACTTGAATTCAGTGACCCGTCCCAAGCCAAAATACTGGGAAGATTTGATGGCCTCACCTCCCAAATCAATCACCTGTAAGATGGGAAATAAATACCATGACCCTGAGTTACGATGGGGATACAGACAAGAGCATGAGCACGAGCAGCCTCACTCACCTCTTGGTAGATGTAAGGCTTAGAGCCACTGCCGAACCAACGAGTGTTGAGGTTTTTCAGCTGGCTGAAGACAGCTTCCATGTCACCGGGCCACATGTGTTTAGCTGCATCCACTCGGAATCCAGCCACTCCGACATCAATTAGCTGGTTCAGGTACTCTGCGATCTTACCCCTCACATAATCCTTGTGCAACGCGAGGTCCAGGAGGCTCACAAGCCTGCAGTCCCTGATCTGTCGGAGCAGACACTCAGTTCAAATCTCAAAGCCATTCAAAGAAACAACTTATATTTAAAAGTTGTTTGAAGGTTTTCGTGGTGAGAGCAGTAACATTGAGTAAGACAATTTTCCGCTTTTACGCCATCTGAATTTGCTCTGAAAACAGCAGTTGTTTCCTTGAATAAAGGAGTTCTGTGAAGAACTGTCCAACTTCACCATTTTGGACAACACTCTCTGCCAGTCGTCTGGCAGAATAACGGGAATGGGAGGGAAAAATGTGTTTATATGTGGTGGAGAATGGGAATGTGGGTGGGATCTCACTGTTGATTGGTCATTACATGTTCTTGTTCTTGCTGCTATTGGTCAGCCATTGTGTCTCATGGTAAGCTGATTCTTGTCCGGGTATGTTTACTGCAGAGCACGTGGTGATGTGTTTCTTGAGTAGGGCTAGTCAGATATCACTAATAAACAGGGGGACGGTGTGGTGTTAAGGTATCAGATCAGCCATGATCTAGTTTGAATGGCAGAGCAGGGTCGAGGGGCCGAATGGCCTGCTCCTGCTCCTATTTTCTATGTTCCTATGAATTGCCATGAGACACAATGAGCTGACCAATCAGCAGCAAGAACAAGAACATGTAATGACCTATCAGCAGTTAGATCCCGCCCACATTCCCATTCTCCACCACATAGAAACACATTGTTTCCACACTTTCCCATTATTCCTCCAGCCAATGGGCAGAGTACTTGTACAAGGAACACAGAAAGTTCACATGCAGATACATCAAGCAATTAGGAAGGCAAATGGCCTGTTGGCCTTTATTGCGAGGGCATCGGAAGAAAGAAATCAGGGGAGGCGGTGGAGTAGTGGTAATGTCACTAGACTAGTGTTCAAATGGGTTCAAATCCCACCACAGCAGATGGTGGAATTTGAATTCAATTAATAAATCTGGAATTAAAAGCTAGTCTAATGATGGCCATGAAAACATTGTCGATTGTTGTAAAAACCCATCTGGTTCACTAATGTCCTTTAGGGAAGGAAATTGCTATCCTTACCTGGTCTGGCCTACATGTGACTCCAGACCCACAGCAATGTGGTTAACTTTTAAATGGCCAAGCAAGCGACTCAGTTGTTTCAAACTGCTACAAACCCAAAGTAAAGGAATGAAACCAGTCAGACCACCCGACATCGATCCAGACACCAGAAATGGCAAACCCGGCCCTGTCGACCCTGCAAAGTCCTGCTAACTAACATCTGGGGGCTTGTGCCAAAGTTGGGAGAGCTGTCCAACAGACTAGTCAAGCAACAGCCTGACATAGTCATACTGACTGAAGCATATTTTACAGACAATGTCCCAGACACTGTCATCACCATCCCCGGGATGTCCTGTCCCACCGGCAGGACAGACCCAACAGAGGTGGCGGCATAGTGGTATACAGTCTGGAGGGAGTTACCCTGGGAATCCTCAACATTGACCCCGGACCCCATGACGTTTCATGGCAACAGGACAAACATGGGCAAGGAAAGCTCCTGCTGATTACCACCTGATTAATGCTCCCCTCCCCTCGGCTGATGAATCAGTGCTTCTCCATGTTGAACACCAAGTGGAAGAAGCACTGAGAGTAACAAGGGCACGAAATGTATTCAATGTCCATCACCCAGAGTGGCTCGGTAGCACCACAGCAGGCTGAGTCCTAAAGGACATAGCTGCTAGACTGAGTCTGCAGCAGGTGGTGAGGGAACCAACAAGAGGGAAAAACCTATTTGACCTCGTCCTCACCAATCTACCTGTCGCAGATGCATCTGTCCATGACAGTATTGGTAGGAGTCACCTCCGCACAGTCCTTGTGGAGACGAAGGTACCCACCATCATGTTGTGTGGCACTACCACTGTGCTAAACGGGATAGATTTCAAACAGATCTAGCAACTCAAAACTGGGCATCCATGAGGCACTGTGGGCTATCAGCAGCAGCAGAATTGTACTCAACCACAATCTGTAACCTCATGGCCCAGTATATCCTCCACTCTACCATTACCATCAAGACAGGGCAGTCAACCCTGGTTCACTGAAGAATGCAGGAGGGCATGCCAGGAACAGCACCAGGCATACCTGAATCCCCCACTATCAATATCCTGGCAGAGCAGGCTAGAGGGCCGAATGGCCTACTTCTGCTCCCAGTTCGTATACCTAAAAATGAGGTGTTAAGCTACAACACAGGACTACCTGCATGTCAAGCAGCAGAAGCAGCATGTGATAGACAGTGCTAAGCGATCCCACAACCAACAGAGCAGATCAAAGCTCTGCAGTCCTGCTTCATCCAGTCGTGAATTAAACAACTAACAGGAGGAGTCTCCAAAAATATCCTCATTCTCAATGATGGGGGAGCCCAGCACATCAGTGCAAAAGATAAGGCTGAAGCATTTGCAACAATCTTCAGCCAAAAGTGCGGAATGGATGATCCATCTCGGCCTCCTCCTGAGGTCCCCAGCATCACAGATGTCAGTCTTCAGCCAATCCGATTCACTCCACATGATATCAAGAAATGACTGAAGACACTGGATACTGTAAGGGTATGGACCCTGATAATATTCTGGCAATATTACTGAAGACCTGTGCTCCAGAACTTGCCGCGCCCCTAGCCAAGCTGTTCCAGTACAGCTACAACACTGGCATCTACCCGACAATGTGGAAAATTGACCAGGTATGTCCTGTATACAAAAAGCAGAACAAATCCAACCCGGCCAATTACCGCCCCATCAGTCTACTCTCAATCATCAGTAAAGTGATGGAAGGGATTGTCGACAGTGCCATCAAGCAGCACTTGCTTAGCAATAACCTGCTCATTAATGCTCAGTTTGGGTTCTGCCAGGGCCACTCAGCTCCCGACCTCATTACAGCCTTGGTTCAAACATGGACAAAAGGGCTGAACTCAAAAGGTGAGGTGAGAGTGACTGCCCTTGACATCAAGGCAGCATTTGACCGTGTATGGCATCAAGGAGCCCTAGCAAAACTGAAGTCAATGAGAATCAGGGGGAAACTCTCCGCTGGTTGAGCACAAAGGAAGATGGTTGTGGTCGTTGGAGATCAATCATCTCAGCTCTAGGACATCACTGCAGGAGTTCCTCAGGGTAGTGTCCTAGGCCCAACCATCTTCAGCTGCTTCATCAATGACCTTCCCTCCATCGTAAGGTCAGAAGTCGGGATGTTCGCTGATGATTGTAGAATGTTCAGCACCATTCGCAACTCCTCAGATACTGACGCAGCCCGCATCCAGATGCAGCAAAACCTGGACAACATCCAGGCTTGGGCTAATACGTCGCAAGTAAAATTTGCGCCACACAAGTGCCAGGCAATGACCACATCAAACAAGAGAGAATCTAACCATCTCTACTTGATGTTCAATGGCATTACCATAGCTGAATCACCCACTATCAACATCCTGGGGGTTACCATAGACCAGAAACTGAACTGGAGCAGCCACATAAATACCCTGGCTACAAGAGCAGGTCAAAGGCTGGTAATTCTATGGCAATTAACTCACCTCCTGAGTCCCCAAAGCCTGTCCACCATCTACAAGGCACAAGTCAGGAGTGTGATGGAATACTCTCCACTTGCCTGGATGGTTGCAGCTCCAACAACACTCAAGAAGCTCGACACCATCCAGGACAAAGCAGCCCGCTTGATTGGCACCCCATCTACAAACATCCACTCCCTCCACCACCGCGCACAGTGGCAGCAGTGTGCACCATCTACAAGATACACTGCAGCAATGCACCAAGGCTCCTTAGACAGCACCTTCCAAACCCGCGACCTCTACCAACTAGAAGGACAAAGGCAGCAAATACATGGGAGCACCACCATCTGCAAGTTCCCCTCCAAGTCACACACCATCCTGACTTGGAACTATATCACCGTTCCTTCAGTCACTGGGTCAAAATCCTGGAATTCCCTTCCTAACAGCACTGTGGGTGTACCTACCCCACATGGACTGCAGCAGTTCAAGAAGGCAGCTCACCACCACCTTCTAGAGGGCAATTAGGGATGGGCAATAAATGTTGGCATAGCCAGTGATGCCCACATCCCCGAACGAATAAAAGTCTTAGTACAATTGTACAGGGCTCTGGTGAGACCATATCTGGAATACTGTGCACAGTTTTCATCTCCATATCTAAGGAAAGATCTTCTTGCATTGGAGGTGGTGCAACAAAAATTCACTGAATTGGTCTCTGGGATGAGGGGACTGTCGTACGAAGAGAGTTTGAGTAAACTGGGCCTGTATTCTCCGGAGTTTAGAAGAACGAGAGGTAATCTCATTGAAACATACAGGATTCTGAAGGGGCTGGATAGGGTAGACACTGAGAGGTTGTTTCGCCCAACTGGGGAATGTGGAATGCAGGGGCACAGTCTCAGGTTAAGGAATCAATTATTTAGGACTGAGATGAAGAGAAATTACTTCACTCAAAGGGTTGTGAATCTTTGGAATTCTCAGCCCCAGAGGATATGGATGCTCATTTAAGGCTGGGATAGACAGATTTTCCATCTCTCGGAAAATGAAGGGATATGGGGCGTAGGCGTGCAAGTGGAGTGGAGGCAGATGATCAGCCATGATCTATCTTATTGAATGGTGGAGCAGGCTGGAGGGGCCGAATGGTCTACTCCTGCTCCTATTTCTTATGATCTTATGTTCTTAAACTGCCTGAAGAACAAGGCCTGCCAGTTCTTCGAAGAACTCTTTTTTTAAAGAAAACAACTGCTCTTTTCAGAGCAAATAGGCAAAAAACTGTAAAATCACCTCACTCAACCTATGTTTATTTAGGGACCTTATCACAGTATAATGTCTCAAGGTGCTTCACAGAAGCGTTTTCAGACAAAATTAGACACCGAACCACAAATAGAGAGATTAGGTCAGATGGTTGAAAGCTCGGCTAAAGAAATAGGTTTTAAGGAGCATCTGAAAGGAGGAGAGTGAGTTAGAGAGGTGGAGAGGTTTAGGGAGAGAATTCCAGAGTTTGGGGCCCAGGCAGCTGAAGGTATAGCCACTAGTGGTGGAGTGGTTAAAATCAGGGATGCTCAAGAGGTCAGAATTAGAGGAGCGCAGATCTCTCGGAGGATTGTGAGGCTGGAGGAGATTACAGAGATCGGGAGGGGCGAGGCCTTGGAGGGATTTGAAAACAAGGATGAGAATTTTAAAATAAAGGCATTGCTGGACTGGGAACCAATGTAAGTCAGAAAGCACAGGGGTGATGGTGGAGTGGGATTTGGTGTAAGTTAGGCTACAGCGAGACGATGGCATAGTGGTAATGGCAGTAAGATAATAATCCAAAGGCCCAGCCTAATCTCTGGGGTTGTGTGTTCAAATCCCACCAGGGCAGTTGGTGAAATATAAATGAAGTTATATTAAAAAAATGCAATTGAAAGCTAGTTTCAGTAATTGTGCCATGAAACTATCATTGATTGGTGAAACAATACATCTGGTTCACAAATATCCTTTAGGGAAGGAAATCTGCTGTCGTTACCTGATCTGGTCTACATGTGACTCCAAACCCACAGCAATGTGGTTGACTCTGAAATGGCCTAGCAAGACACTCAGTTGTCAAGGGCAATTAGGGATGGGCAACAAATGCTGGCCTTACCAGTGATACCCACAGTCCATGAAAGAATAAAAAAAGTGGAACAGTTTTGGTTGGACTTGAGTTTAGAGCATTGAGTTTAGAGCAGGTGGAACAAAAACATTGGATTAGTTGAGTTTAGAGGCTGCCAAAGTCTGAAGCCATCTCACTGCTTGAGTGTGTCTACCGGATTCCAATGAACACCTTCTGCCCCTCTATCCCACACACTCCCTCCACTCTGTCTTTGGCCCTGTGGCTTCCAACCATCTTAGTCCCACCCTCTGGAATTCTATAAACCCCTTTATCTTTCTCCTTCCCAACCTTTCAACAGCTTCCTCATAAACTTGACCGCTTGGGGCTTGCCTTCATTTGCTAATCCCTATTCTCTCCTCCTGCTCCGACCGCAGCTCGTCATCTGTTTTTTTACAAGGGCAAAGTGCTTTGTGGTGTTTGGGAATGTTAAAGGTGCTGGCACAGTGTAAGCTGGTGTTAATGTCAATAGTTGCTTTCCCCAGTTCACAGGGTGCAGTGTGATGAAGGATACAAGTGAGAGGGTGAATATACTGGCAGAAGCAGCTTGAATGTGTATATGCAAAACAGCGAATAAAACTGAGAGATGAGGTTAACTGCAGAGTCACTCCTTACTTGGTTGATGTCATTATAGCTGTCGATATTGCCACTTGCAGATTTGCATTTGCCATCGTTAAAATCCCAGGAAGAGTATGGAACAGCGGGAAAACTTTCGGATCCAGCATCAAAGTAGCTTCCACCTGATGAATGTGTCCCTGATCCACCTGAGGCTCCACACATGTGGTTAAACACAGCATCTGCATAGATACGCACCTGAAAGGGTTAAAAGAAAGGAGACGTATATTTCGAAAACACCTTTCACAACCTCAGGGTGTGCCGAAGCACTTTCCATCCAATGAAATGCTCTTTTTGAAGTGTAGTCACTGTTGTGACGTAGGAAATACGGCAGCCAATTTGCAGACAGCAAGATCCCACAAATAACAATGTGATAATGACCAGATAATCTGTTTAAGTGATATTAACCAAGAGATATCGGCCTCAGGACACCAGGGAGAACTCTCCTACTCTTAATGAGATCTTTTACATTGACCTCAGAGGGCAGATGAAGTGTCCATTTCATCTCTCACCCGAAAGATGACATCATTGACAATAGAGCAATCCCTCAGTACTGACCCTCTGACAGTGCAGCACTCCCTCAGTACTGACCCTCTGACAGTGCAGCACTCCCTCAGTACTGACCCTCTGACAGTGCTGCAATCCCCCAGTACTCACCCTCTGACAGTGCAGCACTCCCTCAGTACTGACCCTCTGACAGTGCAGCGCTCCCTCGGTACTGACCCTCTGACAGTGCAGCACTCCCTCAGTACTGACCCTCTGACAGTGCAGCACTCCCTCAGTACTGACCCTCTGACAGTGCTGCAATCCCCCAGTACTCACCCTCTGACAGTGCAGCACTCCCTCAGTACTGACCCTCTGACAGTGCAGCGCTCCCTCGGTACTGACCCTCTGACAGTGCAGCACTCCCTCAGTACTGACCCTCTGACAGTGCAGCACTCCCTCAGTACTGACCCTCTGACAGTGCAGCACTCCCTCGGTACTGACCCTCTGACAGTGCAGCACTCCCTCAGTACTGACCCTCTGACAGTGCAGCACTCCCTCAGTACTGACCCTCTCACAGTGCAGCACTCCCTCAGTACTGACCCTCTGACAGTGCAGCACTCCCTCGGTACTGACCCTCTGACAGTGCAGCACTCCCTCAGTACTAACCGTCTCACAGTGCATCACTCCCTCGGTACTGACCCTCTGACAGTGCATCACTCTCTCAGTACTGACCCTCTGACAGTGCAGCACTCCCTCAGTACTAACCCTCTCACAGTGCAGCACTCCCTCAGTACTGACCCTCTGACAGTGCAGCACTCCCTCGGTACTGACCCTCTGACAGTGCAGCACTCCCTCAGTACTAACCGTCTCACAGTGCATCACTCCCTCGGTACTGACCCTCTCACAGTGCATCACTCTCTCAGTACTGACCCTCCGACAGTGCAGCACTCCCTCAGTACTGACCCTCCGACAGTGCAGCGCTCTCTCAGTACTGCCCCACACTTGCAGCACTCCCTCAGTACTGACCCTCCGACAGTGCAGAACTCCCTCAGTACTGACCCTCCGACAGTGCAGCACTCCCTCAGTACTGACCCTCCGACAGTGCAGCGCTCTCTCAGTACTGCCCCACACTTCCAACACTCTCTCAGTACTGACCCTTCGACAGTGCAGCACTCTCTCAGTACTGACCCGCCGACAGTGCAGCACTTCCTCAGTACTGACCCTCCGACAGTGCAGCGCTCTCTCAGTACTGCCCCACACTTGCAGGACTCCCTCAGTACTGACCCTCCGATAGTGCAGCACTCCCTCAGTACTGACCCTCCGATAGTGCAGCACTCCCTCAGTACTGACCCTCTGACTGTGCAGCACTCTCTCAGTACTGACCCTCTGACTGTGCAGCACTCTCTCAGTACTGACCCTCTGACAGTGCGGAACTCTCTCAGTACTGACCCTCTGACAGTGCAGCACTCCCTCAGTACTGCCCACAATTGCAGCACTATGCACAGTTCTGTTTCCATATTCTAAAAAAGGCACTGAAGAAGGTGCAAAAAAGATCCACAAGGATGATGCCAGAACTATAGGGTTATAACTATCAGAAAAGATCGAATAGGCTGGGGTTTTTTTCTCTCGAAAAGTGAAGGCCGAGGGGTGAACTGTTAAAGGCCTTTAAGATGATGAAAGGGTTTGATAGGGTAGACGTAGAGAAGACGTTTCCACTTATGCAGGAGAATAGAAGGGTTTTAAACATAAGATAATCTCTAGTCAATCCAGTTGGGAATTCAGGAGAAACCTCTTTCCCCAGAGAGTGGTGAGACTGTGGAACTCACTATCACAGGGAGTGGTTGAGGTGAATAGTATCGATACATTTAAGGGGGAACTGGATAAACACATGAGGGAGAAAGGAATAGAAGGATATGCTGATAGGGTGAGAGGAAGAGAGGTGGGAGGAGGCTCATGTGGAGCATAAACGTCAGCATGGAGTAGATGGGCCGAATGGCCTGTTCCTGTGTTGTAAATACTGTGTAAAACAAGCGGGTGCTTTGGACACCTGACCATTGGCCCCACTTTAAATGGATTCGGCTACATCACTGGTAGTAACGGGGCTGTAAGCTCACCGATCCCATTCTGAGGCTGTTACCAGTCCCGTTAACCTGAGGTGAGAGCAATGAGAATCCAACCCCCTGTCACTCAGGTTGGGTTCCTGGGATAGGATTGCGTTAATTGGAAGAAGGATTATTTCATCAACTTACACCAACATCATTGCATCTTGTCACCATGTCTCGGAATTCCTCTTCATTGCCTGATCTAGAACAAAGCTTGTAGCTGATTGGCTGGTACCTCTGCCACCAAGGTCTCCATGGATCATTGAGGATAATGTGTTCATTGGGTGGAGAGATCTGTCACAAAGAATACAAGCAGAGCAGGTCCTGATGGAATTCATCATCATCAAAGCTTTCACCACACGTCCCTTACTGACTGAACATAAATACATTATTGCAGATTGTTTTCAGATCCCTCCATGGCCTTAAACCTATCTCTGTAACCTCCTCCAGCCCCTACGCTCCTCCCTATCTCTGTAACCTCCTCCAGCCCCTACGCTCCTCCCTATCTCTGGAACCTCCTCCAGCCCCTACGCTCCTCCCTATCTCTGTAACCTCCTCCAGCCCCTACACCCCTCCCTATCTCTGTAACCTCCTCCAGCCCCTACACCCCTCCCTATCTCTGTAACCTCCTCCAGCCCCTACGCTCCTCCCTATCTCTGTAACCTCCTCCAGCCCCTACGCTCCTCCCTATCTCTGTAACCTCCTCCAGCCCCTACACCCCTCCCTATCTCTGTAACCTCCTCCAGCCCCTACACCCCTCCCTATCTCTGTAACCTCCTCCAGCCCCTACGCTCCTCCCTATCTCTGTAACCTCCTCCAGCCCCTACACCCCTCCCTATCTCTGTAACCTCCTCCAGCCCCTACGCTCCTCCCTATCTCTGTACCCTCCTCCAGCCCCAACACCCCTCCCTATCTCTGTACCCTCCTCCAGCCCCAACACCCCTCCCTATCTCTGTACCCTCCTCCAGCCCCTACACCCCTCCCTATCTCTGTAACTGCCTCCAGTCCCTACACCCCTCCCTATCTCTGTACCCTCCTCCACCCCTACACCCCTCCCTATCTCTGTACCCTCCTCCAGCCCCTACACCCCTCCCTATCTCTGTAACCTCCTCCAGCCCCTACACCCCTCCCTATCTCTGTACCCTCCTCCAGCCCCTACACCCCTCCCTATCTCTGTACCCTCCACCAGCCCCTACACCCCTCCCTATCTCTATAACCGCCACAATCCCCACACCCCTCCCTATCTCTGTAACCTCCTCCAGCCCCTACACCCCTCCCTATCTCTGTTACCTCCTCCAGCCCCTACACCCCTCCCTATCTCTGGAACCTCCTCCAGCCCCTACACCCCTCCCTATCTCTGTAACCTCCTCCAGCCCCTACACCCCTCCCTATCTCTGTAACCTCCTCCAGCCCCTACATCCCTCCCTATCTCTGTAACCTCTTCCAGCCCCAACACCCCTCCCTATCTCTGTAACCTCCTCTCTTTGCTCCTCTAATTCTGGCCTCTTGAGCATCCCCGATTCCCATCGCTCCACCATTAGCGGCTGTGCCTTTAGCTGCCTGGGGCCCTAAGCTTTGGAATTCCCTCCTTTAACATCTCCGTCACTCTCTCTCTCCTTCTTTAAGATGCTCCTTAAAAACTGCCTCTTTAGCCAATCGTTTGGTCACCTGCCCTAATATCTCCTTCTGTGGCTCGGTGTCAATTTTTGTTTAGTAAATGCTCCTGGAATAAGCTTTTACTGTATCGCAGGTTAATGCAAGTTATCAGTGTGAAATTTTCAGATGCAGAAGTGATTCCATTGGGAATGGTTAAGTATGGATGCGACTCTCGTCCTGAATTTGGCCACTGGATTTTCTGGTCAGGGAAAATGGGTGGAGCTTAGTGACAGTAAACATCCGCCCACTTTTTTAATTAGGGATGGGCAACAAATGCTGGCCTTGCCAAAGATGCCCACGTCCCATGAATGAATGAATAAAAAAAATTCCCCTCCTGCATCTTTCAGTCACACAGTGTCACGTGTCTCACGTGAATCAGACTGCACGGAAGAAGGCCATTCAGCCCATTGTGCCTGTACTGACTCTGAAAGAGCTATCTAATTAGTCCCACTCCCCCCGGTTATTATTGAATCCACTTCCATTGCCCTTTTAGACACAAATGATTTTATAATAAATAACAAGCTTTATTACAGTGACTGATTTGCTCTTCCATTTATATTAAATGACATGTTCATAACAGCCTGTGGTGCCAGGCTCCAACTACCTCTGAGAATGCTCTCTGATATCAGAGAACATCACAAGTCCTGGAGTAACCAGCTCCCACCTTCCACATAGCTGCATCACTCCTAACCCTTGTGAATGCTCTGCCTTAAAGGGAACCTTTATACCATAAAGCACCCTTGGCCTGTTCTTAAGTAATATGTAGTACATTGTAGATTGTACATTTAGCTGAGGTTGCATTTTAGGTGTTTACCCAGCTTGTAGGCTTTTCAGCCTTTGCCTATGCTACAGGTTTTGTTTATGGTATGGTAAGTGCTTAGACCACCTGTTCAAACTACTGCTGAGAATTGGATGTTTTCATTCTCAGCCTCTGCATTTCCAAAATGTCTGTTCTTTACAATTGTCAAGGCAGGATTAAGATTTCCCTTTGACTCCATCAATAAACATGTTAAAAGAAAGTAATGCTGGAATAGATTGACTTTTTAAATCATTGTAAAACATCCAAACACCCGTTAAGCCATTCTCATATACTCTCTTTGCCTAGCTTATTGCCCTTTTCAGTTCACTGTTTCATAGGAACATAGGAGATAGGAGCAGGAGTTGGCCATTCGGCCCATCGAGCCTGTTCCGCCATTCAAACAGATCATGCCTGATCATCTACCTCTACACCATTTTCCCCCGCTATCCAATATCTCTTGATGTTGTTAGTATTCAGAAATCTATCTATTTCTGTCTTGAACATACTCAATGATTGAACCTCCACATCTCTCTGGGGCAGAGAACTCCACAGATTCACCACCCTCTGAGTGAAGAAATTCTTCCTCATCTCAGTCTTAAATGGCCTGCCCCTTATTCTGAGACTGTGTCCCCTTGTTCTAGACTCACCAGCCAGAGGAAACATCCTATCCACATCCAGCCTGTCACGCCCTGTAAGAACTTTGTAAGTTTCTATGAGATCACCTCTCATTCTTCAAAACTCTAGAGAATACAGGCCCATTTTCCTCAATCTCTCCTCATTAGACAATCCCGCCATCCCAGGAATCAGTCTGGTGAGCCTCCATTGCACTCCCTCTATGGCAAGGATATCCCTTCTTAGATAAGGAGACCAAAACTGTACACAATACTCCAGGTGCAGTCTCACCAGGTCTCTATACAATTGAAGCAATACATCTTTACTCCTGTACTCAAATCCCCTTGCAATAAAGGCCAACATACCATTTGCCTTCCTAATTGCTTGCTGCACCTGCATACTAGTTTTTAGTGACTCATGAACAAGGACACCCAGGTCCCTTTGGACACCAACACTTCCCAACCTCTCACCATTTACACAATACACTGCCTTTCTGTGTTTTCTACCAAGGTGAATCACTTCACACTTATTCACATTATATCCCATCCGCCATTTTCTTGCCCATTCACTTAGCCTGCCAAATCCCCTTGAAGCCACCTTGCATCCTCTTCACAACTTAGGTTCCCTCCTAGTTTTGTGTCATCAGCAAATTTGGAAATATTACAATTGGTCCCCATATCAAAATCACTTCTATAGATTGTAAACAGCTGTGGCCCAAACACTGATCCTTGCGGTACCCCACTAGTAACAGCCTGCCAATTACCTTCAATCTGTGCCCCCTGGTTATTGACTCTCCTGCCACTGGAGATAACTCTACTACTCTTTAAAAACTCCTCATGATTCTGAACACCACGATTAAATCTCCCCTTGACCTTCTCTGCTCTAAGGAGAATAATCCCAGCTTTTCCAGTCTCTCCACAAAACTAATGTCGCTCCATCCCTGGAACCATCGTGGTAAATCTCCCCCTGACCTTCTCTGTTCCAAGGGGAACAATCCCAGGTTCTGTAATTGCTTCACTTTACACTGGAGAAAGGCAATGAGAAGGATTGGAAAAACAATGGACACCAACAGCTACCTGAACACCCCCAAATCCATTAGGGGCCAAGTAACGTTCACATTCATCTGCAATATCCGTCCAGCGCCATTCAAATAAATGGACGATTGATGTCCGGCCAGGCAGCATGTAGGGGTCATACTGCGCCAAACATCCTCCGAGAAATGCCAGCAGAAGCAGGACCTTCATCTTCACTGCAGGGTTGGATGGAGGTGCTCAGAAGCTCACAATTTATACTCTTTCATGATGTTTGCACAGATACTTAATAATCATAATCAGAATTTTCCAGGTAACAGATAATAATTATAAACAAAATGGTATTGACAAAGTGAGTGCAGCTGGACAATAACCAAGACTGTCCCACGTCCCACTCCAGTTTACTTTGACTGACTGCCCAATGTACTGAGCAATGATTAATCAACAAAGTAAAATTTTAGACCAACAAATAGTGGTCATTCACCTGAACACTTGTTCATAAAGAATTACATAGAATTTACAGTGCAGAAACAGGCCATTCAGCCCAACTAGCCCATGCTGATGTTTATGCTCCACATGAGCCTCCTCTCACCCTCTCCATCTCACCCTATCAGCAGATCCTTCTATTCCTTTCTCCCTCGTGTGTTTATCCAGCTTTCCCCTTAAATGTATCGATACGATTCACCTCAACCACTCCCTGTGGTAGTGAGTTCCACATTCTCACCACTCTCTGGGTAAAGACGGTTCTCCTGAACTGGATTAATTAATGACTCTCTTATATTTATGGCCCCTAGTTCTGGTCTCCCTCCAAGTGGAGACATCTTCTCAATGTCTACCTTTACAATCCCTTTCAAAACTTTAAAGGACTCTATCAGTTCACCCCTCAGCCTTCTCTTTTCTACAGAAAAGAGCCCCAATCTGTTCATCCTTTTCTGATAAGTATAACCTCTCAGTTCTAGCATCATCCTTGCACATTGTATTTACACTTTCTCTGGTGCCTCCATATCCTTTTTATAATATGGAGAAGAGAGCTGTTCACAGTGCTCTGAGATCTAACCAAGTTTCGATACAAATTTAATGTAATTTCTGTGCTTTTCAACTCCATTCCTCAAGAAATGAATCCCATTGCTTTTTGTTCTTTTATTAGTAACCAGCATTGTTATTTTTAATGACTTATATATTCGCACTTCTTTTACAAAATTAGCCACTCCAGCTGATGGAATTGGTGATACCATGCAAATAACATGGTCAATATGACCTTTGACATTTCACCTCTCACTCACAGAAACAGAGCAACTAGTTATTTTGATTGGAACAATGGATCACCCACCTCACCAATACTGAACACAATGAGAGCGTAGTGGTGTCTGGGCCATTTTTAAAACCTCTATGGAGTCTCCATTGAGTCTTTTTCCCAGATAAATAACTGTATTGACACCAATTCCAGAAATGATGGAAAGATGGATGTAGGGCAGAGAACTGGAGAGTTGCTAATATTAAAACATCATCTTTATGAATGGGAACAGAGCTAATTAGATAAGAAGATGAGAACAAGGAGCAGGAGTAGGCCACCCAACTCCTCGAGTCAGCTCTGCCAGTCAATTTGATCATGGCTGATCTGATCTTGGCCTCAACTCCACTTTCTCACCTGTTCCGCATAACCCTTGACTCCCCTACGCCAGTTAGCTTAACATCTGAACTGGGAAGAACTTTAGTTATTAATTAAAGCTGAAATGGCCCTGTATCTGGGTAAAGAGAAAATAGTTAGAGGGAACCAGCACAGATTTCGAAAGGCACCATTGTATTTGATAAACCTCACAGAACTCTTTGAGGGGTAGCAGAGAGGGTGGATGTAGTGTACATGGACTTTAGAAATCATTTGACAAATTACCACACCTGAGATTATTGGAGAACATTAGGGAATGTAAAATTAGGGAGAGGATAGCAAACTGGATTTGATGGGTTTTTTCAAATGATCTCTTTAAGTTTTTTATGATCCTTTTAAGCTAAGGCTAAATCGCAAAGCATCACTGTTAACCTTGCTCAAATCATGTCAAAAGTAAGTGTTTGTGAAATGTACTGAGTGTGCAGCAGTGGGCTTGAGAAAACAATTGTTTAAACTAATCAAGTAAGAGACAAGGTATGGTTGTGGTTGTTGGAGGTCAATCATCTGAGCTCCAGGACATCAGTGCAGGAGTTCCTCAGGGTAGTGTCCTAGGCCCAACCATCTTCAGCTGCTTCATCAATGACTTCCCTTGAGACATAAGGTAAGAAGTGGGGATGTTCACTAATGATTGCACAATGTTCAGCACCATTCGCGACCCCTCAGATACCAAAGCAGTCCGTGTAGAAATGCAACAAGAGCTGGACAATATCCAGGCTTGGGCTGATAAGTGGCAAGTAACATTCGCACCACACAAGTGCCAGGCAATGACCATCTCCAACAAGAGAGAATCTAACCATCTCCCCTTGACATTCAATGGCATTACCATCGCTGAATCCCCCACTATCAACAGTCTGGGGGTTACCATTGACCAGAAACTGAACTGGAGTAGCCATATAAATACCATGGCTACAAGAGCAGGTCAGAGGCTAGGAATCCTGAGGCGAGTAACTCACCTCCTGACTCCCCAAAGCCTGTCCACCATCTACAAGGCACAAGTCAGGAGTATGATGGAATACTCTCCACTTGCCTGGATGGGTGCAGCTCCAACATCACTCAAGAAGCTTGACACCATCCAGGACAAAGCAGCCCGCTTGATTGGCACCCCATCCACAAACATTCACTCCCTCCACCACTGACGCACAGTGTCAGCAGTGTGTACCATCTACAAAATACACTGCAGCAATGCACCAAGGCTCTTTAGACAGCACCTTCCAAACCCACGACCTCTACCACCTAGAAGGACAAGGGCAGCAGATGCATGGGAACACCACATGTTCCCCTCCAAGTCACACACCATCCTGACTTGGAACTATATCACCATTCCTTCACTGTTGCTGAGTCAAAATCCTGGAACTCCCTTCCTAACAGCACTGTGGGTGTACCTACCCCACATGGACTGCAGCGGTTCAAGAAGGCAGCTCACCACCGCCTCCTCAAGGGAAATTAGGGATGGGCAATAAATGCTGGCCTGGCCAGCAACGCCCACATCCCATGAATGAATAAAAAAAATGTTGGAACATGAGCAAATATGGTATGAAAGGGCCTTGAAAGGAAGGATAAAGAAGGACGCTAAAAGACATTGGGAGCACAGTTGGAAGAGGCACAGAAGAAGAGGCCGATGAAGGCATTGCCTGTGCTATGACGACTCGGGAAGCAAGAACCAAAGATTGTTAAAGGACAAAGAACAAAGAAAATTACAGCACAGGAACAGGCCCTTCGGCCCTCCAAGCCTGCGCCGATCCAGGTCCTCTATCTAAACATGACGCCTATTTTCTAAGGGTCTGTATCTCTTTACTTCCTTCCCATTCATGTATCTGTCTAGATACATCTTAAAAGACGCTATCGTGCCCGCGTCTACCACCTCCGCTGGCAACGCGTTCCAGGCACCCACCACCCTCTGCGTAAAGAACTTTCCACGCATATCCCCCCTAAACTTTTCCCCTTTCACTTTGAACCCGTGACCCCTAGTATTTGAATCCCCCACTCTGGGAAAAAGCTTCTTGCTATCCACCCTGTCTATACCTCTCATGATCTTGTGCACCTCAATCAGGTCCCCCCTCAACCTCCGTCTTTCTAATGAAAATAATCCTAATCTGCTCAACCTCTCTTCATAGCTAGCGCCCTCCATACCAGGCAACATCCCGGTGAACCTCCTCTGCGCCCTCTCCAAAACATCTACATCCTTTTGGTAATGTGGCGACCAGAACTGCACGCAGTATTCCAAATGTGGCCGAACCAAAGTCCTATACAACTGTAACATGACCTGCCAACTCTTGTACTCAATACCCCGTCCGATGAAGGAAAGCATGCCGTATGCCTTCTTGACCACTCTATTGACCTGCATTGCCACCTTCAGGGAACAATGGACCTGAACACCCAATCTCTCTGCACATCAATTTTCCCCAGGACTTTTCCATTTACTGTATAGTTCACTCTTGAATTGGATCTTCCAAAATGCATCACCTCGCATTTGCCCTGATTGAACTCCATCTGCCATTTCTCTGCCCAACTCTCCAATCTATCTATATTCTGCTGTATTCTCTGACAGTCCCCTTCACTATCTGCTACTCCACCAATCTTAGTGTCGTCTGCAAACTTGCTAATCAGACCACCTATACTTTCCTCCAAATCATTAATGTATATCACAAACAACAGTGGTCCCAGCACGGATCCCTGTGGAACACCACTGGTTACACGTCTCCATTTTGAGAAACTCCCTTCCACTGCTACTCTCTGTCTCCTGTTGCCCAGCCAGTTATTTATCCATCTAGCTAGTACACCTTGGACCCCATGCGCCTTCACTTTCTCCATCAGCCTACCATGGGGAACCTTATCAAACGCCTTACTGAAGTCCATGTATATGACATCTACAGCCCTTCCCTCATCAATCAACGTTGTCACTTCCTCAAAGAATTCTATTAAGTTGGTAAGACATGACCTTCCCTGCACAAAACCATGTTGCCTATCACTGATAAGCCCATTTTCTTCCAAATGGGAATAGATCCTATCCCTCAGTAACTTCTCCAGCAGCTTCCCTACCACTGACGTCAGGCTCATCGGTCTATAATTACCTGGATTATCCCTGCTACCCTTCTTAAACAAGGGGACAACATTAGCAATTCTCCAGTCCTCCGGGACCTCACCCGTGTTTAAGGATGCTGCAAAGATATCTGTTAAGGCCCCAGCTATTTCTTCTCTCGCTTCCCACACAAACCTGGGCTAGATCCCATCCGGACCTGGGGACTTGTCCACCTTAATGCCTTTTAGAATACCCAACACTTCCTCCCTCCTTATGCCGACTTGACCTAGAGTAATCAAACATCTGTCCCTAACCTCAACATCCGTCATGTCCCTCTCCTCGGTGAATACCGATGCAAAGTACTCGTTTAGAATCTCACCCATTTTCTCTGACTCCACGCATAACTTTCCTCCTTTGTCCTTGAGTGGGCCAATCCTTTCTCTAGTTACCCTCTTGCTCCTTATATATGAATAAAAGGCTTTGGGATTTTCTTTAACCCTGTTTGCTAAAGATATTTCATGACCCCTTTTAGCCCTCTTAATTCCTCGTTTCAGATTGGTCCTACATTCCCGATATTCTTTCAAAGCTTCGTCTTTCTTCAGCCGCCTAGACCTTATGTATGCTTCCTTTTTCATCTTAGCTAGTCTCACAATTTCACCTGTCATCCATGGTTCCCTAATCTTGCCATTTCTATCCCTCATTTTCACAGGAACATGTCTCTCCTGCACGCTAATCAACCTCTCTTTAAAAGCCTCCCACATATCAAATGTGGATTTACTTTCAAACAGCTGCTCCCAATCTACATTCCCCAGCTCCTGCTGTATTTTGGTATAGTTGGCCTTCCCCCAATTTAGCACTCTTCCTTTAGGACCACTCTCGTCTTTGTCCATGAGTATTTTAAAGCTTACGGAATTGTGATCACTATTCCCAAAGTAGTCCCCTACTGAAACTTCAACCACCTGGCCGGGCTCATTCCCCAACACCAGGTCCAGTATGGCCCCTTCCCGAGTTGGACTATTTACATACTGCTTTAGAAAACCCTCCTGGATGCTCCTGACAAATTCTGCTCCATCTAGACCTCTAACGCTAAGTGAATCCCAGTCAATGTTGGGAAAATTAAAATCTCCTATCACCACCACCCTGTTGCTCCTACATCTTTCCATAATCTGTTTACATATTTGTACCTCTATCTCACGCTCGCTGTTGGGAGGCCTGTAATACAGCCCCAACATTGTTACCGCACCCTTCCTATTTCTGAGTTCTGCCCATATTGCCTCACTGCTCGAGTCCTCCATAGTGCCCTCCTTCAGCACAGCTGTGATATCCTCTTTGACCAGTAATGCAACTCCTCCACCCCTTTTACCTCCCTCTCTATCCCGCCTGAAGCATCGATATCCTGGGATATTTAGTTGCCAATCATGCCCTTCCCTCAACCAAGTCTCAGTAATAGCAATAACATCATACTCCCAGGTACTAATCCAAGCCCTAAGTTCATCTGCCTTACCTACTACACTTCTTGCATTAAAACAAATGCACCTCAGACCACCAGTCCCTTTACATTCATCATCTGCTCCCTGTCTACTCTTTCCCTTAGTCACGCTGACTTCATTATCTAGTTCCTTACAGGCTTTAGTTACTACCTCCTTACTGTCCACTGACCTCCTCATTTGGTTCCCATCCCCCTGCCACATTAGTTTAAACCCTCCCCAACAGCGTTAGCAAAAGCACCCCCAAGGACATTGGTTCCAGTCCGGCCCAGGTGTAGACCGTCCAAGTTGTAATAGTCCCACCTCCCCCAGAACCGGTCCCAATGTCCCAAAAATCTGAACCCCTCCTTCCTGCACCATCTCTCAAGCCACGCATTCATCCTGACTATTCTTTCATTTCTACTCTGATTATCACGTGGCACTGGTAGCAATCCTGAGATTACTACCTCTGAGGTCCTACTTTTTAACTTGGCTCCTAACTCCCTAAATTCTGCTTGTAGGACCTCATCCCGTTTTTCACCTATATCATTAGTGCCGATGTGCACAACGACATCTGGCTGTTCACCCTCCCCCTTCAGAATGTTCTGCAGCCGATCTGAGACATCCCTGACCCGTGCACCTGGGAGGCAACATACCATTCGGGAGTCTCGTTTTCGACCACAGAACTGCCTATCTACTCCGCTTACAATCGAATCCCCGATGACTATAGCCCTTCCACTCTTTTTCCCGCCCTTCCGAACAGCAGAGCCAGCCACGGTGCCATGAACCTGGCTACTGCTGCCTTCCCCTGGTGAGCCATCTCCCTCAACAGTATCCAAAACGGTATACCTGTTGTGGAGGGAGATGACCGCAGGGGACACCTGCGCTGCCTTCCTGCTCTTTCTCTGCCTTTTGGTCACCCATTCCCTTTCTCCCTCAGCAATCCTAATCTGCGGTGTGACCAATTCGCTAAACGTGCTATCCACGACCTCCTCAGCATCGCGGATGCTCCAAAGTGAGTCCATCCGCAGCTCCAGAGCCGTCATGCGGTCTAACAAGAGCTGCAGCTGGACACACTTCCTGCACGTGAAGGAGTCAGGGACATCAGCCATGTCCCTGAGCTCCCACATTGAGCAAGAGGAGCATAACACGGGTCTGAGATCTCCTGCCATTTTTAATCTTAAGCTTAAGTTAGTCTTAACTTAGATAAATGAAAAAGGAACAAAAAGTTTTATACCAATCACACGATAAAAGAAAAAGAGAAATAGAAAAAGCCTTACCTTATCTACACACCACCGAGTCCTTTTTTTTGGTTAGAGGAGGAGGGCGGGTGGGAGACACTACAGATGTAGTGTCTCGGGTTCACAAACGGCCCAAATATATAGGGTTTTACTTACCCAGCAGCCCCCTGGTCTCCGCCAAAAACAAAAGGAAATTAAATTTACTTTAAACTGACCTTCCCAGCTGATCACTCCCTCGCACTCTCTGCTCCCGAAAAAGCTGCTGCAATGAAAGGCAAGTTATTTTAAACGGCCCAAATATATAGGGTTTTACTTACCCAGCAGCCCCCTGGTCTCCGCCGAAAACGAAAGGAAATTAAGTTTACTTTGAAACTGACCTTCCCAGCTGCTCACTCGCTCGCACTCTCTGCTCCCGAATAAGCTGCTGCAATGAAAGGCAAGTTATTTTAAACGGCCCAAATATATAGGGTTTTACTTACCCAGCAGCCCCCTGGTCTCCGCCGAAAACGAAAGGAAATTAAGTTTACTTTGAAACTGACCTTCCCAGCTGCTCACTCGCTCGCACTCTCTGCTCCCGAATAAGCTGCTGCAATGAAAGCTGTTGTTAATATCTGCCATTGTTATGTATTGCATTATTACTTAATAAATCTGATTTACTGGATTAAAAGTTGTGATTTGAGTGAGAGCTCAGATCCAATTACCTGATCTTCCTTTGGATCCGGGGAGGGAAAACCAGTCAATGGGGGCAATGGGATTTGATCCATTAACCAGGGGTTTAGGTGCTGGAGGCTTAATATTGTTACCGTAAGGAGTTAGTTAGAAAATAAGAAAAACAGTACTTAGTTGTTTTGTGAGAAAATGGATAACAGTTGTAGTACGGAGGGAGTACAAGTCCTCCTGTCGGAATGTTTGACTCAGATGGTCTCAGATGGTCAGGTCCCGTTTGAGTAAATTGTCGCGTTTATTCAGAAATGCGTCGATCAGAAGAAATTAAAAGCCAATAAAAGTCTCAGGTTATTGAGTTACACTGCCGTTCATTGTGTGCAGGGGAATGATGAAATTGTAAATGAGAAAAATCAATATATTGATGGACTGATTAAACAAAAAGATGAGGAAATCCAAACTTTAACTAAATGCATTCAGGAACTTGAAGCTGAAAATACATGGGCAGCCGCTGTGACTCAGCTGCAGTGTTGCAGCAATCCAGGCCGTAGTGCTTTTCAATCTCTAGACAAATCGCCAACTCCGGTCAGTTGAACAACGGAATTCTATATTAAAGCAGCAATTGGATGATACCCGAGGTGCATCTTCGAGATGAACTGTTAACCCTTCTGACTGATGGGTCACCTTCCTGGAACTATCTGTTTCCCTTCGCGGTCTCAGCCCAGACCAACACAAAGTGGTTATCATGCAGAGACTAGCCGTTCCAGTTTCAAATACGGCTCTGAGGATGAACAGATTTAAGCGGCTTGGGGTTCTGATCATGCACAAGCTGTGGAAGCTTTGAAACAAGCTGTTATCTAAGCTACCTGTCTGATCACTCAGGACCCCTCCCAGCCGTTTCACCTTGAAGTTTCTTCAACCGAAGCAAGCCTTACCTCCGGACTGAATCAGCCAGCGGGAGATTGTCTGCAGCTGACTGTATGCACATCCCATATTCTCCAAGGGGCAGAGCACACCTATCCCACCTGTGAGCATCATTTTCTCACCACCTGCTGTGCCATCAAACATTTTACGTACAATGTGGAGCTGCAGAAAGTCATTCTTCACACACCCCACACGACACTGAACTTTTCACTCAAACCTGGGGATTCCCTCATCTCTTCGCAAAGCCTTAGCAAATGGACTTTCTCCAGCGAGTCCTTGATGTGTCACCCAGGCAAACCACCCTCCTTCCACTCATGATAGCCTATGAGGTGATCCTCACAAGTGCCCCCTCCCGCTCATCAATTTCATCAGAATTCACCCATTTCAGATGTTCAGGTGTATGTTGTTGGCTCCTCGTATCATGTAAATGGCTCTCCTAAGACTGGCTGTGCCGTCGTTACGCCTGATCAGACACTCAGATATAAATTACATCATCACTGCTCCCAATATGTTCAAATTCTCCATCTGGCCATCTGCCAAACTGCCACTCAGGACGTGGCTACACCATAAACACTGTCCTAGCCCTTCCCTTATACCACAAGAATTCCTTCTAGTCATTGGATGGAAAGCCTTTAGTACATCAAACACTGCTCAGTCTGTTGTGAACAGCCCTATGTTAGAGGTCTGTCCGTGCCACATTGGGGAGGTGGCCGCCCAGAAACATGACGGGTCTGCCCATACTCACGGTAACACTGCTGCTGTCGCGGCCGCTAAGGAAACCGCTGTATCCTGTGATATGCCAGCCCACCTTGATCAATGGTCCTGGTGTGCCGGTTTCTCCAGTGTGTTCTGAGCCTGATTTAGCTGACTTACAATGGACCCATCCCCCTTTTTGCACTGTCCTGGCATGGTGAACAGGGACAGCCTTTACAAGAACACAACAACACAGAAATAGGAGCAGGAGTAGACCATATGGCCCATCGAGCCTGCTCTGCCATTCAATACGATCATGGCTGATCGTAGGATTCAACTCCACTTTCCCGCTTCCTCGTCATATGCCTTGATTCCCTGAGAGACCAAAAATCTATCTATCCCAGCCTTAAATATATTCAATGATGGAGCATCCACAACCCTTTGGGGTAGAGAATTCCAAAGATTCACAATTCTTTGAGTGAAGTAATTTCTCCTCATCTCAGTCCTGAATGATCGGCCTCTTATCCTGAGACCGTGTCCCCGTGTTCTAGATTCCCTGACCAGTGAGAACAATCTCTCAGTGTCTACCCTATCAAACCCTTTAGAATCTTATATGTTTCAATCAGATCACCTCTCATTCTTCTAAACTCCAGAGAATATAGACCCAATTTACTTAACCTGTCATCATAGGACAACCCCCTCACCCCTGGGACCAATTTAGTGAATCTTCGCTGCACTGCCGCTGGTGCAAGTATATCCTTTCTTAAATGTGGAGACCAAAACTGCACAGTACTCCAAATGTGGTCTCAACAAAACCCTGTACAATTGTAGCTATACTTCCTTCTTACTGTACTCCAAACCTCTTGCAATAAAGGCCAACATGCCATTTGCCTTCCTAATTGCTTGCTGTACCTGCATGTTAACTTTCCGCATTCCTTGTACAAGCACACCCAAGTCTCCTTGAGCACCAACACTTACAAGTTGCACACCTTGTAAAAAAATATTCTGCTCTTCTGTTCTTACAACCAAAGTGCATAACTTCACACTTCCCCACATTATACTCCATCTGCCATCTTGTTGCTCACTCACTTAATCTGTCTCTATCTCTTAGCAGCCTTTCATACCTTTCCACCTACCTTTGTATCATCAGCAAACTTAGATACATTACTCTCTGTCTCTTCATCTAAGTCATTAATATAGATTGTAAATAGCTGAGGCCCCAACACTGATCCTTGTGACACCCCACTATTCACTGCCTGTCAACTTGAAAATGCTCCATTTATGCCCATTCATTGCTTCCTGTCTGTTAACCAATCCTCTATCCACGCTAATATATTACCCCAACACCATGAGCCCTTATCTTGCCTATTAATCTTTTTTGTGGCACCTTAACCAATGTTTTTTGAAAATCCAGGTATACTACATCTACTGGTTCCCCTTTATCTACCCCACATCCTCAAGAACCTCTAACAAATTTGTCAAACAGGATTTCCCTTCAGTAAAACCATATTGACTTGTTCTAATCATACTGTGCTTTTCTAAATGAATTATTAAGACTTCCTTAATAATAGATTCCAGCATTTTCCCAATGACTGATGTTAGGCTAACTGGCCTGTAGTTCCCTGTTTTCTCTCTCCCCCTTTTTTGAAAAACAGTATAACATTTTCCAACTTCTAATCTGACGGGACCATTCCCAACTCTAAGGAATTTTGGAAAATCATAGCTAGCGCATCCACTATATCTGCAGCTATCTCTTTTAGAACCCTAGGATGTAGGCCTAGCCAGCAACGCCCACATCCCATCAACAAATAAAAAAAAATCAGATCCTGGAGATTTGTCAGACGTTAGTCTCTTAAGTTTCTCCAATACTTTTTCTCTGCTGATATAAATTTCCTTAATTTCCTCAATCATTTTAACCTGTGTATTTCTGGTATGGAACTTGTGTCTTCTACTGTGAAGACAGACAGAAAATATTTGTTCAATGCCTCTGCCATTTCCTCATTCCCCATGATAATTTCTCCTGTCTCTGCTTCCAAAGGACCAACGTTTACTTTAGCTACTCTCTTCCTTTTGATATGCCTATAAAAGCTCTTACAATTTGTTTTTATGTAACTGGCTAGTTTACTCTCATATTCTCTATTTTCCTTTTTTATCAACTTTTTGGTGGCCCTTTGCTGTTTCTAAAACACTCCCCGAGCTGCACACACCATGCACGCCTCCAGAACCAACCACCACCACAGGGTCCCTGGACCCACATTCAGATTGATTTTATTGGACAACTCACTAAATCCCAGGGCAACTAAATGTACGTTTTGGCTATTATCAATCAATTTATTAAATGCATCGAGGCCTTTCCCTGCAAATCTAATACTGCGCTTACTGCTGCTAAAATCCTCATGAGTGAGGTGTTCTGTAGGTGGGGACTACCACTAGAAGAAGATAGTCATCAGGGATCATATTTTACCGGCAACATATTTGCAGAATTGCAAAATCTATTGGATATTAAACACAATCTACACATGTTGCACCATCCTTAATCGGCAGGGAACACAGACAGAGGGAACAGGACATTGAGAAATATGTTGAATAAACTGTGTGCAATAGACCCTGTTCAATGGGTTAACTTATTACCTATTTGCTTCATGGCACTACCATCCCTACCATCCATTGAGAATATAGGTATGGGATGTAAGATCTGGGGTTTGCTTTAATTCAATTGTCAGACTTGGGTCAATTACAATTACAGTCTAAATTGGGAGAGCAGATCTAAAAGGGACTTACAGCTCAGACAAGCTACAAAACCACACGGGTACTTTCACAAGCTTCACAGACATTATTATGTTTTCCACAATACACACTAAATGGTGATACTTGGCAAAGGGCAGTAGTGAGCAGTTGTGTTCACAATGGGAAACCAGTCCTCAACCTCAGGTTAACTGCGATGCCTTGTCTCTTGATTAAAGTCTGTATACTGTCTTCATTTAGATGATGTGCGCTTTTGGTGTCTTAGAAATTCTTACTTTATAAACCTTCCCCAGCTTGGTTCTGTGCCATATTAGGTAAAACCCTGTTTCTGTTCATCTGATTGGTCAGTCATTAACTAACTGCCCTTCCATGATGGTACTTCGAGCCTTGTTTAGGTCATTGTCATTCAGGGGGGCTCCAGATTCATATAAAAGCAAAATACTGCGGATGCTGGCAATCTGAAATAAAAACAGAAAGTGCAGGAAAAATTCAGCAGGTCTGGCAGCCTCTGTGGAGAGAGAAGCAGAGTTAACGTTTCAGGCTAGTGACCCTTCATCAGACCCTTCTTGGCTCCAGATTCCTGTTTCCTTGCTGTATTTCATCAACAATGACCACTTAATGAGAGTGATATGCACTTGTCCTGTTTCACAATTATTTGGCTCGACATGTTTAGTCTTTACTCGTTAAAAAGCTAACAGTCCCCCTGGGATTATCCACATTCTAACAACTTTTAAACAAAGGATCTTTACATGGTCTGAATTAGTCCTTTCCATTGCTTCTTGACATGTCATGACTTGTACAGAACTCTAGCTAACATTCAACTGAGCTTATCCTTCATGTTTTTGTGGTCATGTTACAATTTTAACTGAATTACTTAAGGATATGACAACTAAGTTTTAACATTACTACGATAAAATAAACTCAATCCTACAGGGAATCTAACCTGTCCAATTAAGAGAGGAACCTTCTGTTTTACCCCTGCGTTAGCCGTTAGAATGGGGGGAATCTACAACCACCAACACGTAAACATCACTTTTAGGGATTGATTTGAAGGAATGATTGCGTCAATATGTGAGCAGATTTGGTGATGACATCTTTCCATTGCCTGAACACCTGACAGAACTCCTACAAAGCACCGATGCCTCCAATCAACACTTTTATATCCTTCAGCAGCAGAAAGAGAAGGTTAAAGAAGAAATTCCTGATGTAGGAGATGATAGTCATTGATGGGACATTGAACTGAATATTGAGATCCCTCCTTGGATTAGGATAATTTCACATGTATTAGCAGTAGTTAGAGTCATAGAGTCATAGAGTTATACAGCACAGAAACAGGCCCTTCAGCCAGTAGTGTCCATTCCGGCCGTCAAGCACCGATCTATTCGAATCCCATTTTCCAGCACTTGGCCCGTAGCCTTGTATGCTATGGTGTTTCAAGTGCTCATCTAAATACTTCTTAAATGTTGTGAGGGTTCCTGCCTCTACCACCCCTTCAGGCAGTGTGTTCCAGATGCCAACCACCCTCTGGTGAATAAGTTTTTCCTCAAATCCCCTCTAAACCTCCTGCCCCTTACCTTTAATCTATGCCCCCTGGTTATTGACCCCTCCGCTAAGGGAAAAGGTTTCTTCCTATCTGATCTATCAATGCCCCTCATAATTTTGTATACCTCAATCATGTCCCCCCTCAGCCTTCTCTGCTCTAAGGAAAGCAACCCGAGCCTATCCAGTCTCTTTTCATAGCTGAAATGCTCCAGCCCAGGCAACATCCTGGTGAATCTCCTCTGCACCCTCTCCAGATAACTCCCCAGGGCCTGATGGGATTTAGCCCAGAATACTGAGGGAGGCAAGGGAAGAAATTGCTGGGGCCTTGACAGAAATCTTTGCATCCTCATTGGCTGCAGGTGAGGTCCCAGAGGACTGGAGAATAGCCAATGTTGTTCCTTTGTTTAAGAAGGGTGGTAAGGATAATCCAGGAAATTATAGGCCGGTGAGCTTTACGTCAGTGGTAGGGAAACTATTAGAGAGGATTATTTGGGACAGGATTTACTCCCATTTGGAAACAAATGAACTTATTAGTGAGAGGCAGCATGGTTTTGTGAAGGGGAGGTCGTGTCTTACTAATTTGATTGAGTTTTTTGAGGAAGTGACGAAGATGATTGATGAGGGAAGGGCGGTGGATGTTATCTATATGGACTTTAGTAAAGCCTTTGACAAGGTCCCGCATGGCAGACTGGTGCAAAAGGTGAAGACTGGCGCAAAATGGGATCAAAGGTGAGCTGGCAAGATGGATACAGAACTGGCTCAGTCACAGAAGACAGAGGGTAACAGTGGATGGGTGTTTTTCTGAATGGAGGGATGTGACTAGTGGTGTTCCGCAGGGATCAGTGCTGGGACCTTTGTTGTTTGTAGCATATATAAATGATTTGGAGGAAAATGTAGCTGGTCTGATTAGTAAGTTTGCGGACGACACAAAGGTTGGTGGAGTTACGGATAATGATGAGGATTGTCAGAGGATACAGCAGGATATAGATCGGTTGGAGATTTGGGCGGAGAAATGGCAGATGGAGTTTAATCCGGACAAATGTGAGATAATGCATTTTGGAAGGTCTAATGCAGGTGGGAGGTATACAGTAAATGGCAGAACCCTTAGGAATATTGACAGGCAGAGAGATCTGGGCGTACAGGTCCACAGGTCACTGAAAGTGGCAACGCAGGTGGATAAGGTAGTCAAGAAGGCATACGGTATGCTTGCCTCCATCAGTCGGGGCATCCAGTATAAAAATTGGCAAGTCATGTTGCAGCTGTACAGAACCTTAGTTAGGCCACACTTAGAATATTGCGTGCAATTCTGGTCGCCACACTACCAGAAGGACGTGGAGGCTTTGGAGAGGGTACAGAAGAGGTTTACCAGGATGTTGCCTGGTCTGGAGGGCATTAGCTATGAGGAGAGGTTGGAAAAACGCGGGTTGTTTTCACTGGAACGACAGAGGTGGAGGGGCAACATGATAGAGGTTTACAAAGTTATGAGCGGCATGGACAGAGTGGATAGTCAGAAGCTTTTTCCCAGGGTGGAAGAGTCAGTTACTAGGGGACATAGGTTTAAGGTGCGAGGGGCAAAGTTTAGAGGGGATGTGCGAGGCAAGTTCTTTACACAGAGGGTGGTGAGTGCCTGGAACTTGCTGCCAGGGGAGGTGGTGGAAGCAGATACGATAGCGACATTTAAGAGACATCTTGACAAATACATGAATAGGATGGGAATAGAGGGATACGGTCCCCGGAAGTGCAGAAGGTGTTAGTTTAGGCAGGCATCAAGATCGGCGCAGGCTTGGAGGGCCGAATGGCCTGTTCCTGTGCTGTACTGTTCTTTGTTTTGTTCGGTGCAATCACATCCTTCCTATAGTGTGGTGCCCAGAACTGTACACAGTACTCCAGCTGTGGCCTAACTAGCGTTTCATACAGCTAATTGCGTTGATTGTTTGATGTCTATATTCCGTTTGCGATGAATGATTAAGAATTTAAGGCAACGCTTGCTTTTTGCTAATGTAATGTAATCAACCACAGGGACGATGTCTACTATTAATTCAGTGATAATTTATTTAATAGATTGTGCGAGGAATCAGTGCAGATACACTTCATCCTCAAGGTGAGGACTACAGGATTTGGCGGGTTTTTTCTAATGATTGTTTTATGTTTTTAATGACCCATTTTACATTAAAGCTAAATTGTAAAACATCACTGTTAACCTTGCTCAAGTCATGTCAAAAATGAGTGTTCGTAGAATGTGCTGAGTAAGCAGAAGTGGGCTTGAGATGACAATTGCTTAAACTAATCAAGGAAGAGACAAGGTAACGTTGGAATATGACCAAATACGGTATGAAAGGGACTCGAAAAGGATAAAGGAAGCTAAAACACATCGGGAGCACAGTTGGAAGAAATACAGAAGGAGGAAGAAGAGGTCGATGAAGACATTGCCTGAACTATGACGACTCGGGAAGCAAGAACTGAAGATTGTTGTTAATCTCTGCCTTTGTTAAGTATTGCATTATTACTTAATGAATCTTATTTGAGTCACTGTACGGGTGGTCCAACCTGTATTTGGGTCACGATCCAGTCCTAACCATCTTTACAATGTTAGCGAGAAGGGAGAAAAGAGAGATTAGGAATTAAGGGTAGTTTTTCAGAATCTTTGAAAGTGGGCAGTGATGTATCAGTGATATGGATTATAGGTCATGAGGGAATGGTGCCAATGATTAGAAGACCAGAGGAAGAGGCAAAGGAAATATTGATTAAATGGGGAATTGGGGTTATGTGTTGGATTATTACAGAATTGTTACAGCACAGAAGGATACCATTCAGCCCATCGTGTCTGTGCTGTCTCTCTGAAAGAGCAATTTACCTAGTGTCACTCGCCTGCCGTCTCCCCATGACCCTGCACATTCTTCCTTTTCAGATAACAATCCAATTCCCTTTTGAAAGCTTCGATTGCACTCTCAGACAGTGCATTTCGGATCCTAAACACTCACTGAATCTGCCACCACCACACTCTCAGACAGTGCATTCCAGATCCTAAACACACACTGAACCTCCCCCCACCATACTCTCAGACAGTGCATTCCAGATCCTAAACACTCACTGAACCTGCCTCCACCACACTCTCAGGCAGTGCATTCCAGATCCTGAACACTCACTGAACCTGCCTCCACCACACTCTCAGACAGTGCATTCCAGATCCTAAACACTCACTGAACCTGCCTCCACCACACTCTCAGACAGTGCATTCCACATCCTAAACACTCACTGAACCTGCCTCCACCACACTCTCAGACAGTGCATTCCACATCCTAAACACTCACTGAACTTCCCTCCACCACACTCTCAGACAGTGCATTCCACATCCTAAACACTCACTGAACCTGCCTCCACCACACTCTCAGACAGTGCATTCCAGATCCTAAACACACACTGAACCTGCCCCCACCACACTCTCAGACAGTGCATTCCAGATCCTAAACACTCACTGAATCTGCCACCACCACACTCTCAGACAGTGCATTCCAGATCCTAAACACTCACTGAACCTGCCTCCACCACACTCTCAGACAGTGCATTCCAGATCCTAAACACTCACTGAACCTGCCTCCACCACACTCTCAGACAGTGCATTCCAGATCCTAAACACTCACTGAACCTGCCTCCACCACACTCTCAGGCAGTGCATTCCACATCCTAAACACTCACTGAACCTCCCTCCACCACACTCTCAGAAAGTGCATTCCACATCCTAAACACTCACTGAACTTCCCTCCACCACACTCTCAGACAGTGCATTCCACATCCTAAACACTCACTGAACCTGCCTCCACCACACTCTCAGACAGTGTATTCCAGATCCTAAACACTCACTGAATCTTCCTCCACCACACTCTCAGACAGTGCATTCCAGATCCTAAACACTCACTGAACCTGCCTCCACCACACTCTCAGACAGTGCATTCCACATCCTAAACACTCACTGAACTTCCCTTCACCACACTCTCAGACAGTGCATTCCACATCCTAAACACTCACTGAACCTGCCTCCACCACACTCTCAGACAGTGCATTCCAGATCCTAAACACTCACTGAACCTCCCTCCACCACACTCTCAGAAAGTGCATTCCAGATCCTAAACACTCACTGAACCTGCCTCCACCACACTCTCAGGCAGTGCATTCCACATCCTAAACACTCACTGAACCTCCCTCCACCACACTCTCAGAAAGTGCATTCCACATCCTAAACACTCACTGAACTTCCCTTCACCACACTCTCAGACAGTGCATTCCAGATCCTAAACACTCACTGAACCTGCCTCCACCACACTCTCAGACAGTGCATTCCAGATCCTAAACACTCACTGAATCTTCCTCCACCACACTCTCAGACAGTGCATTCCAGATCCTAAACACTCACTGAACCTGCCTCCACCACACTCTCAGACAGTGCATTCCACATCCTAAACACTCACTGAACTTCCCTCCACCACACTCTCAGACAGTGCATTCCAGATCCTAAACACTCACTGAACCTCCCTCCACCACACTCTCAGAAAGTGCATTCCACATCCTAAACACTCACTGAACCTGCCTCCACCACACTCTCAGACAGTGCATTCCAGATCCTAAACACACACTGAACCTGCCCCCACCACACTCTCAGACAGTGCATTCCAGATCCTAAACACTCACTGAACCTGCCTCCACCACACTCTCAGACAGTGCATTCCAGATCCTAAACACTCACTGAACCTGCCTCCACCACACACTCAGACAATGCATTCCAGATCCTAAACACTCACTGAACCTGCCTCCACCACACTCTCAGACAGTGCATTCCAGATCCTAAACACTCACTGAACCTGCCTCCACCACACTCTCAGACAGTGCATTCCAGATCCTAAACACTCACTGAACCTGCCTCCACCACACTCTCAGACAGTGCATTCCAGATCCTAACCATTCACCGTGTGAAAACGATTTCCCTCATGTCGCCATTGCTTCCTTTGCCAATTGACTTAAATCTGTGCCCTCTCGTTCTCGATCCTTTCACCAATGGGAACAGTTTCTCTCTATCTACTCTGTCCAGACCCCTCAAGATTTTGAACACCTCTATCAAATCTCCTCTCAATCTTCTCTTCTCTAAGGAACCAGCCCCAACATCTCCAATCTATGCATATAACTGAAGTTCCTCGACCCTGGAACTATTCTCTTGAATCTTTTCTCCACCCTCTCTAATGACTTCACATCTTTCCTAAAGTGCAGTGTCCAGAATTATTCTCCACAGCAGCAGCAATGTTAAATCCACGTGCCTGTTGGAGCTGTGCTGAGCCAGTTCAGAATGGAGCTACACGACGGCAAAGAGAGGAGAGATGGTCGAGGATGGTGGGATAGTTGACCATTACAAAAGGATGCAGAGTGGACACGGAGGGATGATGTGCCCTAGTCACAGTTATGGGAACAGGAGCAGGCCATTCAACCCCTCAAGCCCATTTTGATATTCAATTAGATTGTGGCTGATCTGTATTTTAACTTCATCTATCTACACTAGTTGCAACAGGGCAAAAAGAACTCCATTGGCTGTAAAGCACTTCACAACATCTTGAGTTTGTGAAAGGTACTACAGAAATGCAAGTTCTTTTTTTATAGCATATCAGAGAGAATGCCTTGAAGGACAGATGCTTCGCAAACTAGGAACTTCTTGCTAAAGACTGATGCGAATTGGGCATCCAAGATCAGATGGGAATAATGTAGATGGAAATGTATCAAAATGGTTAAATTGTAATGCGAGGTGGGGAGAGAGATCTGGGAGGTTTCGAGCTGACTGGGCTGTAAACTTGCTGTGAATTAATCCAGGTGTTGGCCATATGTTGGCTTCAAGTGTTTTTACTCCACATTTTGAACTCTATTAATACTGGCACACGTTTAGAGCCTTTGTCTTGATAAGATTACAAAACTCTCATTCCCAACAACACACAGGGCTCCAAGTCAGGAGATTGCAACCGGAACATTCTCCCTCATGTCATGCTGACCAGAATGATACTGGAACTAAAAGGAGTTAAAATGTCAGGACAGGTTGCACAGACAAGGCCTGTATGCCCTTTGGTATAGAAGATTGCAGGATGACACTAACTGAGGTGTTGAAGATGATGAAAGAGTTGTTAGGGTCGATAGAGAAAAACTATTTCTTCTGGTGGGGGGAATCCAGAACAAGGGGACAGAACCTTAAACATAGAGCCAGACCGTTCAGGGGTGATGTCAGGAAGCACTTCCTCACACAAAGGGGCGTGGAAATCTGGAACTCTCTTTAGAACCATAGAAACCATAGAAAGATTACGGCACAGAAAGAGGCCATTCAGCCCACCGTGTCTGCGCGGCCAAAAAACTAGCCGCCCAATCTAATCCCACCTTCCAGCCTTGCAGGTTACAGCACTTCAGGTGCATGTCCAGGTACCTTTTAAAAGAGTTGAGGGTTTCTGCCTCCACCACTGATCCAGGCAGTGAATTCCAGACACCCACCACCCTCTGGGTGAAAAAAGTTTTCCTCATGTCCCCTCTAATCCTTCTATCAATCACCTTAAATCTGTGCCCCCGGTAATTGACCTCTCCGCTAGGGGAAACAGGTCCTTCCTGTCTACTCTAACTAGGCCCCTCATAACTTTGTACACCTCTATTAAGTCACCCCTCAGCCTCCTCTGTTCTAAGGAAACCAACTCGAGCCGATCCAATCTTTCCTCACAGCTGCAACTTTCAAGCCCTGGCAACATTCTTGTAAATCTCCTCTGTACTCTCTCCACAGCAATTGGCCTAACCAGTGTTTTATACAATTCCAGCATTACATCCCTGCTTTTGTATTCTATACCTCGGCCAATAAAGGAAAGCATTCCATATGCCTTCTTCACCACTCTATCTACCTGTCCTGCCACCTTCAGGGACCTGTGGACATGCACTCCAAGGTCTCTCACTTCTTCTACCCCTCTCAATATTCTCCTGTTTATTGTGTATTCCCTCACTTAGTTTGCTCTTCCCAAATGCATTACCTCACACTTCTCTGGATTGAATTCTATTTGCCACTTTTCTGCCCACTCAACCAAACCATTGATATCATTCTGGAGTCTACAGCTATCCTCTTCACAATCAATTACATGGCCAATTTTTGTGTCATCAGCAAATTTCCCAATCGTGCCTCCCACATTTAACTCCAAATCATTTATATGATAGTCGGCAAGGGACCCAACACTGAGCCCTGTGGAACGCCACTGGAAACCACTTTCCATTTGCAAAATCACCTGTCGACTACTACCCTTTATTTCCTGTCACTGAGCCAATTCTGGATCCAACATGCCACATTCCCCTGTATCCCATGGGTTTTCATTTTACTGATCAGTCTGCCATGAGGGACCTTGTCAAATGCCTTACTAAAATCCATGTAGACCACATCCACTGCACTACCTTCATCAATCCTCCTTGTTATTTCCTCAAAAAATCTAATTAGGTTAGTAAGACATGACCTTCCCTTAACAAATCTATGCTAGCCCTGATTAATCCGTGCCTTTCTAAGTGGCAGTTTATCTTGTCTCTCAGAATTGATTCTAATAATTTACCCACCACCGAGGTCAGACTGACCGGCCTATAGTTATTTGGCCTATCTCCCGCACCCTTTGCAAACAATAGTATAACATTCGCAGACCTCCAATCCTCTGGTACCTCACCTGTATCTAGTGAGGATTTGAAAATGATCCTCAGAGCATTTGCTATTTCCTCCCTGGCTTCCTTTAACAACCTGGGATACAATCCATCCGGCTCTGGTGATTTATCCACTTTCAAGGATGTCAGACACTTTAGTACTTTCTCTCTCATTATGCTTATCGTATCTAGTATTACACACTCCTCCTCTTTAACTACAATGTCTACATCATCCCTCTTCATTGTGAAGACAGGGACAAAAAAACTCATTAAGAACCCTGCCCACATCTTCTACATCCACGCATAAGTTCCCTTGTACATCTCTGATTGGCCCTACCCTTTCCTTAGTTACCCTCTTGTGTACTGATAAAACATCTTTGGATTTTCCTTGATTTTACCTGCCAATAATTTTTCATGTCCTTTTTGCTTTTCTAATTTCCTTTTTTACATCACCCCTGCATTTTCTATATTCCTCTAGGCTTTCTAAAGTATCACGTTTTTTATGACGGTCATAAGCTTTCTTTTTCTGCTTTAACTTACCCTGTATGTTTCTAGATAACCAGGGGGCTCTAGATTTGGCCGTAACCCCCTTTATCTTTGTGGGGACATGTCTACCCTGTGTCTGTAGAATCTCACTCTTGAATGTCTCCCACTGGTTTGCCACTGATTTTCCCTACACCCACTCCCCCACCAAAAAAAATAAAGATTTCAAAACTGAGATCAATGCATTTTTGTTGGGTAAGGGTATTCAGGGTTATCGAACTAAGGTGGGTAGACTAAGTTAAGATACAGATCAGCCAGGATCTAACTGAAAGGCAGAGTGGACTGGAAGGGCTGAATGGCCTCCTAATGTTTCGAGTGAATTAACAAGGGAACCAGGGTAAGTTTTGTCCCACTGGGTTGAGAGGACTGGAAGCAACCGGCCAAATGTGGATGGTGAGGCCAGTGATGGAACTCTGAGTAGGCAGAGCCTCCCGCAATGGCAAGGTTGGCAAATGATTGGGTGGGGAACAGTGTGTGTAGAGTTGAGAATCATATAATCATAGAATCATTACAGCAGAGAAGGAGGCCATTCGACCCATCATTTTCATGCTGGATCTCCGAAGAAGCACCTTCACATAATGCCACTCCCCTGTCCTGCAAATTTGGAGATGTTACATTCAGTTCCCTCATCTAAATCATTAATATATATTGTGAATAGCTGGGGTCCTAGCACAGATCCCTGCGGTACCCCACTAGTTACTGCCTGCCATTCGGAAAAAGACCCATTTACCCCTACTCTTTGTTTCCTGTCCGCCAACCAATTTTCTATCCATCGCAATACACTACCCCCAATTCCATGCACTTTAATTTTACACGCTAATCTCTTATGTGGGACTTTGTCGAAAGCCTTCTGAAAGTCCAAATAAACAACAACCACTGGCTCCCCTTCATCAACTCTATTAGTTACATCCTCGAAGAATTCCAGTAGATTTCCCTTTCGTAAATCCATGCTGACTCTGCCTGATTCTACCACTGTTCTCCAAGTGCTCTGCTATAAAATCTTTGATAATGGACTCTAGAATTTTCCCCACTACTGACGTCAGGCTGACTGGTCTATAATTCCCTGCTTTCTCTCTACCTCCCTTTTTAAATAGTGGGGTTACATTAGCTACCCTCCGATCTGTAGGAACTGTTCCAGAGTCTATAGAATCTTGGAAGATGACCACCAATGCATCCACTATTTCTAGGGCCACTTCCTTAAGTACTCTGGGCTGTAGATTATCAGGCCCTGGGGATTTATCGGCCTTCAATCCCATCAATTTCCCCAACACCATTCCTCTACTAATACTGATTTCTTTCAGTTCCTCTCTCTCACTAAGCCCTGTGTTCCCCAACATTTCTGGTATGATATTTGTGTCCTCCTTTGTGAAGACAGAACCAAAGTATGCATTTAGTTGGTCAGCCATTTCTTTGTTCCCCATAATAAATTCCCCTGTTTCTGACTGTAAGGGGCCTACATTTGTCTTCACCAATCTTTTTCTCTTCACATACCTATAGAAACTTTTACAGTCAGTTTTTATGTTCCCCGCAAGCTTACTCTCGCACTCTATTTTCCCCTTCTTAATCAATCCCTTGGTCCTCCATTGCTGAATTCTAAACTGCTCCAAATCCTCAGATCTGTTGTTTTTTTCTGGCAGATTTATATTCCTCTTCCAGACACCTTTTAAATGAGTTGAGGGTTTCTGTCTCTACTACCCTTTCAGGCAGTGCGTTCCAGACCCCCACCACCCTCTGGGTGAAAAACCTTTTCCTCATCTCACCTCTCATCTTTCTACCAATCACTATAAATCTATGTCCCCTCATCACGGACCTCTCTAAGGGAAATAGTTTCTTCAGCTCCACTCTATCCAGGCCCCTCACAACCATGTACACCTCAATCAAATCTCCCCTCAGCCTTCTCTGTTCCAAGGAGAACAACCCCAGCCTATCCAATCATTCCTCATAGCTGCAATTTTCCAGTCCTGGCAACATCCTCGTAAATCTCCTCTGTACCCTCTCGAGTGCAATTACATCCTTTCTGTAATGAGGTGACCAGAACTACACACAGTACTCAAGTTGTGGCCTAACCAATGAGTTATACAGTTCCAGCACAACCTCTCTGCTCCTATATTCTATACCTCGGCTAATAAAGGAAAGGATTCCATATGCCTTCTTAACCACCTTATCGAGCTGTCCTGCTACCTTCAGGGATCTGTGGACATTCACTCCAAGGTCCTAAACTTCCTCTAAACTTCTCAGTATTTTCCCATTAATCGTGTATTCCTTTGCCTTGTTTGACTCCCCAAATGCATCACCTCACACTTCTCCAGGCTGATTTCCATTTGCCACTTTTCTGACCACCTGACAAGACCATCAATATCTTCCTGCAGCCTACAGCTATCCTCCTCGCCATCTACCACACGGCCAATCTTTGTATCGTCTGCAAACTTCTTGATCATGCCCCCTACATTTACATCCAAATCATTAATTTATAACACAAAATATATATACTGGGGGACGCAGTACTGAGCCCTGCGGAACCCCACTGCAAACAGCCCTCCAGTCGCTAAAACACATGTCAACAATCACCCTTTGTTTCCTGCCACTGAGCCAATTGTGTATCCACCTTGTTGGGATTTTATTTTTTTAACCAGTCTGCCATGTGGGACCTTGTCAAAAGCCTTACTAAAATCCATGTAGACAACATCAACTGCACTACCCTCATCTATCTTCCTTGTTACTTCTTCAAAAAATTCTATCAAGTTGGTCAGGCACAATCTTCCCTTAACAAATCATTGCTGACAATCCTTGATCAATCCAAGCTTAAGTGACAGTTTATCCTGTCTCTCCAAATAGATTCCAATAACTTGCTCACTACTGAGGTTAGACTGACTGGCCTCTAATTATTCGGTCTATCCCTCGCTCCCTTTTAAACAGAGGTACAACGTTAGCAATTCTCCAATCCTCCGGCACCACACCTGTATCCAGTCAGGATGGGAAAATTATAGGCAGACCTTCCGCTATTTCCTGTCAGGCTTCTTTTAACAGCTTGGGGTATATTTCATCTGGCTCAGGTAGTTTATCCACTTTCAAGGACGCTAATCCCCTTAACACTTACTCTCTCCCTATGCTTATCACATCCAGTATTTCACACTCCTCCTCCTTAAATACAATGCTTGCATCTTCCCCCTCTTCTGTGAAGACTGATGCAAAGTTTTCATGAAGAACCTGATCCATATTGCTTACCTTTTTGGTCTTTTATGGGCCCTACTCCTTCCGAAGTTATCCTCTTACTCTTAACGTATTGATAAAGCGCTGGAGAAATCACAGCAAAAGCAGCAAAGCCAGTTTATTTATTTTGTATTCTTTCATGGGATGTGGGTGTCGCTGGCAAGGCCAGCATTTATTGCCCATCCCTAATTGCCCTTGAGGAAGAGGTGGTGAGCTGCCTTCTTGAACTGCTGCAGTCCATGTGGGGTAGGTACACCCACAGTGCTTTTAGGAAGGGAGTTCCAGGGTTTTGATCCAGGAACAGTGAAGGAACGGCCGATATAGTTCCGAGTCAGGATGGTGTGTGGCTTGGAGGGGAACATGCAGGTGGTGGTGTCCTATGTGCCTGCTGCCCTTGTCCTTCTAGGTGGGAGAGATCATGGGTTTGGAAGGTACTGTCAAAGGAGTCTTGGTTGAGTTGCTGCAGTGCATCTTGTAGATGGTACACACTGCTGCCTCTGTGTGTCGGCGGTGGAGGGAGTGAATGTGTGTCGATGGGGTGCCAATCAAGCGGGCTGCTTTGTCCTGGATGGTGTCGAGCTTCTTGAGTGTTGTTGCAGCTGCACCCATCCAGGCTAGTGGAGAGTATTCCATCACACTCCTGACTTGTGCCTTGTAGATGGTGGACAGGCTCTGGGGAGTCAGGAGGTGGGTTACTCACTGCTGAATTCTTAGCCTCTGACCTGCTCTTGTAGCCACGGTATTTATATGGCTAGTCCAGTTCAGTTTCTGGTCAATGGTAACCCCCAGGAGTTTGATAGTGGGGGATTCAGCGATGGTAATGCCATTGAATGTCATGGGAAGATGGCTAGATTCTCTCTGATTGGAGATTGTCATTGCCTGGCACTTGCGTGGCACAAAAGTTACTTGTCACTTATCATTAACATGCACTGTGAGTAAAGGGGAGCCCGTTAACATACTGTCCTGGGATCTAGGTGTTCTATTGCAGGAGTCACAAAACGTTAGTATGCAGGTAGAGCAAGTAATAAAGAAGGCTAATGGAATGCTATCCTTTATTACAAGAGGAATTGGAAATAAAAGTAAGGATGTTATGCTTCAGTTATAAAGGGCATTGGTGAGACCACATCTCGAATACTGTGTACAGTTTTGGCCTCCTTATTTAAGGAAGGATGTGAATGCATTGGAGGTGGTTGAGAGGAGGTTTACTACATTGATACCTGGAATAAGCAGGTTGTCTTATGAGGAAAGGTTGGGCAGACTGGGCTTGTTTTCACTGGAGTTTAGAAGAGTGAGGGAGACTTGATTGAAGTCTTGATTCAGATCCCCAACGGTCTTGACAAGGTGGAAGTAGAAAGGATGTTTCCTCTTCTGGGTGAGTCCAGAACCCGGGGGCACTGTTTTAAAATTAGGGATCACCCTTTTAGGACAGAGATGAGGAGAAATATTTTCTCGGAGGATATTGCGACTTTGGAACTCTCTGCCTCAGAAGGTGGTGGAGGCGGGGTCATTGAATATTATCAAGATGGAGGTGGATAGAGTCTTGTTAGGCAAGGGAATGAAAGGTTATCGGGGGTAGATGGGAGTGTGAGATGGGAATTTGAGACACAAACAGATCAATGATCTTATTGAACGGCAGAGCAGGCTTGAGGGGCCGAATGGCCTACTTCTGCTCTTAATTCATATGTTTGTATGTTCATATGTAGCCCAAGCCTGGATATTGTCCAGGTCTTGCTGCATTTGGACACAGACTGCTTCAGTATCTGAGGAGTTGCGAATGGTGCTGACATTGTATATTTATATTTAATATTTTATTTATATTTAGAGATACAGCACTGAAACAGGCCCTTCGGCCCACTGAGTCTGTGCCGACCAACAACCACCCATTTATACTAATCCGACATTAACCCCATATTCTCTACCACATCCCCACCATTCTCCTACCACCTACCTACACTAGGGGCAATTTACAATGGCCAATTTACCTATCAACCTGCAAGTCTTTGGCAGTGGGAGGAAACCGGAGCACCCGTTGAAAATCCACACAGACACAGGCTTGAGGAACTCCTGCAGTGATGTCCTGGACCTCCTGCAGTGATGTCCTGGACCTCAGACGATTGACCTCCAACAACCACAACCATCTTCCTTTGCGCTAGGCATGACTTCAACCAGCAGCGTGTTTTCCCTGATTGCCACTGACTCCAGTTTTGCTTGGGCTCCTTGATGCCATACTCGGTCAAATGCTGCCTTGATGTCAAGGGCAGTCACTCTCACCTCACCTCTTGAGTTCAGCTCTTTTGTCCATGTTTGAACCAAGGCTGTAATGACGTCAGGAGCTGAGTGGCCCTGGCAGAACCCAAACTGAGCAGGTTATTGCGAAGCAAGTGCCGCTTGATATCACTGTTGATGACACCTTGAATCACTTTACTGATGATTGAGAGTAGGCTGATGGAGCGGTGATTGGCTGGGTTGGATTTGTCCTGCTGTTTGTGGACAGGACATACCTGGGCAATTTTCCACATTTTCGGATAGAAACTGTAACTGGAATAGCTTGACTAGGGGTGCGGCAAGTTCTGGAGCACAGGTCTTCAGTACTATTGCTGGAACACTGTCAGGACCCATGGCCTTTGCTGTATCCAGTACCTTCAGCCGTTTCTTGATATCACGCGGAATGAATCGAATTGGATGAAGACTGGTATTTTTGCTGCTGGGGACTTCAGGAGGAGGCCAAGATGGATCATGCGCTCGGCACCTCTGGTTGAAGATTATTGCAAATGTTTCAGCCTTATCTTTTGCACTGATGTGCTGGACTCTCCCATCATTGAGGATGGGGATATTAGTGGAGCCTCCTCCTCCTCCTGTTAGTTGCCTAATTGTCCACCACCATTTTTTTTATTCGTTCCTGGGATGTGAGCATCACTGGCTAGGCCAGTATTTATTGCCCATCCCTAATTGCCCTTGAGAAGGTGGTGGTGAGCTGCCTTCTTGAACCGCTGCAGTCCATGTGGGATAGGTGCACCCACAGTGCTGTTAGGAAGGGAGTTCCAGGAATTTTACCCGCGACAGTGAAGGAACGGCGATATAGTTCCAAGTCAGGATGGTGTGTGACTTGGAGGGGGACTTGCAGGTGGTGGTGTTCCCATGCAACTGCTGCCCTTGTCCTTCCAGGTGGTAGAGATTGTGGGTTTGGAAGGTGCTGTTTGAGGAGCCTTGATTCATTTTTGTAGTGCATCTTGTAGATGGTACACACTGCTGCCACTGTGTGCCAGTGGTGGAGGGAGTGAATCTTTGTAAATGGGGTGCCAATCAAGTGGGCTGCTTTGTGCTGGATGGTGTCGAGCTTCTTGAATGTTGTTGGAGCTGCACCCATCCAGGCAAGTGGAGAGTATTACATCACACTCCTGACTTGTGCCGTGTAGATGGTGGACAGGCTTTGGGGAGTCAGGAAGTGAGTTACTGGCCTCTGACCTCCTCTTGTCGCCATGGTATTTATATGGCGACTCCAGTTCAGTTTCTGGTCAATGATAACCCCCAGGATGTTGATAGTGAGGGATTCAGCGATCGTAATGCCATTGACTATCATGGGGAGATGGTTAGATTCCCTCTTGTTTGAGATAGTCATTGTCTGGCACGAAAGTTACTTGCCACTTATCAGTCCAAGCCTGGATATTGTCCAGGTCTTGCTGTATTTCTACATGGACTGCTTCAGTATCTGAGGAGTCACGAATGGTGTTGAACATTGCACAATCAGCAGTGAACATCCCCACTTCTGACCTTATGATTGAAGGAAGGTGATTGATGAAGCAGCTGAAGATGGTTGGGCTTAGGACACTACCCTGAGGAACTCCTGCAGTGATGTCCTGGAGCTCAGATGATTGACCTCCAACAACCACAACCATCTTCCTTTGCACTAGGTATGACTCCAACCAGCGGAGGGTTTTCCCCCTGACTCCCGTGGACCTCAGTTTTGCTAGGGCCCCTTGATGCCATACTCGGTCAAATGCTGCCTTGATGTCAAGGGCAGTCACTCTCACCTCACCTCGCTTCCACATATGACCATACGAATTAGGACAAGTAGGCCATTTAATATCATGGCTGATCTGATTGTGTCTCGAATTCCACACTCCCATCTACCCTGATAATCTTTGATTCCCTTGTCTAACAAGAATCTATCTACCTCCACCTTAAAATCAGTACCCCACCTCCACCACCTTCTGAGGCAGAGAATTCCAAAGTCACACAACCCTCTGAGAGAAACAAATTTCTCCTCATCTTTGTCCTAAAAGGGTGACCCCCTAATTTTAAAACAGTGCCCCCCAGTTCTGGACTCACCCACAAGAGGAAACATCCTTTCCAATTCCACCTTGTCTAGACTGTTCAGGATCTTATAAACTTCAATAAAGTCTCCCCTCATTCTTCTAAACTCCAGTGAAAACAAGCCCAGTCTGTCCAACCTTTCCTCAGAAGACAACCTGCTCATTCCTGGTATCAATCTAGTAAAACTCCTCTGAACCACCTCCAATACATTCACATCCTTCCTTAAATAAGGAGACCAAAACTGCACACAGTATTCGAGATGTGGCCTTACCAATGCCCTTTATAACTGAAGGATAACATCCTTACTTTTATTTTCAATTCCTCTTGTAATAAAGGATAGCATTCCATTAGCATTCTTTATTACTTACTGTACCTGCATACTAACTTTGTGACTCCTACACTAGAACACCTAGATCCCTCTGCACCTCAGAATTCTGCAGTCATTCTCCATTTAAGTAATACTCTGCTTTTTTATTTTTCCTGCCGAAGTGAACAACTTCACATTCTCCCACATTATACTCCATCTGCCAGATTTTTGCCCACTCACTCAACCAATCTATAAATCGGTCAGCAAGCTCCTTATGTCCTCTTCACAACATACTTTCTTACCAGTCTTTATGTCATCAGCAAATTTAGCTACCATGTCATCTCTCCCCTCATCGAAGTCATTGATATAAATTGTAAAGGGTTGAGGCCCCAGCACAGACCCCTGCAGGACTCCACTCGACACATCCTGCCACTCAGAAAAGGACCCATTTATGCATACTCTGTTTTCTGCTAGCCAGCCAATCTTCTATCCATGCTAATATGTTAGCCTCTACACCTTGAGCTCTTACTTTGCGCAATAACCTTTTATGTGGCACCTTGTCAAATGCCTTCTGGAAATCCAAGTACAGTACACCAAGGGGCTCCCTTTATCCACAGAACATGTCACTCCTTCAAAGAACTCCAATAAATTGGTTAAACCTGATTTCCCTTTCACCAAAACCATGCCGACTATTCTTGATTATCTTGCGTTTTTCTAAGTGCCCAACTAAAGCCTCCTTAATAATCGATCCTCACTTCACCTCTTGAGTTCGGCTCTTTTGCCCATGTTTGAACCAAGGCTGTAATGAGGTCAGGAACTGAGTGTCACTGAGCAGGTTATTGCTAAGCAAGTGCCACTTGATAGCACTGTCGACAACACCTTCCATCACTTTACTGATGATTGAGAGTAGACTGATGGAGCGGTGATTGGCCGGGTTGGACTTGTCCTGCTTTTTGTGTACAGGACATACCTGGGCAATTTTCCACATTGCTGGGTAGATGCCAGTGTTGTAGCTGTACTGGAACAGCTTGGCTAGGGACACGGCAAGTTATGGAGCACAGGTCTTCAGTACGATCGCCGGAAAGTTGTCAGGACCCATAGCCTTTGCAGAATCCAGCGCCTTCAGTCGTTTCTTGATATCACGCGGACTAAATCGCATTGGATGAATACTGTCATCTGTGATGCTGGGGACTTCAGGAGGAGGCCGAGATGGATCATCAACTCGACACTTCTGGCTGAAGATTGTTGCAAATGCTGCAGTCTTATCTTTTGCACTGATGTGCTGGGCTCCCCCTTCATTGAGGATGAGGATATTTGTGGAGCCACCTCCTCCAGTTGGTTGTTTAATTGTCCACCACCATTCACGACTGGATGTGGAAGGACTGCAGAGCTTAGATCTGATCCATTGGTTATGGGATCGCTTCGCTCTATCGCATGCAGCTTACATTGTTTGGCATGCAAGTAGTCCTGCGTTGTAGCTTCACCAGGTTGACACCTCATATTGAGGTATGCCTGGTGCTAAAGTCATAGAATCATACAGCACAGAAACAGGCCCTTCGGCCCATCCTGTCTCTGCCGGCCATCAAGCACCTAACTATTCTTATCCCATTTTCCAGCACTTGGCCTGTAACCTTGTATGCTATGGTGTTTCAAGTACTTAAATGTTGTGAGGGTTCCTGCCTCTACCACCCCTTCAGGCAGTGTGTTCCAGATTCCAACCACCTTCTGGGTGAAAAAGTTTTTCCTCAAATCCCCTCTAAACCTCCTGCCCCTTACCTTAAATCTATCCCCCTGGTTATTGACCCCTCCGCTAAGGGAAAAAGTTTCTTCCTATCAATGCCCCTCATAATTTTGTATATCTCAATCATGTCTCCCCTTCAGCCTTCTCCGCTCTAAGGAAAACAACCCTAGTCTTTTCAGTCTCTCGTCATAGCTGAAATGCTCCAGCCCAGGCATCATCCTGGTGAATCTCCTCTGCACCCTCTCCAGTGCAATAACATCTTTCCTATAGTGTGGTGCCCAGAACTGTACACAGTACTCCAGCTGTGGTCTAATTAGTGTTTTATACAGCTCCATCATAACCTCCTTGCTCTTATATTCTATGCCTCAGCTAATAAAGGCAAGTATCCCATATGCCTTCCTAACCACCTTATCTACCTGTGCTGCTGCCTTCAGTGATCTATGGACAAGTACACCAAGGGCCCTCTGTACCTCCTAGGGTCCTAACATCCATTGTATATTTCCTTGCATCACCTCACTGCTGCTGCTCCTGGCATGCCCTCTGCACTCTTCATCGAACCCGGGTTTATTCCTGACTTGATGGTAACGGTTAGCGTGGGGAATATGCTGGGCCATGAGGTTACAGCTTGTGTTTGAATACAATTCTGCTGCTGCTGCTGGTCCACAGTATCTCATGCATACTCAGTTTTGAGCTGCCAAGTGTGTTCTGAATCGCTCCCATTTAGCACAGTGGTATTGCTACACAACACAGTGGAGGGTACCATCAGTGTGAAAGACAGGATTTTGTTTTCACAAGGATTGTGCAGTGGTCACTCCTACCAATACTGTCATGGACAGATCCATCTGTGACAGGTAGATTGTTGAGGATGAGGCCTACTTGCTTTTTCACTCTTGTTGGTTGGGTGGAAGATTGAAGTCGCCAAGGATGGGCTGCTGCTTGGTTCTGAGGCTAAGGGGCGACCGCAGGCAGGAGACCTTGATGAAGAAATTACCCTAGGAATTGGGAGGATGGTCGGTGGAGGACCTCAGGGGAATGGGAGTGGAGTGGAGGAGCAAGAGGTGCCTGAACGAAGATCAGAGAGGACAGGCCGAAGTTAGATCAGAGCATTGGAGTCACGGTCGGGACGGGACTGGGAGATGGGTGACTCTGGAATACCAAATTACCGTCAAAGATTAGACACGACATAATGCAAAAAAATCAGATCAAATAAAAATGACAGCTCTGTAACAACACTTATTTTTATTGAACACATTCATTGACTGTGATCACTGACACTTTCACAAAGTACAAAACAAACAGCATCCCAAATAAGATGCCCCTTAAAAACAGAACAAGGATTTCAATGCAGTCACTGCTGTTGTCTCAGTTCTGAGTTTTTTTTCCTGAGCTAATCATAATCAGACACTCCACCAGAAGAGGCAAAGGAAACACCAACAATCACCAGACACACACATCGCTCACTCTCACTGTCACTCTTACTCAACTCTCTGGAGTCCTGTCACTTCAGTGTAATCCCAAAAGGGCTGGAGAGAAACTCTTTCCCCAAATCCACTAATCAGCTGGGGTTTAATGTGGTTTGCGACCTCTCCCAGGAGATTACATGGTGGGTGGGGAGTGTCTGAAACGTGAGATGTTTCATCTATCCAGACCGAATGCCCATGAGTCATTTCCTTTCTGACAGCTTTGCATGTCTTGATTGCACCTACAGTGAAAACTTATATTCCACTTATCTATTTAAAAAAAAATACCAAAGGCAACCGGTTTGCCATTGTGTTCTTGATCCAAATGTATTTGAAACATCCTTGAAAACCATTTCCTATTTTTCCTGGGGCGAGCCGTTTGTGTTCAGATGTGTTTGGAAATTGGCATCATTGCAGCGTCCACAAGTTCCTGATGCAAAAGTCGTAGTTTTCAGGCTGCACATCTTACTCCAAACAGCAAGCATAAAGGCTGCATGGTTTTTAGTGCATGTGCGATTTCAATGCAGTGAATTGCTTACATGTCACAGCAGCAGAAGAATTTTTTAACAAGTCATTATTACTCAGCTGAGGAGCAGCATTGAGTAAGTATTCTTTCAGTGAACAAAAAATAACAAAAGCCCTGATTGCTGAGACACACTCTGTTCCCCTGCCTATTCTCAGTGACAATGGGAGGAACATTGATGCTGGGTTTTGCATTGCATTACTTTGTTTTATATATAAAGGATACATCATAAAGGATACACTGAATTATCATTCCCCCAACCTGATGATCTGGGCATTTACTGTGCACACAGCGTGAACTGTAACCAAGAGAAAAACACATCAACTAGCCTCAGAAGCTGGTTCTATAGGTCACGTCAGGGTGAAACACGATGTCAATGAGCACAGCAAGAGACCCACCATACAACCCTCTGATCCTCACTTTCCTCGGACTCTCTTGCTGTCTGCTGAATCTTGCTTCGGACGTGCAGAGCGGGCAAATTGCTGGAAAATCGCTAAGGATTAACTTTGGATACAATGGAAGAGCCATCAACAACAACTTGCATTTATATAGCACCTTTAACATAGGCAATACACTGGAGAATAAATCAGCCAAAAATCTGATACTGAGCCACATAAGGAGATACAGGACAGGTGGCCAAAAGCTTGGCCAAAGAGGTAGATTTTAAGGAGCATCTTAAATGGAGGACAGAGAGGTGGAGAGGTTTAATGAGGGAAGTCCAGAGCTTAGGGTCCAGGCAGCTGAAGGCACGGCCGCCAATGGTGGAGCGACTAAAATATGGGGATGTTTTAAGAGGCCAGAGGTGGAGGAATGCAGAGTCTTTGGAGGAAGGTTGTAGGGGGGAAGGAGGTTGCAGAGATAGGGAGGGGCGAGGTTATGGAGGGATCGGAAAACAAATATGAGGATTATAAAAACGTGGAGAAAGCCTCCATAATTTAGATTTACTCTACTCAAAAGAAGGTACTTGCTAAACATGCTGCTCTCCTCAAAGTTTAAATTGGATTTCAGGCAAGTATTGTTTGGAAAGATTATTTTTGCCCACCAGATATATATCCCAGAAGACCTTGCTCCTAGGCTGTTGTCGGGTAGCTATTTCCAAGGTTACCGACCAGATCAGGTGGAATAGAAACAGGTATTAAAATTTCACTTTGTAAGACCAGCCTGTGTGAATAAACCAAAACCCAAAGTTCAGAGATGCAGTTCTACAGCCTAAATGACTAGTTATTTGACTGAGATTGTCGACAGTTAAGTTTCACTGGGTTAGAAAAACCTGCAGAAACTGACGCTTAATTAATATTGGAACCAAATACGGAATCCACACTTTAAACAGCCTAGATGAAAATAGATTGGGTGATCCTGTGTGGAATCTGCAAGCATGACCCTGAGCTATCAGTCACTTGCCATTGTAACTGTCTCACTCCCACTCTGTCCTCTGCCTCCTAGACTGCTCCAATGAAGCTCAATGGAAGCTTGATGAGCAGCACCTCATCTTTCCATTAGGCACTTTACAGCCTTCTGGACTCAACAATTTCAGATCATAACCTCTGCCTTCATTTTTTTGTCCAGCAGCTGTTACCATATATATCTCCTAGACACACATCTTTTGTTTATTTATCTCATTACCTCCCCTTTTGCCTTGTGCCATCACCCCTTTTTGTCATTTGATCTCTCCTGCATTCCACCCATCACATACCTTCCCTTTTGTTCCCACTCCCCTTTTCCTTTGCTTGCTTATAACTGGTTACATTTCTAACTTCTCCCAGTTCTGATGAAAGGTCATCAACCTGAATCGTTAACACTTTCTCTCCCCACAGAATCTGCCAGACATGCTGAGTATTTCCAGCATTTTCTGTTTTTATTTCAGATTTCCAGCATCTGCAGTATTTTGTGAAGAAAAATATTTGCTATGCTTGTCAGTATGATTATACCACATCTACTGTAGTAAAATAACAACTGTGAGGAATTAAAAATATCTAAATGTATTAAAATAAATGGGGGAATTAAACCATCAAAAACTCCCAATAACTTGAGATGTGGAGAGACTGCAGAAGCTGAGATTGTTCTCCTTAGAGCAGAAGATGAAGAGAAAACTAACAAAGGTATTCAACATCAAGAGTTTTAATAAGGAGAAACCCTACTGGCAGGAGGGTCAGGAACCAAAGGACACAGATTTAAGATAATTGAAGAAACAGAGGGGAGACGAGGAGAATCATAGGATGATACAGCAGAGGAAGCCATTCAGCCCATTGCGCCTGTGCTGGCTCTTTGGAAGAGCTATCCAATTAGTCCCACTCCCCTGCTCTTTCCCCACACACCTGCAATTTTCACCCCTTCAGGTATTTCTCCAATTCCCTTTTGAAAGTTATTACTGAATTTGCTTCCACCGCCCTTTCAGACAGCGCATTCCAGATCACAACAACTCACTGTCAATTACTGAAAAGAAGATGCATTCCCTAACACTCACTCGAATTCCTGTTGTTCTATGAAAGGATACCACCACCATTGGTTTCTCTTTGAGCTCGAACCCATTTACTTCTTTCAAGGCTTTCGCTGCTGCTTTTTCATTGGGAAGCCCAACGAAAGCTTGTCCCTTCATCCGCCCTTCTTTCATCAATCGGATGTCAAACCTGCGAAGGCGAAAGAACAGCTTTGAAAATATACCCATCATTCAAATTCAAAACTAACAGGAGAGAAATTGGTATCTGCATTTGACAGTCACTTAACATCCTTTTCCAAAGAGATGAACTAGATCTGCTCGTTAACCTCCATTGGCTGCTGGTCCCTCAACATCTTGATAATAAAATTCTCATCCTTGCGTTGAAATCCCCCTTTGGTTTCAAGCCTTCCCTATCCCTGTAACCTCCTCCAGCCCCACACTACCTCACCATCCCCGGGTACGTCCTGTCCCACTGGCAGGACAGATCCAGCTGAGGAGGCGACACAGTGGTATACAGTCGGGGAGGGAGTTGTCCTGGGTGTCCTCAACATCGACTCCATACCTCATGAAGTCTCAAGGCATCAGGTCAAACATGGACAAGGAAACCTCCTGCTGATTACCACCTATCTCCCTCCCTCAGCTGATGAATCAGTACTCCTCCATGTTGATCACCACTTGGACAAAGCACTGAGGGTGGCAAGGGCGCAGTATGTACTCTGGGTGGGGGATCTCAATGTCCATCACCAAGAGTGGCTTTGTAGCACCACAACTGACCGAGTCTTAAAGGACATAGCTGCTAGACTGGGTATGCGGCAGGTGATGAGGGAACCAACAAGAAAAACATACTTGACCTCACCAATCTGCCTGCCACAGATGCATCTGTCCATGACAGTATTGATAGGAGTGACCACCGCACAGTCCTTGTGGAGACAAAGTCCTGCCTTCACATTGAGCATACTCTCCATCATGTGTGACACTACCACTGTGCTGAATGAGATAGATTTCAAACTGAGGTAGCAATACAAAACTGGGCATCCATGAGGCGCAGTGGACCATCAGCAGCAGAATTGTACTCAACCACAATCTGTAACCTCATGGCCTGGCATACCCTCACTCTACCATTACCATCAAGCCAGGGGGGTCAACCAACCCTGGTTCAATGAAGAGTGTAGGAAGGCATGCCAGGAACAGCACCAGACATACCTCAAAATGAGGTGTCAACTTGCTGAAGCTACAACCCAGGAATACCTGCGTGCCAAACTGCATAAGCAGCATGCGATAGACAAAGCTAAGCGATCCCACAACCAACGGATCAGATCTAAGCTCTGCAATCCTGCCACATCCAGCCGTGAATGATGGTGGACAATTAAACAACTAATTGGAGGAGGTGGCTCCACAAATATCCCCATCCTCAATGATGGGGGAGCCCAGCACATCAGTGCAGAAGAGAAGGCTGAAACATTTGCAATAATCTTCAACCAGAAATGCCGAGTTGATGATCTATCTCGGCCTCCTCCTGAAGTCCCCAGCATCACAGATGCCAGTCTTCAGCCAACTGGATTTACTCCGTGTGATATCAAGAAACAACTGAAGGCACTGGATACTGCAAAGGCTCTGGGCCCTGACAATGTTCCAGCAATAGTACTGAAGATCTGTGCTCCAGAACATGCTACGCCCCTAGCCAAGCTATTCCAGTACAGCTATAATACTGGCATCTACCTGTCAATGTGGAAAATTGCCCAGGTATGTCCTGTACGCAAAAAGCAAGACAAATAGAACGCGGCCAATTACCACCCCATCAGTCTACTCTCGATCATCAGTAAAGTGATGGAAGGTGACATCGACAGTGCTATCAAGCAGCACTTGCTTAGCAATAACCTGCTCAGTGACGCCCAATTTGGATTTCGCCAGGGCCACACAGCTCCTGACCTCATTACAGCCATGGTTCAAACATGGAAAAAAGAGATGAACTCAAGAGGTGAGGCGAGAGTGACTGCCCTTGACATCAAGGCAGCATTTGACCGAGTATGGCATCGAGGAGCCCTAGCAAAACTGAGGTCAATGGGAATCAGGGGGAAAACCCTCCACTGGTTGGAGTCATACCTAGCGCAAAGGAAGATGGTTGTGGTTGTTGGAGGTCAATCATCTGAGCTCCAGGACATCACTGCAGGAGTTCCTCAGGGTAGTGTCCCAGGCCCAACCATCTTCAGCTGCTTCATCAATGACCTTCCTTCAATCATAAGGTCAGAAGTGGGGATGCTCGCTGATGATTGCACAATGTTCAGCACCATTTGTGACTCCTCAGATACTGAAGCAGTCCGTGTAGAAATGCAGCAAGACCTGGACAATATCCAGGCTTGGGCTGATAAGTGGCAAGTAATATTCATGCTACACAAGTGCCGGGCAACGATCATCTCCAATGAGAGAGAATCTAACCATCTCCCCTTGACATTCAACAGCATTATCATCGCTGAATCCCCCACTATCAACATCCTAGGGGCTACCATTGACCAGAAACTGAACTGGAGTAGCCATATAAGTACCGTGGCTACAAGAGCAGGTCAGAGGCTAGGAATCCTGTGGCGAGTAACTCACCTCCTGATTCCCCAAAGCCTGTCCACCATCTACAAGGCACAAGTCAGGAGTCACAACCACCCTGGAACTATATCGCCATTCCTTCACTGTTGCCAGGTACAGCTCCAACAACACTCAAGAAGCTGACACCATCCAGGGCAAAGCTGCCCGCTTGATTGAGACCCCATCCACCACCATAAACATTCACTCCCTCCACCACCGACACACAGTGGCAGCAGTGTGTACCATCTACAAGATGCACTGCAGCAACTCACCATGGCTCCTTAGACAGCACCTTCCAATTCTGCGATCTCTACCAACTAGGACAAGGGCACTAGATGCATGGGATCACCACCACCTGCAAGTTCCCCTCAAAGTCACACACCATCCTGACGCGGAACTATATCGCCGTTCCTTCACTTTCATTGGGTCAAAATCTTGGAACTCCCTTCCTAACAGCACTGTGGGTGTACCTACCCCACATGGACTGCAGCAGTTCAAGGCGGCAGTTCACCACCACCTTCTCAAGGGCAATCAGGGATGGGCAATAAATGCTGGCCTTGCCAGTGAGGCCCACATCCCATGAACAAATAAAAGAAACCCCTTCCTAACCCTGTAACACCCTCCACCCCTCCCTATCTCTGTAACCTCATCCAGCCCCTACACTCCTCCCTATTTCCATAATCTCCTCCAGCCCTACAACCCTTCGAGCTCACAGAATTGTTGCAAAACAGATGGAGGCTATTCTGCCCATCGTGTCTGCACCAACTCTCCGAGTAAGCAATTCACTTAGTACTTCTCCATATTTGGCCACTTACGCATCCCAGAGTTTAATCGCTCCACCAATAGTTGCTGTGCCTTGAGCTGCCTGGGCCAAGCTCAGGAATTTCCTCCTTAAAAGTCTCCACCTCTCTCTCCTGCTTTAAGATGCTCCGAAAACTTCCCTCTTTGACCAAGCTTTTGATCACCTGTCCTAATTATCTCCTTACGTGGCTCAGTGTCATTCCTATTCCTTTTTTTTCGCCTGTTTATGCTTCTGGGTAGCACCTTGGGATGTTTTCTTACTTTATTTAGAGAATACAGGAGAATAAATCAACATGACAGAGAAGTTCTATAATATTAATAGTTTTAGTCTAATTGCCAATCAATAAAATAATAATCTAATTGCCAACCTGCTCTTATGTTTAAACAGCAACTTTCACTACCGCAGGATGTCCCAAAGTACTTTAAAGCCAATGTGGTACTTCTGAAGTGTAGTCATTGCTGCAATGTAGGAAATACAGCAGCTGATTTGTGCACAGTAAGATCCTACAAACATTGCGATAATGACAAGATAACCAGTTTTAATGATGTTAATTGAGGGATAAATACAGGCCAGGTCAAGGGGAGAACTCCTCTGTTCTTGTCTGAAATAATGCAGTGGGAGCTTTGACATCCACCCGAGGGGGCAGACGGGGCTCCCGATTTAACAGCTCATGGATGACACCTTCGACAGTTCAGCACCCCCTCAGTACTGCACTGGCAGTGTCAACTAGTTTAGGCACTCAAGTCTATGGAATGGAAATTGAAACCACGACCTTCAATATTTCAAGAGATATCGAAATATAAACATTCAGAGTCTCTCAACACTGCATCAGTAAAATGGAACTAACATATCTTACATGTTCCTTTCAGCTTGCGATGAGAAGTTGACATATCTGCCAAAGATGAACTTCAAGTCCTGGAATGAGATTAAAGTTCAAAAACATTAAAAACACAAACTTCACAACTCGGAATCTTATTAAAATTGCATTGATAAACAAAAGCAGCTAGTGATGGGAGGAGTTAAGACAGAAACTACCTTCTCTTCAACTTGCTTGGACAGATTCTTTACGTACAGTCGACAGCTCGGTTCACCTGAACTATAATTCTTAAACATCGACATGCTCTCCATTTCTGTTCAAAATAAAACACATCAAACTGCATATCGGTAGCAACAGAGGAACAGGAGGAGGCCATTCAGCCCCTTGAGGCTGTTCTACCATTTAATTAGCTCATGGCTGATCAGTATCTTCACTCCATCTTGGTTCCATTAATCCCTTACCTAATAAAAATGTATCCATCTGTTTTTACATTTCCAATTGTCCTCTAGCCTCATCAGCTTTTCGAGCGGAGAGAGCTCCAGATTTCCACTCCCATCCGTGTGAAGAAGTGCTTCCTGACATCACTCCTGAACAGCTTGGCTCTAATTTTAAGGTTCTGCCCCCTTGTTCTGAACTCTTCCCATTTGAGGAAATAGTCTTAAGAGTCATAATGGCACAGGAGGAGGCTATTCAGCCCATCGAGTACATGCCAGTTCTCTGGACAACAATCCAGTCAGACCCACTCCCTCACTCTATCCCTGTAACCCTGCAAGTTTATTTCTATCAAGTGCTCGTCCAATTACCTTCTGCAATAATTCATCGTCTTTGCTTCCACCACCTTCATGGGCAGCAAGTTCCAGGTCATTACCACTCGCTGCGTAAAAATATTCTTCCTCACATTCCCCCTGTATCTCTTGCCCAAAATATTAAATCTGTGTCCCCTGGTATTTGTGCCATCAGCTAATGGGAACAGTTTTCTTTGTCTACCTTATCCAACCCTGTCACAATATTGTACACCTCTATCAAATCTCCCCTCAATCTCCTTTGTTCCAGGGAAAACAATCTCAGCTTCTCCAACTGAACCTTGCAACTAAAATCCTCCATCCCTGGAACCATTCCAGTAAATTCTTCTGCATCCTCTCACATACTTCCTTGTGGTGACCAGAACGCTCTAGTTGGGGCTTAACCAGAGTTTTACAATGGTTCAGCATAGTTTTCCTGCTCTTGTACTCAATGCCTCTATTTATGAAGCCCAGGATCCCATATGCTTTACTAACCACTCTCTCAATATATCCTGCCACCATCAAAGATCGATGTACATGCACTCCCAAGTCCTCTGTTCCTGCACATTCTTTGGAACTGTGCCATTAAGTATATATTGCCTCACCCTATTCCTTCTGCTAAAATGCATCACCTCACATTTGTCAGAATTAAATTCCATCTGCCACTTGTCTGCCCATTCTGCTGGCCTATCTATGACTCATCCTCACTGTCGTACCTCCAAGTTTGGTAGCATCGGTAAAGTTTGACATTTTACTAATATCCTAGTAATTTATATACATCAAAAAAGCAGTGGTTCCAGCACTGACCCTTGGGGACCACCACTGTCTACCATCTTCCAGTCTGAAAAATAACCATTTATCACAACTCGCTGTTTTCTCTCCTTAAGCCATTTTTTATCCAAGCGGACACTGACCCTCGCATTCCGAGCTTCAATTTTGTTAAAGTACTGCATAAAAGCAAATTAACAAATGCTTTCTTAAAATCCATATAAACAACATCCAATGCATTCCCTTCGTCAACCTGCTTTGTCACTTCATCAAAAAAATTCAATTAGGTTAGTCAAGCACGATCTGCCTTTTACAAATCCGTGCTGGCTCCTTAATTAATTCAAAGCTGTCCAAGTGCCTGCTGATTTTTTTCATTGACCGTTGTTTCTCAAATCACTGATGTTAAACTAACTGGCCTGTAGTTGCTGGGAGTGTCCTTACACCTTTCTTGATTAAGGATGTCACATTTGTCACTCTCCAATCCTCCTGCACCTTCCCTGTATCGAGGGAAGATTGGAAGGTTATGACAAGCATTTCCTCCATCGCCACTTCCTTTAGCAACCTGGGATGTAAGCCATCCAGACCAGGTGGCTTTTCCATTCGAAGCACAGCTGGTCTTTCCAATACATCCTTCCTATCAATTTTCACCACATCCATTACCTGTACAATCGCCACTTCTACCGATATTTAATCAGCATCCTTTTCCTTAAGGAATACTTGTTTTGGTGTTTACTAAGTATTCTAGTCTTGCCCTGCATCTCTAAACATATATCAGCCTCTTTGTACCCAACAGACCTCACCTCTTACTACCTGCTTACTATTTACATGGCCAAAGATGACTTTTGGCTTCCATGTTGCTGCCATTCTATTCTCATGTTCTTTCTTTCTTTGCCAGTCTTATTTTCATCACCTTCCCTTTCAACCTCTTATATTTGGCCTGGTTCTCACTTGAAGAATTCACCTGACGTGCATCACACCCTCTTTTTCTGTTTCATCATATTCTCTATCGCTCTCGTCATCCGAGAAGCTGTTTTCGGTTCCCTGACCTTTCACCCTTGTTGGAATGTACCCAGCCGTACCTGAAGTATTTTAGTATTTTAAGCTCGAAGGTTTTATTCTCACCACTGAATAGTGAATTAAAAAATATTGGTTCGATTCCAGCCAATATTTATACAGTTAAAAAAAAAATTGTTAAATAGTTTTGAAGATCAACATTTGCCAACGCTGCAATAGTTAGATTAGATTAGAGATACAGCACTGAAACAGGCCCTTCGGCCCACCGAGTCTGTGCCGAACATCAACCACCCATTTATACTAATCCTACACTAATCCCATATTCCTACCAAACATCCCCACCTGTCCCTATATTTCCCTACCACCTACCTATACTAGTGACAATTTATAATGGCCAATTTACCTATCAACCTGCAAGTCTTTTGGCTTGTGGGAGGAAACCGGAGCACCCGGAGAAAACCCACGCAGACACAGGGAGAACTTGCAAACTCCACACAGGCAGTACCCGGAATCGAACCCGGGTCCCTGGAGCTGTGAGGCTGCGGTGCTAACCACTGCGCCACTGTGCCGCCCAAGCTGTTCCTCAAGCTTGTGTTGAGCTTCATTGGAGCAGGCTAATGACAGAAAGGGCAAAACAACGGCAAGCTGGAACTGAATTTCAAAACATAACTAAGAGAAACAAAACATAACCTAGTACCACCCCCACCCCCAAAACCAACCCCATCCATATACACACTTCCCTTCCCCCCCCCCCACAAACACTCTACTTCCCCGTTCCACCCCCACACCCCCCCGTTCCCCCCTCCATAAATACCCCACCCACTCCCCCCCCCACAAACACTCTACCCGCTTCTCTCCCCCCTCCACAAACACTCTACCCCGTTCCCCCCCACCACGCACACTCGAAACCCCCCCCCCCACCACGCACACTCGAACCCCCCCCCCCCACCACGCACACTCGAAACCCCCCCCCCAACCACACGCTCTACCCCCCCCCCCCAACCACACGCTCTACCCCCCCCCAACCACACGCTCTACCCCCCCCCAACCACACGCTCTACCCCCCCCCAACCACACGCTCTACCCCCCCCCCCAACCACACGCTCTACCCCCCCCCAACCACACGCTCTACCCCCCCCCCAACCACACGCTCTACCCCCCCCCCAACCACACGCTCTACCCCCCCCCCAACCACACGCTCTACCCCCCCCCCCAACCACACGCTCTACCCCCCCCCCCAACCACACGCTCTACCCCCCCCCCCAACCACACGCTCTACCCCCCCCCCAACCACACGCTCTACCCCCCCCCCCAACCACACGCTCTACCCCCCCCCCCAACCACACGCTCTACCCCCCCCCCAACCACACGCTCTACCCCCCCCCCAACCACACGCTCTACCCCCCCCCCAACCACACGCTCTACCCCCCCCCCAACCACACGCTCTACCCCCCCCCCCAACCACACGCTCTACCCCCCCCCCCAACCACACGCTCTACCCCCCCCCCAACCACACGCTCTACCCCCCCCCCCAACCACACGCTCTACCCCCCAACACACACATCCACTTGACCCCTCCATCCCTCCCAGCACCCACACACCCCCGCAGAAACCACACACATCTGGTCACTCCCCCAACACCCACCCCTGGCATTCACTCTGCCTCTCACACTTACCCTCTCTCTTGATTCTGCCCCTTGCCAGCTGTTTCCTGGAAATGAACTCTGAGGGAATCTCCTCCTCTTCCTCCTCACTTTCACTTTTGGAACAGACAGGAGCAGGCTGAATCTTACCAAATCCTGAGTTTTGAGGCTCCGAATTCTCCTGTGACTCTGTAAATGTGATATTAGTTAAACAGTGCTCAACAAGTGTTCACAATTCACTGCCAATGGCCTCACCGAGTAGCCACTAGTTTGTTTACAGTAATTCCCATCTAGAAAGTGACGGGACTCGTAACTAAGGTCGTTATGATCTGCATTTATATAGCAACTTAAAAGCAGTAAAACGTTCCAAGATGATTCACAGAGTTGTAAATCAGACACTGGGCCACACAAGGTGACATTAAGTCAGGTCAGGCGACCAAAAGTTTGCTCAAGGAGGTAGGTTTTAAGGAGCGTCCACAGAGGAGACAGAGAGGTGGAGAGGTTTAGTGAGGGAATTCCAGAGGTCAGGGCCCAGGCAGCTGAAGGCACAGTAACCAATAGTGGAGCGATTAAAATCAGGGATTAGCAAGAGGGCAGAATTGCAGGAGCAAAGATATTGGAAGGTCGTAAGGCTGGAGGAGTTTGGAGAGAGATAGGAAAGAGGCAAAGCCATAGAGGGATTTGAATATGGGGATGAAAGTTTTAAAATTGAGATGGTGCTTGACTGGGAGCCAATGTATCATTCGTGTTCTAATTCACACTGTATTAAAGAGGAATTATATTTAGACAGTGTTAATTGTGTATCAATTGGTTGTTAATTGCATTCAAGTGGTGGGTATTATTTGGAGATTTACCTGGAGAGGCTGAAAGAGGCATTGAAGGTTGGAGGAGCATGATGTGCAACATGTGTCTCTGTAAATAACACACAACACTCCACAATCTTTTGATCAGAACTGAAGCTTATAGACACTTGTTTCACTGAAGGAATCATTACATGTTGTGACGGAACTATAATTATTTTTCTCCTCGGATTAAAACTGTGCCTTTAAGACTCTGTTAAAATTGTATCTTTAAGACAGTGAGAGAAGTTTTGGATTTCTGAGGCAGTGTGCTACAGCTGCATTTTGTTACCGAGGCAACAGCAGGAGAGGTGTCACATGGTATAATGTTTCGATGCGACTGTGTGTAAAACTGGCAAAAACCGGCCTGAGCCAGCAAACAGCGAAGCGTGCTACTGGAAAAAGGAGCTGTCTATTCTCTCCGAGCAGAAATTCTACAAGGAGCTACAGGTCAAGTTAATTGCCTGGGAAAGAAAAAGCTTTTTTTTTTTTGAAGAGACCAGTTTGTATTGCTGAAGGTAGTAATACTCCTTTTCTGTACTTCCAAGCCAGGAAGTATTTGCTTCATGATTGAATCTCTCTTGACTGATTGTATTTTCTGGAATTCGCCGGTGTTTGATGCCTGTTGCAGCTGACATATTTTGAGTGCCTATTCAGAGCAGACCATTGCATCAAATCCATGTGGAGACTTCGAGTGGTCTTTGACTATTTCTACATTAGAATACCTCACCCATCAGGAATGTAACCCTGTCAGGCAAACCCCACCTGCCAAGACTGAGGCACAGATTATTTCGCCAAATGAACATTAAAACTTAAAATTGCAAGCCTTGACCAGAAAGACATTTCCATGGAACAATGGGGATCTAGCAGTTGCTTCTCCAATATACAGAAGTGGTCAGACCAGTTTTGGACATATGACTGGCTGGCTGGCGCTTTTGAATTTGAACTTCCAACCAAGTTGGAGGTTGAGGAGATGGCTCCAGATAAGGAACTGGTCATATGACTAGCCTGCGGGGCAACCTGGGAGTCTTTTTTGAATTTGAACTCCCAAACAAAGGAATTGCCAGAGATACAAAGCCATATGCTCATGAAGTAAAGATCTTCTCCTGGGACCGAGAGCATCTCCTCTCCTGCCTGCCTGCTCATCTCTCAGGGAACTGAAACCATGTGAAACTCAAAGAGAAAAGGGTTTGCCACGTGAACAAAGTTTGAGGATGATTACTGGGCCCCAATGAATTGCGAGACCATATCTTCAATCAAGAACTACAGCAAGCTCAAGAAAGAGTAACAAGATATTGCCTCAAACTGTTTTAATTATCTTTTCTTCTGCTCTTTTCTATTCCTATCTTGCATGTTTATATCACGTGTGCATGCTAACGTGAGCACATCATATATCCGTAGGCATGAACCGTATAAGAGTTTAAGTTTTAAGGTTTTAATAAATTTCCTCTTTCCGTTTTAAACCAAAGAAAGCCTGTGTGTGCTCAGTTCTTTGCCTTATAATTGGAAACTACGAACATGGATTCACAAAAAGGGGAGATCAAAACACACTGTTTAAAATTAAACCCTGTTACAATAAGACCAGGTGAAGACAGTAAGAGAGCCCGAGACACATTGCTCACCTGGTCACAACAAAGCCACCAAGACTTACTTACTTATTTATTCTTAAGAAACAGCTAATTTTTAAAAACACCACTTTTAAAACAGGTTAACCGTAGTTTTTGAATTATGCATGTGAATGGGGGAGTTAGATTAAAAATAAATTCTAAGGTCTTTAGACATAGGTTTATCTTAATAGTGTTTAAGATTTAGTTTTAATAAACAGTTAATTTGTTGGTGTCTAAGGATACCTGGTTTGGTCTGTTTTATTCTAGGGGTTACTAGAGTGTTTAATTTTGCTGTTTTTCCAGTTGGGTGGGAAAACTTTAATATGCTGCGATCAGTAGAGTCATAGAGTCATACAGCACAGAAACAGGCTCTTCGGCCCATCGCGTCTTTTTTTTTAAGAACATTACAGCGCAGTACAGGCCCTTCGGCCCTCGATGTTGCGCCGACCTGTGAAACCATCTGACCTACACTATTCCATTTTCATCCATGTGTCTATCCAATGTCCACTTAAATGCCCTTAAAGTTGGCGAATCTACTACTGCTGCAGGCAGGGCGTTCCACGCCCTTACTACTCTCTGAGTAAAGAAACTACCTCTCACATCTGTCCTATATCTATCACCCCTCAACTTGAAGCTATGTCCCCTCGTGTTTGCCATCACCATCCGAGGAAAAAGACGCTCACTATCCACCCTATCTAACCCTCTGATTATCTTATATGTCTCTATTAAGTCACCTCTCCTCCTCCTTCTCTCCAACGAAAACAACCTCAAGTCCCTCAGCCTTTCCTCGTAAGACCTTCCCTCCATACCAGGCAACATCCTCGTAAATCTCCTCTGCACCCTTGCCATAGCTTCCACATCCTTCCTATAATGCGGTGACCAGAACTGCACGCAATACTCCAGGTGCGGTCTCACCAGAGTTTTGTACAGCTGCAGCATGACCTCGTGGCTCCGAAACTCGACCCCCCTACTAATAAAAGCTAACACACCATATGCCTTCTTAACAGCCCTATTAACCTGGTTAGCAACCTTCAGGGATTTATGCACCTGGACACCAAGATCTCTCTGTTCATCTACACTACCAAGAATCTTCCCATTAGCCCAGTACTCTGCATTCCTGTTACTCCTTCCAAAGTGAATCACCTCACACTTTTCCACATTAAACTCCATTTGCCATCTCTCAGCCCAGCTCTGCAGCCTATCTATGTCTCTCTGTACCTGACAACATCCTTCGGCACTATCCACAACTCCACCGACCTTAGTGTCATCTGCAAATTTACTAACCCACCCTTCTACACCCTCTTCCAGGTCATTTATAAAAATGACAAACAGCAGTGGCCCCAAAACAGATCCTTGTGGTACACCACTAGTAACTAAACTCCAGGATGAACATTTGCCATCAACCACCACCCTCTGTCTTCTTTCAGCGAGCCAATTTCTGATCCAAAGCTCTAAATCACCTTCAACCCCATACTTCCGTATTTTCTGCAATAGCCTACCGTGGGGAACCTTATCAAACGCCTTACTGAAATCCATATACACCACATCCACTGCTTTACCCTCATCCACCTGTTTGGTCACCTTCTCGAAAAACTCAATAAGGTTTGTGAGGCACGACCTACCCGTCACAAAACCGTGCTGACTATCTCTAATGTACTTATTCTTTTCAAGATGATTATAAATCCTGTCTCTTATAACCTTTTCCAACATTTTACCCACAACCGAAGTAAGGCTCACAGGTCTATAATTACTAGGGCTGTCTCTACTCCCCTTCTTGAACAAGGGGACAACATTTGCAATCCTCCAGTCTTCCGGCACTATTCCTGTCGACAATGACGACATAAAGATCAAGGACAAAGGCTCTGCAATCTCCTCCCTAGCTTCCCAGAGAATCCTAGGATAAATCCCATCTGGCCCAGGGGACTTATCTATTTTCACACTTTCCAAAATTGCTAACACCTCCTCCTTGTGAACCTCAATCCCATCTAGCCTCGTAGCCTGAATCTCAGTATTCTCAACAACATTTTCTTTCTCTACTGTAAATACTGACGCAAAATATTCATTTAACACTTCCCCTATCTCATCTGATTCCACACACAACTTCCCACTACTATCCTTGATTGGCCCTAATCTAACTCTAGTCATTCTTTTATTCCTGATATACCTATAGAAAGCCTTAGGGTTTTCCCTGATCCGATCCACCAATGACTTCTCGTGTCCTCTCCTTGCTCTTCTTAGCTCTCCCTTTAGATCCTTCCTGGCTAGCTTGTAGCTCTCAAGCGCCCTAACTGAGCCTTCACGTCTCATCCTAACATAAGCCTTCTTCTTCCTCTTGACAAGCGCTTCAACTTCTTTAGTAAACCACGGCTCCCTCGCACGACAACTTCCTCCCTGCCTCACAGGTACATACTTATCAAGGACACGCAGTAGCTGCTCCTTGAATAAGCGTCTCTGCCGGCCATCAAGCATCTATCTATTCGAAGCCCATTTTCCAGCACTTGGCCCGTAGCCTTGTACGCTATGGCATTTCAAGTGCTCAGCTGAATACTTCTTAAATGTTGTGAGGGTTCCTGCCTCTACCACCCCTTCAGGTAGTGTGTCCCAGATTCCAACCACCCTCTGGATCAAAAAGTGTTTCCTCAAATCCCCACTAAATCTCCTGCCCCTTACCTTAAATCTATGCCCCTTGGTTATTGACCCCCTCCGCGAAGGGAAAAAGTTTCTTCCTGTCAATGCCCCTCATAATCTTGTACAGCTCAATCAGGTCCCCCCTCAGCCTTCTCTGCTCTAAGGAAAACAACCCTAGCCTTTTCAGTCTCTCTTCACAGTTGAAATGCTCCAGTCCAGGCAACATCCTGGTGAATCTCCTCTGCACCCTCTCCAGTGCAATCACATCCTTCCTATAGTGTGACAGGACTGAATTGACAGTGCATTTCTCCCACCGCGATCGTAACATATTAATTGACAAAGGTATGAATAAGGGATTCACCAGCAGATGGACTGAGGCGAGGGTGGAGATGGGTGATGAGCTGGAGGTAGAAGCTGGTCTTTTGCGATGAGCGTCTTTCTTTATATTTTTGTCATGTCCCAAATGATAGTATGTTAACTACATATCAGCAGTAATTAATTGGCTGCAAAGGGTTTTGCAAAAAGGATAATAAATAAGGATAATAAATTCAATTTTGTTCTTTTTACAACTGGTAAAGCATTTAAACTGCCTCACAGAATCAACAACATCCTACCTGGCCAATGCTCTCCTCCTGCCTCCAGCAAGCTGCCAACATCGGCAGAGATGTGGAATTCTATTTTCTTTTGACCATGAGGCTGCGGTTGGTCAAAGACTTCAGACGTTGGCACAGCGGGATGCGAGCTGGGAAGGCACAGGAAGATGCAAATCATCCTCTATGGAAACCACTGACTGCGAGTCTTTCTTTACCAAAAGACCACGCGTCCTGGAATCTATTATTAAAGAAGTCTTAACATTGTACTTGGAAAAGCATAGTATGATTAGAACAAGTCAACATGGTTTTACTAAAGGGAAATCCAGTTTGACAAATTCATTAGAGTTTATTTATTAGATGTAGTATACCAGGATTTCCAAAAGGCATTCGATATAGTACCACATAAAAGATTAATAGGCAAGATAAGGGCTCAAGGTGTTGGGGGTAATATATTAGCGTGAATAGAGGATTGGTTAACAGACAGGAAGCAACAAATGGGCATAAACAGGGCATTTTCAAGTTGGCAGGCAGTGAATAGTGGAGTGCCGCAGGGATCAGTGCTGGGACCTCAGCTATTTACAATCTATATTAATGACTTAGATGAAGAGAGAGAGAATAATGTATCTAAGTTTGCTGATGATACAAAGGTAGGTGGAAAGGTAAACTGTGGGGAGGATATAGAGAGGCTGCAAAGAGATATGGACAAGTTAAGTGAGTGAGCAACAAGATGGCAGATGGAGTATAATGTAGGGAAGTGTGAAGTTATGCACTTTGGTCACAACAATAGAAAGAAGAATATTTTTAAAAGGTGTTAAAGTTGTAAGTCTCAATGTTCAGAGAGACTTGGGTGTGCTTGTACAAGGAATGTAGAAAGTCAACATGCAGGTACAGCAAGCAATTCGGAAGGCAAATGGCATGTTGGTTATATTGCAAGGGGATTGGAGTATAGGAATGAGGAAATATTGCTACAATTGTATAGAGTTTTGTTGAGACCACATTTGGAGTACTGTGCAGTTTTGGTCTCCCATTTAAGAAAGGATATACTTGCATTGGAGGCAGTGCAGCGAAGATTCACTAGATTGGTCCCTGGGATGAGGGGGTTGTCCTATGATGTGAGGCTGAGTAAATTGGGCCTGTATTCTCTGGAGTTTAGAAGAATGAGGGGTGATCTGATTGAAACATATAGTATTCTAAAGGGGCTGGACAGGGTAGACACTGAGATTATTTCCACTGGTCAGGGAACTTTTCTGATGAAAGGTCACAGACCTGAAACGTTAACTCTGCTTCTCTCTCTCCACAGATGCTGCCAGACCTTCTGAGTATTTCCAGCACGCTCTGTTTTTATTTCAGATTTCCAGCATCTGCAGTATTTTGCTTTTACTAAAACACAGGGGTACAGTTTCAGGCTAAGGGGCCGATCACTTAGGACTGACAATAGGAGAAATTACTTTACTCAAAGGGTTGTGAATTCCTGGAATTCTCTACCCCACAGGGTTATACATAGAATCATAGAATGGTTACAGCACAGAATGTTCCATTGTTGTACATATTTAAGGTTGAGATAGACAGATTTTTGGTCTTTCAGAGAATCAAGGAGTAAGGTAAGCAGGCGGGAAAGTGGAGTTGAATCCTAAGATCAACCATGATCGTATTGAATGGCGGAGCAGGCTCGATGGGCCATATGGTCTACTCCTGCTGCTATTTCTTGTGTTCTTGTGAGTCTGTTTACATTTAGAATGGTTGGTACGATCCCTACCAGTAATGGCAGGCACATTGGTGTGAACTCCATTTAGCTGATATCAACACGCTGGATACTGTAGCCAAGAAATGGAAGATTTCCCGTTAGGATGTGTAGTATTAGGGTGGAGGAATAGGTTAAAACTCGCTGTGCATTGACAGCCTATTGTGCCCTGCCTTCCAACAACCAGCTCCAAATGATACCAGCACAATGTTCACTGTATTCAGATAGTATGACGACTTCCCAAACAACAATCCTCCACCTGTGTGAGTGAAAGACATTTTACTCCAGGGTCAGGGTTGGGTCATATGTTGGAACAATGGTTAATCTCTCTCCTTCCTGCTGTACTGCACACCAACACATTTCAATAAGCATGAAGCACCTGATAGAGGTGTATACAGACTAGAATCTATTCAGATACGACACAGGTGATTGATAGAGAGAGCAGCTTCTTAGTTTTACTGTTCTTTGAGCTCTCCAACTAACTCTTGAAAACCATGTTTCTTTAAAACACTTAGTTTCCAAGTCACAGGTAAGACCTGACAAGGTACTTGTTCCTCAATCCTTTGAGAACCATCTGTTTACATAAACTGTCTCAGCTGTTAACTTCAAAGACACTTCCCTCAAACAACACTTACTGACCTATAGTCATTTGGTAGTACAGAACTTGAGTATTCAGGAAGGAGTTTGGCAGTGTTCGGGGGTGTCTGTTTCGGTGCAGGGAGAGCAGCAGGTGAAGTACGTGGGCTGGGGCACAGATGGACACATGGCAGTATGATATCATAGCTATCATCGCCACACTAAAGGAAGGACGTGATTGCGCTGAAGAGGGTGCAGAGGAGATTCACCAGGATGTTGCCTGGGCTGGAGCATTTCAGTTATGAAGAGAGACTGGATAGGCTAGGGTTGTTTTCTTTGGAGCAGAGAAGGCGGCTGAGGGGGGACATGATTGAGGTATACAAAATTATGAGGGGCATAGAGTACATAGGAAGAAATTTTTTCCCTTAGTGGAGGAGGCAATAACTAGGGGCATAGATTTAAGGTAAGGGACAGGAGGTTTAGAGGGGATTTGAGGAAAACTTTTTCACCCAGAGGGTGGTTGGATTCTGGAACACACTGCCTGAAGGGGTGGAAGAGGCAGGAACCATCACAACATTTAAGAAGTATTTAAATGAGCACTTGAAACGCCATAGCATACAAGGCTATGGGCCAAGTGCAGGAATATGGGATTAGAATAGATAGGTGCTGGATGGCCAGCACTATGGGCCAAAGGGCCTGTTTCTGTGCTGTAAAACTCTATGACTCTATTGCTGAAAGCTTTTTGTCTTGCACTCATCAGGACAATCTGCAAGAATACCAATGTAAGGGAAAACAACAACTTTATACTGTATAAGAGAACGCTGATTGATTGGCAAGTACATTCTGATTGGAAGAAGTGTTGCCATGGAGAATGCACCAGTTTACAGTGACCAACAGTTAACTGCCAAGCTTTGTTTGAAATTTAAACTAGGCAGCTTGACTCTGATTGGTCAAGACATTGCCCAGAGGAATGAACCAGCAAATGGCTGTCACTTATTGTGTTCAGTTGAAACAGCACAATGTTTGTACATGTTCTTTCTGTCTGCAAAGAACAGGGCTCTATGTATTAATATATGTAGCTTCCAGTACGCAAAGAAATCTCTTCTCATACTGTATAAAGTTGTTGTTTTCCCTTACACTGGTATTCTTGCAGATTGTCCTCATGAGCGCAAGATGAAAAGCTTGGACAACATGTCTCTATTTTCAGCAATACTCAACTTCCTAACCTGTGCGATTCTGAATCTTTTGAAGAGTAGTTTTATGAACATCTCAGCTTCTGTACTAATAGTTAATCGGCTCCCTCTGCCTGATTATTACTCTCGCCACTGAAGTTATACATAGAATCATGGAATGGTTACAACACAAAAGGAGGCCATTCAGCCCATCATGTCTGTGCCGGCTCTCTGCAAGAGCGACACACCTTGTCCTACTCCTCTGCCTTTTTCCCGTAGCCCTGAAAATTTTTTCCCTTCAGATAATTATCCAGTTCCATTTTGAAAGCAGTGATTGAATCTGCCTCCACCACACTCTCAGACAGTGCATTCCAGATCATAAACACTTGCTGTGTAAAAACGTTTTTCCTCATCTCACCGTTACTTCTTTTGCCAATCACCTTAAATCAGTGTCCTCTGGTTCTGGGTTGTAAGGGGGTAGGGGGTGCAGGGGGAAGATGGTGCGAGGGGGGGGCGGTGAGCTGAGAAAGTGGAGCTGGGAAGGGGAAGGGGGGGGAAAAGGGGGTGCAGGTAATAAGCCATTTCCTCAGTTCCCACCATCGACGCCTGGAAGGTGAGCGACATCCTCATGCACCGGTACCAGCATTGCTGACAGTGCGCTGCAGATGCTCTCTGAGCCATCTCCCGCGAGCGCTTTGAAATTGCGGCCGAGGAGCCGTTCGTGGCTTTTTGCGTGTTCGGGGCTTCCCCTCTGTGATAGACTTATTTCCCTAGGGTCCCGCTGCTCCTTCTTCTCTACAATGGACTTACCGCACGCCGTGGCCGCGGACACTCCGGACGGTGTAGACAGCAGGATCGGAGATCAAAGTATCAGCAGCTGTACTTTTCAGTTTCATCCGGATTTCGTTCAATTTCATTGAGAAAACAAAGAGCAGGTATGGCTGGGGGAGGGCAGTGGGCCCAGGCAACATAAACTAGCTGATAGCTTGTAGTTAGGGCTAAAATGAACTGATTAAAGAGCCAGGGGAGTTTAAACTGTGTAAGAGGGTACATTGGGGGAGAAAACACTAAGAATGGGAGCAGATGGCCATGGATAGAGTTGAACAGCAAGGGAGCTTCCTAGGGAGCTTACCCACCCCCACCGCCGCCTTACAGCCCCCTTTCCCAGCTCCCCTTCGCACCCCCTTCCCTCCACCCCTCCCCCTCGTCCCACCAGCATCCACCTACCCCTGAGCAGGGGCCTTAACATCCCCACTGCCTTGTGGGCGTCTCGGGAGAGACCAGGGCTAAGGAAGTAAACCCTAACAGAAAATCCGGAGCAGAACCCCGTAGGCGGTCATGTGTCACCTTTGGCATGTTTCCGGCAGTTCCTGCAGCCATACTGTTGCCAAACGTCGTGCTCTGCACTCCTTTGGACCCCACCAGAAAGGCCGAGAGGGGGGTTTTGACAATTGGGCAACTCTCAACCTCCATACATTCACCCAGGCATGCGCCATGGAGAGGTCACTCCACAGTCGTCTCACAGCGACTGAAACAACACGGAAGGCAGCAGTTACGGGTTATAAGTCCAGCTCAACTGGCGTAAAGATTGGGCGCCACAGGTTGCCTTTGTCGGTGGGAGAGATCATCGCATCTCACTGGACAGCTACCGCCCACCTCAAATCGGGCAGCCCCCGGTCAATAAGGTTCTGTCCCGCCACAGTCCACCTGCTTCAATGGGTGCTTGGAGCTCAGGGTCATTGCCTGACAAGTGGACTGTAACACCACACCAAACAGCACAACAAAAAAAGGAAAGAAGGTACCAGCCCTTCGTTTTGCAAGCTGGAACGTCAGAACTGTGTGTCCTGGCCTGTCGGAAGACCTTACACAAATCAACAATTCTTGGAAGCCCGCCATCATTAACAACGAGCTCAGTAGACACAATGTAGACATTGCAGCACTTCAGGAGACTCGCCTCCCCGCGAGTGGATCTCTCGCAGAGCAAGACTACACCACCTTCTGGGAGGGCAGGGATCCTGAAGAACCAAGCCAGCATGGAGTGGGCTTCGCCATCAGAAACTCCTTGCTCAGCATGATAGAGCCTCCCTCAAATGGCTCGGAACGCATACTGACCATCCGACTGCTCACCACCTCTGGTCCAGTACACCTACTCAGCATCTATGCTCCAACACTCTGCTCCCCACCTGAAGCTAAAGACCAGTTCTACGAGGAACTCCATAATATCATTAGTAGCATCCCCAACACCGAACACCTATTCCTGCTGGGGGACTTTAATGCCAGGGTTGGGGCCGACCATAACTCATGGCCCTCCTGCCTTGGGCGCTATGGCGTTGGAAGGATGAATGAGAACGGGCAGAGACTGCTTGAGTTGTGTACCTACCATAACCTCTGCATCACCAACTCGTTCTTTCACACTAAACCGTCACCAGGTTTCATGGAGGAACCCAAGATCGCGTTGTTGGCACCAGCTAGACCTCATCGTCACAAGGCGAGCCTCCTTAAACAGTGTTCAAATCACACGCAGCTTCCACAGTGCGGACTGCGACACCGACCACTCCCTGGTGTGCAGCAAGGTTAGACTCAAACCAAAGAAGTTGCATCATTCCAAGCAGAAGGGCCACCCACGCATCAACACGAGCAGAATTTCTCATCCACAGCTGTTACAAAAATTTCTAAATTCACTTGTAACAGCCCTTCAAAACACTCCTACAGGGGATGCTGAGACCAAGTGGGCCCACATCAGAGACGCCATCTATGAGTCAGCTTTGACCACCTACGGCAAAAGTGCGAAGAGAAATGCAGACTGGTTTCAATCTCATAATGAAGAGCTGGAACCTGTCATAGCCGCTAAGCGCATTGCACTGTCGAACTACAAGAAAGCCCCCAGCGATTTAACATCCGCAGCACTTAAAGCAGCCAGAAGCACTGCACAAAGAACAGCTAGGCGCTGCGCAAATGACTACTGGCAACACCTATGCAGTCATATTCAGCTGGCCTCAGACACCAGAAACATCAGAGGAATGTATGATGGCATTAAGAGAGCTCTTGGGCCAACCATCAAGAAGATCGGCCCCCTCAAATCTAAATCAGGGGACATAATCACTGACCAACGCAAGCAAATGGACCGCTGGGTTGAGCACAACCTAGAACTGTACTCTAGGGAGAATGTTGTCACTGAGACTGCCCTCAATGCAGCCCAGCCTCTACCAGTCATGGATGAGCTGGACATACAGCCAACCAAATCGGAACTCAGTGATGCCATTGATTCTCTAGCCAGCGGAAAAGCCCCTGGGAAGGACGGCATTACCCCTGAAATAATCAAGAGTGCCAAGCCTGCTATACTCTCAGCACTACATGAACTGCTATGCCTGTGCTGGGACGAGGGAGCAGTACCCCAGGACATGCGCGATGCCAATATCATCACCCTCTATAAAAACAAAGGTGACCGCGGTGACTGCAACAACTACCGTGGAATCTCCCTGCTCAGCATAGTGGGGAAAGTCTTTGCTCGAGTCGCTCTAAACAGGCTCCAAGAAGCTGGCCGAGCGTGTCTACCCTGAGGCACAGTGTGGCTTTTGTGCAGACAGATCCACCATTAACATGCTGTTCTCCCTTCGTCAGATACAGGAGAAATGCCGTGAACAACAGATGCCCCTCTACGTTGCTTTCATTGATCTCACCAAAGCCTTTGACCTCGTCAGCAGATGTGGTCTCTTCAGACTACTAGAAAAGATTGGATGTCCACCAAAGCTACTAAGTATCATCACCTCATTCCATGACAATATGAAAGGCACAATTCAACATAGCGTCACCTCATCAGACCCCTTTCCTATCCTGAGTGGCGTGAAACAGGGCTGTGTTCTCGCACCCACACTGTTTGGAATTTTCTTCTCCCTGCTACTTTCACATGCGTTCAAGTCGTCAGAAGAAGGAATTTTCCTCCACACAAGATCAGGGGGCAGGCTGTTCAACCTTGCCCATCCAAGAGCGAAGACCAAAGTACGGAAAGTCCTCATTAGGGAACTCCTCTTTGCTGACGATGCTGCTTTAACATCTCACACTGAAGAGTGCCTGCAGAGTCTCATCGACAGGTTTGCGACTGCCTGCAACGAATTTGGCCTAACCATCAGCCTCAAGAAAACGAACATCATGGGACAGGACGTCAGAAATGCTCCATCCATCAATATCGGCGACCACGCTCTGGAAGTGGTTCAAGAGTTCACCTACCTAGGCTCAACTATCACCAGTAACCTGTCTCTTGATGCAGAAATCAACAAGCGCATGGGAAAGGCTTCCACTGCTATGTCCAGACTGGCCAAGAGTGTGTGGGGAAAATGGCGCACTGACACGGAACACAAAAGTCCGAGTGTATCAAGCCTGTGTCCTCAGTACCTTGCTCTATGGCAGCGAGGCCTGGACAACGTATGTCAGCCAAGAGCGACGTCTCAATTCATTCCATCTTCGCTGCCTCCGGAGAATCCTTGGCATCAGGTGGCAGGACCGTATCTCCAACACAGAAGTCCTTGAGGCGGCCAACATCCCCAGCTTATACACACTACTGAGTCAGCGGCGCTTGAGATGGCTTGGTCATGTGAGCCACATGGAAGATGGCAGGATCCCCAAGGACACATTGTACAGTGAGCTCATCACTGGTATCAGACCCACCGGCTGTCCATGTCTCCGCTTTAAAGACCTCTGCAAATGCGACATGAAATCCTGTGACATTGATCACAATTCGTGGGAGTCAGTTGCCAGCATTCGCCAGAGCTGGCGGGCAGCCATAAAGGCGGGGCTAAAGTGTGGCAAATCGAAGAGACTTAGCAGTTGGCAGGAAAAAAGACAGAGGCGCAAGGGGAGAGCCAACTGTGTAACAGCCCCGACAAACAAATTTTTCTGCAGCACCTGTGGAAGAGCCTGTCACTCTAGAATTGGCCTTTATAGCCACTTCAGGCGCTGCTTCACAAACCACTGACCACCTCCAGGCGCTTATCCATTGTCTCTCAAGATAAAGAGGCCAAAGAAAGGTTCTGGGTCCTCTGGCAATGGGATCAGTTTCTCTCTATCTACGCTGTCCAGACTCCTCATGATTTTGAACACCTCTATCAAATCTCCTCTTAATCTTTTCTTCAAGAACAGGCCAAGCTTCTCCAACCTACCCACATAAATGAAATTCCTCATCCCTGGCATCATTCTCGTGAAACTTTTCTGCACCTTCTCTAATGCCTTAATATTCTTCCTGCAGTGTGGTGCCCAGTGCTGGACACCATACTCCAGTTGAGGCTGAACCAGTGTTTTACACAGTTTTATCATAACTTCCTTGTTTTTGTACTCCATGCCCCTATTTATAATTCCCAGGATACCATATGCTTCATTGACCACTTTCTCAACCTGCCCTGCCAACTTCAGTGATTTGTGCACATATATCCCCAGGTCTTTCTGCTCCTGCACCTCCTTTAGAATTGTACCCTTTAATTTGTGTTACTTTTATCACTCATGCTTGATGTCATCCTAGTCACCTATCTCTCTACTTAGGCGCCTGGTTACATTCCTGTTTATCCTGGAAAGCTTTTTGCTCAAACATACAAGACCGTTCACTCATTAACCCTCAACTTCTAAGATCAAACAGTCAATGGCCAAGATCCTGGAGTTGGCAGGCAATGTGATGATAGTACAGGTAGTTCTGAGTACAGTCGAAGGACGAGTTCATCGTTAAACTGAGATGTTTAAACCTGATTATAAAACCAAGCTTGGAGTTTGAGAGCAGGGATGGCAAAGGAAGAGGTTCTGTGATCAGCTGCTCCAAGCCCACTTAACATGGTTTAAGAGTCGCCTGGGGTGCTGGCAAATGCTAAGTGGCATTTGCACGATATGAGCAGCTGTGTGGGATCAACTAGGATGGTGCGGACTTTACATCCAGCTAACTGCTGCTTGTTAGATTTCACTGTGTTGAATGGCCACTGAGTTTTGCTACATAAACAGGGAATTGCGAGACTAAGAATGCCCAAGCTCCATCCAGTTATCCTTCGAACATCCTGCTAATCACACATTAGAACCACAGAAAGAGACCATTCAGCCCATCGTGTCTGCGCGGCCAAAAAAACTAGCTGCCCAATCTAATCCCACCTTCCATCACCTGGTCCATAGCCTCGCAGGTTACAGCATTTCAGGTGCAGGTCCAGGTACCTTTTAAATGAATTGAGGTTTTCTGCCTCCACCACCGATCCAGGCAGTGAATTCCAGACACCCACCACCCTCTGGGTGAAAAGGTTTTTCCTCATGTCCCCTCTAATCCCTCTACCAATCACCTTAAATCTGTGCCCCCTTGGAATTGACCTCTCCGCTAAAGGAAACAGGTCCTTCCTGTCTACTCTATCTAGGCCCATCATAATTTGTACACCTCTATTAAGTCAACCCTCAGCCTCCTCTGTTCTAAGGAAAATAACCCTAGCCTATCCAATCTTTCCTCATAGCTGCAACTTTCAAGCCCTGGCAACATTCTTGTAAATCTCCTCTGTACTCTCTCCAGAGTAATTATGTCCTTCCTGTAATGTGGTGACCAGAACTGTACACAATACTCCAGCTGTGGCCGAACCAACGTTTTATACAGTTCCAGCATTACATCCCTGCTTTTGTATTCTATACCTCGGCCAATAAAGGTAAGCATTCCCTATGCCTTCTTCACCACTCTATCTACCTGTCCTGCCACCTTCAGGGACCTGTGGACATGCACTCCAAGGTCTCTCACTTCCTCAACCTCTCTCAATATCCTCCCGTTTATTGTGTATTCCCTCGCTTTGTCTGCCCTCTCCAAATGCATAACCTCACACTTCTGTGGATTGAATTCCATTTGCCACTTTTCCACCCACTCAACCAAACCATTGATATCATTCTGGAGTCTACAGCTATCCTCTTCACAATCAACTACACAGCCAATTTTTGTGTCATCTGCAAACTTCACAATCCTGCCTCCCACATTTAAGTCCAAATCATTAATATATACCACAAACAGCAAGGGTCCCAACACTGAGCCCTGTGGAACGCCACTGGAAACCGCTTTCCATTCGCAAAATCATCCGCCGACTATTACCCTTTGTTTCCTGGCACTGAGCCAATTCTCTATCCAACCTGCCACATTCCCCTGTATCCCATGGGCTTTCATTTTACTGATCAGTCTGCCATGTGGGACTTTGTCAAATGCCTTATTAAAATCCATGTAGACCACATCCACTGCACTACCTTCATCAATCCTCCTTGTTACTTACTCAAAAAATTCAATTAAGTTAGTAAGACACGACCGTCCCTTAACAAATCCATGCTGACTATCCCTGATTAATCTGTGCCTTTCTAAGTGACAGTTTATCCTTTCTCTCAGAATTGATTCTAATAAGTTAACTCACCACCGAGGTCAGACTGACCGGCCTATAATTATTTGCCTGTACCTCACACCCTTTTTAAACAACGGTACAATGTTCACAGATGTCCAATCCTCTGGTACCTCACCTGTATCTAGTGAGGATTTGAAAATGATCCTTAGAGCATCTGCTACTTCCTCCCTGGCTTCCTTTAACAACCTGGGATACAATCCACCTGGTCCTGGTGATTTATCCACTTTCAAGGATGTCAGATGCTCTCGTACTTCCTCTCTCATTATGCTTATCATATCTAATATTTCACACTCTTCCTCTTTTACTACGTTACCAGGAAAATGGATTTGTTCGCTAAACACAGTCATCAGGAATGGCGGGGGAGGGTGGGAAAATAAATCGACTGAGCACTCTGCCTCTTCCTGTGACACACACACATTCTGAAAATGCAACGATGTATTTGAACTTCACGGTGTATCATATGCAATTTGTATAAAACTTCACCGAGAAGATTAAATGAAAATTACAGATTAAACCGTTTGAAGGTGAGCCAATTTTGGGGACATAGATATTTTCAAACACCAGCATTTTCTAATTTCCGAAGTTATACTTTCCTGCCTTCAGATTTTACAATTTAATAAGGGGTGGGGAGGGAAGGATAGAAATGAGCCTTCAGTGGATTCTGTGCTGCCTTATATCTCTTTCATACATTACTTCATGCAGCTTAGAAGGATATACTGATAGGGTGAGAAGAAGAAGGTGGGAGGAGGCTCATGAGCAGCATAAACACCAGTTGGGCCGAACAGCCTGTTTCTGTGTTGGAAATTCCATGTAATCTATCACATAATCTACAATAGACCCAGATATGAGGCAAGAAAAACCCTCAGCTGTTTTAGAAAACAACTTTTATATTTTTGGTCAAAGGATTGAGTTGAGAACACTCCATATTTACATTTCTATTCACTATTTTTTTTTTAATATTCATTGCCAGGATATGGGCTTCACTACAAGGCCAGCATTTAATGCCCATCCCTTGTTGCTCGTGAAACAGTGATGATACAACTGAGCGGCTTGCTGGGACTTCAGTGGAGTGTTAGCAGTTAGTCACCGGTTAGGGGTGCAGTGTTAAGAGATGTCACAGTGTGTGCAGTGTAGTACTGCCAATAGATGGCTCACTATAAGCCAGCAAGTGCAGATTAGAGCTCCGGTGCAAGATTCTGCCTGGAATAGGAGTCCATTCGATGAAATATCCCTGAACTTGCAATAGATTCCATACTGATGTAGTATTACATTTGTTAAAAAAACAGTATAGATGAGCCAAACATTAAATTTTATATTCATTACAGAAGTGGGGGAGATGAGGATTTTATTTTCACACAGTGAGTTGTTGTGATCTGGAACGCGCTGCCTGAAAGGGCGGTGGAAGCAGATTCAATAATAACTTTCAAAAGGGAATTGGATAAATACTTGAAAAGGAGAAATTTGCAGGACTATGAGGAAAGAGCAGGGGAGTGGGACTAATTGGATAACTCTTTCAAAGAGCTGGCACAGGTACAATGGGCCAAATGGCCTCATTCTGCGCTGTAGGTTTCTACGATTGTTTTAAGTTCCAAGCAGCAGAGTTAGTTTATTGATTCTTACCTTTTCGTAGGTGCTTTTGGCACATTAATCAAGTCCTTTAATCTGGGTCGTTTCCGGACTGAAACCCGTTTTCTCTTCTGTGTCCCTTTTGGTGGAAGTGAGGCTAATCCCATCAATCGTATCATTCTGCAGAGAAAAAGGAAAGGTTTTGGCTGTCAAACAGATTTCCAAGGATGAAGGTTTAGTCACTTAGAGAGGTTGGAGAAGCTGGCATGGTTCCCCTTAGAGCAGAGAACGTTAGGAGGAGATTTAATAAACGTGTTCAAAATCATGAAGGATTTTCAGAGTAAATAAGGAGATACTGTTTCCAGTGACAGCAGGGTCAATAAGCAGAGGGACACAGATTTAAGGTAATTGGTAAAAGAACCAGAGATTACATGAGGGGCATTTTTTTTTAAAAAGGGAAATGGATAAATACTTGAAAGAGAAAAAATTGCAGGGATATCGCGAGAGAGCAGGGGAGTGTGACTAATTGCATAGCTCTTCAAAAGAATGGCCTAGACTTGATGGACTGAATGGCCTCCTTCTGTGCTGTATAATTCTATCCCTTTGGGTGTCAGTGGGCAGCATTCTCTGCTGAGTCAGAAGGGTGTGGGCTCAAGTTGCACTCTAGAACTTTGAATACCTAATTCAGGCTGGCATTCTGAATATAGCATTGAGGGTGTGTGCCACACTGTCAAGATGCTGCCTTTAAGACCTGATGTTAAACTGAAGGCCTCGTCTGCCCTCTCAGCTGGATGTAAAACATCCAAGAGCACTATTTCAAAGAGCAGGGCAGTTTGCCCCTGTGCCCTGACCAACATTTATCCCTTGCTGTGCACAAATTGGCTGCTGTAATTCCTACTTTACAATAGTACTTCAAAAAGTACTTAAATGGCTATAAACTGCTTTGGGATATTCTGAGGCTGTGAGAGGCGCTCTATGAATGAAATACCTTTTTTCCTTTACCTATTGAGGCAACTGTGTGATGCTACAAACACATGTTGAACATTAATCAAAGGGGCCTTGAACCAGAAAAGGAAAGTAAAGTTGCTAAACTGATCATAGTGAGAAAACTGACAGATGGTAGATAAGCAACCAGAATGTTCCCACACTGAATCAGGACCCTGAGCTACCGAGTCTATACTCGTGCCTCCCTGCACACCACCACGAGCCACCTGTTCTAATCCCACTCTCCTTTTTTGTAATTCATTCATGTGATGTGGGCGTCACTGGCCAGGCCAGTATTTATTGCTCATCCCTAATTGCCCTTGAGAAGGTGGTGGTGAGCTGCCTTCTTGAACCGCTGCAGTCCATGTGGGGTAGGTACACCCACAGTGCTGTTAGGAAGGGAGTTCCAGGATTTTGACCCAGCGACAGTGAAGGAACGGCGATATAGTTCCAAGTCAGGATGGTGTGTGGCTTGGAGGGGAACTTGCAGGTGGTGATGTTCCCATGCATTTGCTGCCCTTGTCCTTCTAGTTGGTAGAGGTCATGGGTTTGGAAGGTGCTGTCTAAGGAGCCTTGGTGAGTTGCTGCAGTGCATCTTGTAGAAGGTACACACTGCTGCCACTGTGCGTCGGTGGTGGAGGGAGTGAATGTTTGTAGATGCGGTGCCAATCAAACGGGCTGCTTTGTGTTGGATGGTGTCGAGCTTCTCGAGTGTTGTTGGAACTGCACCCATCCAGGTAAGTGGAGAGTATTCCATCACACTCCTGACTTGTGCCTTGTAGATAGTGGCCAGGCTTTGGGGAGTCAGGAGGTGAGTTACTCGCCTCAGGATTCCTAGCCTCTGTCCTGTTCTTGTAGCCACGGTATTTATATGGCTACTCCAGTTCAGTTTCTGGTCAATGGTAGCCCATAGGATGTTGATAGTGGAGGAGTCAGCGATGGTAATGCCATTGAATGTCAAGGGGAGATGATTAGATTCTCTCTTGTTGGAGATGGTCATTGCCTGGCACTTGTGTGACGTGAATGTTACTCCTGTTTCGAGTCAGACCACACAGGAGGCCAGTTGTCCACTGTGCCTCTTTGAAAGAGCTGTCCAGCTAGCCCCACTTATTAGAACTCAGATAGCCAGTCAGTGAAGGCAAGTCTTTATATACATACAAACCTATTTACACAGATACACATTATCTCTTTGACCAAGCTTTTGGTCACCTGTCCTAATATCTCCTTATGTGGCAGAAGCTTAAAATTAGAGCCAGGCCGTTCAGGGATGATGTCAGGAAGCATTTCCTCACACAAAGGGGTGCGGAAATCTGGAACTCATGGGATCACAAGAAATAGGAGTCGACCATTCGGCCCGTCAAGCCTGCTCCGCCATTCAAACAGATCTTGGCTGATCACATACCTCTATGCCATTTTTCCCCACTATCCCATATCCATTGCTATCGTTAGTATTCAGAAATCTGTCTATTTCTGTCTTGAACATACTCAATGATTGAGCTTCCACACCTCTCTGGGGCAGAGAATTCCAAAGATTTATCACCCTCTGAGAGGAGAAATTCCTCCTCATCTCAGTCTTAAATGGACTGCCCCTTATTCTGAGACTGTGTCCCCTTGTTCTAGACTCACCAGCCAGAGGAAACATCCTATCCACATCCACCCTGTCACACACTAAGAATTTTGTAAGTTTCAATGAGATCACTTCTCATTCTTCGAAACTCTAGAGAATACAGGCCCATTTTCCTCAATCCCCCTTCTTGAGACAATCCTGCCATCCCAGGGATTAGTCTGGTGAACCTCCGTTGCACTCCCTCTATGGCAAGTATATCCTTCCTTAGGTAAGGAGACCAAAGCTGTACACATTACTCCAGGTGCAGTCTCACCAAGGCTCTATACAATTGAAGCAATACATCTTTATTTCTGTACTCAAATCCCCTTGCAATGAAGGCCAACATAGCATTGCCCTAATTGCTTGCTGCACCTGCATGCTAACTTTCAGCTGTTGAGGCTGGGAGTCAATTGAAAATTACATATCGTGAACCTCCAGCCCAACAAGCGCAGTTTCAGCCTGCTCCTATATATGAACACAGGCCCCATTTAATACCCCTCAAACACAATTAACATCCAATTAATATTCAATTAGTCCTTGCTTTTTCCCCACAGCCCTGCAATTATTTTCCTTTTCAAGTATTTATCCAATTCTCTTTTGAAAGTTATTATTGAATCTGCTTCCACCGCCCTTTCAGGCAGCGCATTCCAGATCACAACAACTCACTGTGTAAAAATAAATTCATCTCCTTTCCGATTCTTTTGCCAATTGCCTTAAATCTGTATCCTCTGGTTACTGTCCCTCCTGCCAGTGGAAACAGTTTCTCTTTATTTATTCTGCTAAAACCCCTCATAATTTTGAACACCTCTATTATATCGCCCCTTAATTTTCTATGCTCTAAGGAGAACAATCCCAGCTTCTCCACGTCACTGAAGTCCTTCATCCCTGGGACCATTCGAGTAGATCTCCTCTGCACCCTCTCTAAGGCCTTGACATCCTTCCTCATGTGTGGTGCCCAGAATTGGACACAATCCTCCAGCTGGGGTATAACCAGTGATTTATAAAAGTTTAGCATAATTTACTTATAGTTGTTTGGTCGTACAGAACTTGAGAATTGCTGAAAATAGAGACATGTTGTCGAAGCTTTTCGTCTTGCACTCATCAGGACAATACGCAAGAATACCAATGTAAAGGAAAACAACATTGAGGCCTCTTGCTAGTCCTCAATTTCCATCATTCCACCATTGATGGCTGTGCCTTCAGCTGCCTGGGCCCTAAGCTCTCAAATTTCCTCCCTAAACCTCTGCACCTCCCTACCTCTCTCCTCAAGACACTCCTTAAAACCTACCTCTTTGACTAAGTTGTTGGTCACCTGTCCTAATATCTCCTTATGTGACTCAGTGTCAAATTTGGTTTGATTACATTCCTGTGAAGTGCCTTGGGATTGAGAGAAACTATCTCCTCTGGCAAGGGGAGTCCAGAACAAAGGGGGGGGGGGGGGTAACCTTAAAATTAGAGCCTAAGCCGTTCAGGGATGATGTCAGGAAGCACTTCTTTATACAAAGGGGAATGAAGATCTGGAACACTCGTCCCCAAAAAGCTGTTGAGGCTGGGGGTCAACTGGAAATTTCAAAATTGGGAACAATGCTTTCTGTTGTTGGGCAGGGGGTGTTGGGGTTTGCAAAACCATGATGGGTGGATAGAGTTAAGCTACAAATCAGCCATGATCTGATTGAATAGAAGAACAGTGGAGGGGCTGAATGGCCTCCTCTAGATCTTTTGCTTGACTATGTTAAAGGCACTGTCTATATAACTTACTGTTGCTATTTTACTCACCTTTCTTTATCCTCTTCACTCCCACTTTCATATTCCGATTCTTCCTCACTGGATACGTCCATCTCTTCCTCTGGCAAAGGTGGTTCCTCAGGGGGTAGTGGAGGCATCGGTGGAGGAGCAGGAAAGTACTCCTCATACTAGGAGACATAGTTCAAAAGAATTCTTCAATTACCCAGGGAACAGAAGCTAGCTCAAAATATTATAACAACTCTATGAACATAATCACAGCTCCAAACGCTTATAGGAACAGAAGGAGGCCATTCAGCCCCTCAAACCTGTCACACCATTAAACGAGAGCATGGATGATCAGTATCCAAACTCCACTGACCCACGTTGGTTCCTGCACTAGCAAAAATCTGTCGACTCCAGATTAAAAATTATTTGAACTAGCATCGTCTGTTTTTTGTGGGAGAGAGCTCCACACTTCTTGAAGAAAGAAATACTTACATTTCAGTAGCACCTGTCACCAGCTCAGGACCTCCCAAAGCTCGTTCCAGTGAATTTGAAATGTTGTAATGTAGGCAACACAGCAGCTACTTTGCACACAGCAAACTCCCTCAAACAGCAACGTCATAATGATCAGATAATCTGTTTTCATGATGTTGAGTGAGGGACAAATATTGGTCCCAGGACACGGGGGAGAACTCCCCTGCTCTTAATAATGGTGGTGGAATATTTTACATCCACCTGAGACAAAAGACAGGGCTTCAGTTTACAGCCTCATCTTAAAGTTGTCACCTGCAACAAGCAGCTCTCCCTCAGTAGTGACCCTCCGGCAGCGCAGCGCGCCCTCGGAACTGACCCTCCGACAGTGCAGCTGTCCCTCAGTACTGACCCTCTCTCGGTGCAGTGCTCCCTCAGTACTGACCCTCCAACAGTGCAGCACTCCCTCAGTACTGACCCTCCGACAGTGCAGCACTCCCTCAGTACTGACCCTCCGACAGTGCAGCACTCCCTCAGTACTGACCCTCCGACAGTGCAGCACTCCCTCAGTACTGACCTGCTGACGGTGCAGCACTCCCTCAGTACTGACCCTCCGGCAGCGCAGCTCTCCCTCAGTACTGACCCTCCGGCAGCGCAGCACTCCCTCAGTACTGACCCTCCGGCAGCGCAGCACTCCCTCAGTACTGACACTCCAACAGTGCAGCTGTCCCTCAGTACTGACCCTCCAACAGTGCAGCACTCCCTCAGTACTGACCCTCCAACAGTGCAGCTGTCCCTCAGTACTGACCCTCCAACAGTGCAGCTGTCCCTCAGTACTGACCCTCCAACAGTGCAGCTGTCCCTCAGTACTGACCCTCCAACAGTGCAGCACTCCCTCAGTACTGACCCTCCAACAGTGCAGCAATCCTTCAGTACTGACCCTCCGACAGTGCAGCACTCCCTCAGTACTGACCCTCCAACAGTGCAGCACTCCCTCAGTACTGACCCTCCAACAGTGCAGCACTCCCTCAGTACTGACCTGCTGACGGTGCAGCTCTCCCTCAGTACTGACCCTCCGACAGTGCAGCACTCCCTCTGTACTGCACTGGGAGTTTGTGCTCAGCTCTCTGGAGTGGGACTCGAACCCACAACGCAATGCGCCATATCTGATCACCCTTTGAAGAGTAGGCCCTGGCAAAGTAAATGGACAATTATTTTTGTGGGCCCCGGAGAAGCCGGAGCGACCGACAAAACTCATTGGGGCCTCCCAGGGATCACCCCCGCTCCACCCCCATCATACTGCGATGGGTGGGAGCGCAGCCTCTTCACCAAATGGACGGTTAATCTGCACATGCTCCCCTGATCAGCTTCCAACGGCCAAACCTGTCAATCACTTTGCAGCTCAGTCTTGGTCTCTTCCTGGAGCAATTTAATCCCCCTGCCTCCACCAAGCATTCCTCACGCACCCACCCCCCCAATTCCAGTTCCAACTGCCTGTAACATCTCCCACTTCTGAGGAAAGGGTGATCAAGCAGAAACGTGAGCACAACCTTTGTCCCTCTTTCCGCGGCTTGGCCGCTGCCTGACCTGCTGAGCGTTTCCAACACGTTGCTTTTATTTCCAAAATATTTTCTTATTGCTTTCGCACCAAAAGAAAATTACACTCGACTCAAACATGAGGCTGAACTCCTCAGTTTTGCAGTTGCACCATAAGATCTTAGAATCACAGAATGTCTACAGCACAGGAGGTAGCCATTCGGCCCATTGTGTCCATGCCAGCTCTTTACAAGAGCATCTCACTTAGTCCCACTCCCCCGCCTTTTCCCTGTAGCTCTGCAAATTTATTCTCTTCAGATAATTGTCCAATTTTCTTTCGAAGGACTTGATCTTTCAGGCAGTGCATTCAGATCCTAACCACAGTCATTTATGGCACAGAAGGAGGCCATTTGGCCCACGCTGTTTTACAATGCTTTTTCTCATGTGGCCTCTGGTTATTTTGCCATTCACCTTAAATCAGTGTCCTCTGGTTCTGAATCATTCTGCCAAAGGGAACAGTTTCCCCCTGTGGACTCTGTTTAGACCTCGAATGATTCTGAACATCTCACTCAATATTCTCTTCTCCAAGGAGAACAATCCCAGCTTCTCCATTCTATCCACGTAACTGAAATCCCTCATCCCTGGAACCATTTTGTTAATCTTTACTCCACCCTCTCTAAAGACTTCACTTCTTTCTAGAAGTTTGGTGCCCAGAACTGGACACAATACTGCAGCTGAGTCTGAACCAGTGCTTTATACAGATTTATCATAACTTCCTTGTTCTTGTACTCTATACCTCTATTTACAAAGCTGACAGCACAGGAAGAAAACATTCGGCCCATCATGCCTGTGCCAGCTTTTTGAAGGAATTATCCAATTAGTCCCACCTCCCCTGTCCTTTCCTCATAGCCCTGCACATTTCACTTGTTCAGCCTCAACTGGAGTATTGTGCCCATTTCTGGGCACTGCACTTTAGAAAGGATGGGAAGGCTTTAGAGGGGGAAGATTTACGAGAATGGTTCTGGAGATGAGACATCAGTTACGTGGACAGATTGGAGAAGCCAGCTCGGTTCTCCTTCAAAAGAAGATTGAGAGATTAGGTCGTGAAGCTCAAAATCAGGAGAGGTCTGGGAAGAGTAGATTGAGAGCTACTGTTCCCATTGGTGGAAGCATTGAGAACCAGAGGACACCGATTTAAGGTCATTGGCAAAAGAAGCAACGGCGACACGGGGAAAAACCGTTTCATGTAGCGAGTGGTTCAGATCTGAAATGCACTGCCTGAGTGTGTGCTGGAGGCAGATTCAATCATGGCTTTCAAAAGAGAATTGGATAATTATCTGAAGACAAAAGAAAATGCAGGGTTGCAGGAAAAGGCTGGGGAGTGGGACGAGCTGCTCTTGCAGAGAGTCCAGCATGGACACAATGGGCTAAATGGTCTTCTGTTGTGTTGCAATCATTCGAAGAGTGTAAGGATTTATCCAATTCCCTCTTGAAAGTTATTATTGAATCTGCTTCCACCGCCCTTTCAGGCAGCGCATTCCAGATCACAACAACTCACTGTGTAAAAAAATTCTCATCTCCCCCTCTGGTCCTTTTGCTAATTATCTTCAATCTGTGTCCTTTGGTTACCAACCCACCTGCCACTGGAAACAGTTTATTTACTCAATCAAATTCCTCATGATTTTGAACGCCTCTATTAAATCTCCGCTTAACCTTCTCTACTCTAAGAATAATCCCAGCTTCTCCAGTCTCTCCACATAACTGAACTCCCTGATCTCTGGTATCATACACCAGTCGCTGAAGGTAAGCATGCAGGTGCAACAGGCGGTAAAAAAGGCAAATGGTATGTTGGCCTTCATAGCGAGAGGATTCGAGTGCAAGAGCAGGGATGTCTTGCTGCAATTATACAGGGCCTTGGTGAGGCCACACCTGGAATATAGCGTGCAGTTTTGGTCTCCTTATCTGAGGAAGGATGTTCTTGCTATAGAGGGAGTGCAGCGAAGGTTCACCAGACTGATTCCTGGGATGGCGGGATTGACGTATGAGGAGAGATTGAGTCGGTTAGGATTATATTCGCTGGAGTTCAGAAGAGCGAGGGGGGATCTCATAGAAACCTATAAAATTCTAACAGGACTTGACAGGGTAGATGCAGGAAGGATGTTCCCAATGGTGAGGGAGTCCAGAACCAGGGGTCATAGTCTAAGGATACAGGGTAAACCTTTCAGGACTGAGATGAGGAGAAATTTCTTCACCCAGAGAGTGGTGAGCCTGTGGAATTCGCTACCACAGAAAGCAGTTGAGGCCAAAACATTGTATGTTTTCAAGAAGGAGTTAGATATAGCTCTTGGGTCTATAGGGATCAAAGGGTATGGGGGGAAAGCGGGAACAGGTTACTGAGTTGGATGATCAGCCATGATCATAATGAATGGCGGAGCAGGCTCGAAGGGCCGAATGGCCTACTCCTATTTTCTATGTTTCTATGTCTATGTTCTGGTAAATCTCCTCCGCACCCCTCTCCAAGGTTTTAACATCCTTCCTCAAACCCCACATCATTGGGATAACTTTGGACACTCGGCGTATTATTTTTACAGTTTTCATTTCACAAGTTACCATTGGAGGGCGAGTGGTGATTGGTCCGAAGGGAGCAGGCAAATTCATTTTGTTCATCAGATGCAGAACCTGCAAGGACAATTGCAAGATTTTCATTACTGCATGAACACAAACCACTGTCTGTACAGAAAGGCTGGGATTTCATCACTTCAGGACGTCCCGAAACACTTTACAACCAAAGAAGTACTTTTCAAATGTAGTCACTGTCATAATGCAGCATACACGGCAGTCAAGCTGCACAAAAAATCCCACAAACAGCAATGGGATTATATTCAGATCATCGATCTTTTTAGCGATTTTGACTGAGGGACAAATATTAGCCGAGGACACCAGAGAGAACTCCCCTGCTATTCTTCTAAAGAGTGGCCCTGGGATGCATTCTGTCCACCTGAGAGGGGAGACAGGAGTCTCCGTTTAATGTCTTCTCTGAAAGACAGCACATCCAACAGTGCAGCACTCCCTCAGTGCTGCCCCTCTGACACTGCAGCGCGCCCTCAGTCCTGCCCCTTAAAAACTGCAGCACTCCCTCAGTACTGCCCCTGTGACAATGCAGCACTCCCTCAGTACTGTCCCTCTGACGGTGCAGCACTCCCTCAGTACTGCCCTTCCGACACTGCAGCGCTGCCCCTCTGACAGTGCAGCACTCCCTCAGTACTCCCCTCTGACGGTGCAGCACTCCCTCAGAACTTCCCCGACAGTGCAGCACTCCCTCAGCACTGCCCCTGCGACAGTGCAGCGCTCCCTCAGTACTGCCCCTCTGACGGTGCAGCACTCCCTCAGTCCTGCCCCTCCGACACTGCAGCACTCCCTCAGAACTTCCCCGACAGTGCAGCGCTCCCTCAGTACTGCCCCTGCGACAGTGCAGCGCTCCCTCAGTACTGCCCCTGCGACAGTGCAGCGCTCCCTCAGTACTGCCCCTGCGACAGTGCAGCGCTCCCTCAGAACTTCCCCGACAGTGCAGCACTCCCTCAGTACTGCCCCTCCGACAGTGCAGCACTCCCTCAGTACTGACCCTCTGACAGTGCAGCACTCCCTCAGTACTGACCCTCTGACAGTGCAGCACCCCCTCAGTACTGACCCTCTGACAGTGCAGCACTCCCTCAGTACTGACCCTCTGACAGTGCAGCACTCCCTCAGTACTGACCCTCTTACAGTGCAGCACTCCCTCAGTACTGACCCTCTGACAGTGCCGCACTCCCTCAGTACTGACCCTCTGACAGTGCAGCACTCCCTCAGTACTGACCCTCTGACAGTAAAGCACTCCCTCAGTACTGACCCTCTGACAGTGCAGCACTCCCTCAGTACTGACCCTCTGACAGTGCAGCACTCCCTCAGTACTGACCCTCTGACAGTGCAGCACTCCCTCAGTACTGACCCTCTGACAGTGCAGCACTCCCTCAGTACTGACCCTCTGACAGTGCAGCACTCTCTCAGTACTGACCCTCTGACAGTGCAGCACTCCCTCAGTACTGACCCTCCTGAGTGGTGAAATGTGAAACTTGCCACCACAGGGAGTGGAATAGCATAGATACATTTAAAGGGATGCTGGGTAAACACGAGGGAGAAAGGAGTCGAAGGATATGATGTTGGGATTAGAGGAGGAAGGATGGAAGGAGGCTCGAGTGCAGCTTAAATGCCAGCATGGAGCAGTTGGACCGAATGGCCTGTTTTGAGCTGTATATTGGATGTAATTCAACTAAGCAGTTCAGTAAAAGCAAAATGTTAAGACATCCCCCTTGCAGCAAAATGTTAAAATATATGAATCAATTCTTTTACCTGCACATAGAACTTGGGCACACTTGCCATGGCATTGGCGATATTGGCCAAAATGACACTGGTTGGCGGTGGATACAGGTATTTCAGGCAGGGGTTTATGGAATAGGTCAACCTGCAAAACAAGGAGGACAAAACTCATGCCCTGAGTATTTCACAGCTCAGAATTAGGACTTGCTGACACCCACAACCAAACACTAAAACCCATCACAGCAACTGACCAAGACTCCTTAGACAGCACCTTCCAAACCCGCGAACTCGACCAACGAGAAGGACAAGGGCAGCAAAGACATGGGAACACCACCACCTGCAAGTTCCCCTCCAAGTCACACACCATCCTGACTTGGAACTATATCACCGTTCCTTCACTGTCGCTGGGTCAAAATCCTGGAACTCCCTTCCTAACAGCAGTGTGCACCTACCTCACATGGACTGCAGCTGTTGAAGAAGGCAGCTCACCACCACCTTCTCAAGGGCAATTAGCGATGGACAATAAATGCTGGCCTGGCCTAATGCCTTAACTAAAAGATGGCAGCTTGAACAGCACAGCAATCCAACAGGGCAGTGAACACCTCCTCACCACGTGGCCCCTCAGTACTGACCCCCCGACAGTGCAGCGCTCCCTCAGTGCTGACCCCCCGACAGTGCAGCGCTCCCTCAGTGCTGACCCCCCGACAGTGCAGCGCTCCCTCAGTGCTGACCCCCCGACAGTGCAGCGCTCCCTCAGTGCTGACCCCCCGACAGTGCAGCGCTCCCTCAGTGCTGACCCCCCGACAGTGCAGCGCTCCCTCAGTGCTGACCCCCCGACAGTGCAGCGCTCCCTCAGTGCTGACCCCCCGACAGTGCAGCGCTCCCTCAGTGCTGACCCCCCGACAGTGCAGCACTCCCTCAGTGCTGACCCCCCGACAGTGCAGCACTCCCTCAGTGCTGACCCCCCGACAGTGCAGCACTCCCTCAGTGCTGACCCCCCGACAGTGCAGCACTCCCTCAGTGCTGACCCCCCGACAGTGCAGCACTCCCTCAGTGCTGACCCCCCGACAGTGCAGCACTCCCTCAGTGCTGACCCCCCGACAGTGCAGCACTCCCTCAGTGCTGACCCCCCGACAGTGCAGCACTCCCTCAGTGCTGACCCCCCGACAGTGCAGCACTCCCTCAGTGCTGACCCCCCGACAGTGCAGCACTCCCTCAGTGCTGACCCCCCGACAGTGCAGCACTCCCTCAGTGCTGACCCCCCGACAGTGCAGCACTCCCTCAGTGCTGACCCCCCGACAGTGCAGCACTCCCTCAGTGCTGACCCCCCGACAGTGCAGCACTCCCTCAGTGCTGACCCCCCGACAGTGCAGCACTCCCTCAGTGCTGACCCCCTGACAGTGCAGCACTCCCTCAGTGCTGACCCCCTGACAGTGCAGCACTCCCTCAGTGCTGACCCCCTGACAGTGCAGCACTCCCTCAGTGCTGACCCCCTGACAGTGCAGCACTCCCTCAGTGCTGACCCCCTGACAGTGCAGCACTCCCTCAGTGCTGACCCCCTGACAGTGCAGCACTCCCTCAGTGCTGACCCCCTGACAGTGCAGCACTCCCTCAGTGCTGACCCCCTGACAGTGCAGCACTCCCTCAGTGCTGACCCCCTGACAGTGCAGCACTCCCTCAGTGCTGACCCCCTGACAGTGCAGCACTCCCTCAGTGCTGACCCCCTGACAGTGCAGCACTCCCTCAGTGCTGACCCCCTGACAGTGCAGCACTCCCTCAGTGCTGACCCCCTGACAGTGCAGCACTCCCTCAGTGCTGACCCCCTGACAGTGCAGCAATGTGAGTTTCAGCCTAGATTTTGTGCTCAAGTCTCTGGAGTGGGACTTGAACCCCGAGCTTTTCAGCCAAGGCTGGTACTAGCTGAGTCACCGTAGTGGAATAATTGAGGATCAGTATCGTGCCGATTCCACTGGCTACTGATTTGAAGATGTGTTACTAACCCCAGGCTTGGTGCGATCCCATCCTCAATAACAGGAACTTTTGGTTTCAGAACTTTCTTCTCATCTTTGTTGATCAAAGCTCTCTCTGCACTACAATTACAAGCAGAATAAAAAATATTAGGAAAATCGCTGCATTTTATAAATCATGAATATAACTTGCAGTTGTATAATGTACTGTGTAATTAACATTGTAAAAGCTCCCAAGACACTTCACGAGTGGATTTAAACCAACATCTAACTCGAGGCACATAAGGGAAGGATCCGAGTGTTTAGGACCCAGGCAGCTTAAGGCATGGTCACCGATGGAGATCGAGGATGTGCAAGGGGACAGAATTGGAGGAGCACCGAGATCACAAAGGGTTGCAGGGCTGGAGGAGGTGAGAGAGATAGGGAGGGGTGTAGGGATAGAGGTTACAGAGATAGGGAGGGGTGTAGGGATAGAGGTTACAGAGATAGGGAGGGGTGTAGGGATAGAGGTTACAGAGATAGGGAGGGGTGGAGGGGTTGGAGGAGGTTACAGAGATAGGGAGGGGTGGAGGGGCTGGAGGAGGTTACAGAGATAGGGCGGGGTGGAGGGGCTGGAGGAGGTTACAGAGATAGGGCGGGGTGGAGGGGCTGGAGGAGGTTACAGAGATAGGGCGGGGTGGAGGGGCTGGAGGAGGGTACAGAGATAGGGTGGTAAGGCAACAAAGGGATTTGAACACAGGAATGATACTAAAATGGAGGCTTTGTCAGACCAGGAGCCAGTGTAGGTGGTGAGCACAGTGGGTAATGGGTGAATGGGACTTGGTTTCATGAAGGTGGGGATCAGGAACAAGCAGGATTGCGGTCCTCCCGACTGCAGGTCGATCCCCAGCAAGTTTGACAGAGTGAAGCAACCCTCAGGAAAGCTCCAATGTCAGAGCCTCTGCTGCCCTCCTGTGGATAGGAACTGACACTGCCAATTTCTATGAATAAGGGAGAGTTTTCAATCTGCAATCCTGTTAGGAACTGAATAAAATACTTACATAAAACTTCCAGCACAGAAACGGGTCATTTGGCCCAACCAGTGCACAGCATGTATATCACAGCTTTCGTGGTCTCAGGGTACATCCAAGCACTTTAGAGCCAATTAAGTGTTTAGAAGCACATTCACTGTGAATGGAATACTCTCCACAAGTAATTCACCTCCTGAGTCCCCAAAGCCTGTCCACCATCTACAAGGCACAAGTCAGGAGTGTGATGGAATACTCTCCACTTGCCTGATTGGGTGCAGTTCCAAAAACACTCAAGAAGCTCGACACCATCCAGGACAAAGCAGCCCGCTTGATTGGCACCCCATCCACAAACATTCACTCCCTCCACCACCGACGCACAGTGGTAGCAGTGTGTACCATCTACAAGATGCACTGCCGCAATGCACCAAGGCTCCTTAGACAGCACCTTCCAAACCCGCAACCTCTACCACCTAGAAGGACGCTGGGCAGCAAACGCATGGGAACACCACCACCTGCATGTTCCCCTCCAAGTCACACACCATCCTGACTTGCAACTATATCACCGTTCCTTCACTGTCGCTGGGTCAAAATCCTGGAACTCCCTTCGTAACAGCACTGTGGGTGTACCTTCCTCACATGGACTGCAGCGGTTCAAGAAGGCAGCTCACCACCACCTTCTCAAGGGCAATTAGGGATGGGCAATAAATGCTGGCCTGGCCAGTGACGCCCACATCCCATGAAACAATAAAAAACACTGACCCTCCGACATGGCAGAACTCCCTCAGCACTGACCCTCTAACTGTGCAGCACTCTCTCAGTATTGACCCTCCGACTGGGCAGCACTCCCTCGGTCCTCTACCGGGAGTGTCAGGCTTGAGGTCAATGTATGACCTCAAGGGCAGCACAGTGGCGCAGTGGTTAGCACCGCAGCCTCACAGCTCCAGCGACCCGGGTTCAATTCTGGGTACTGCCTGTGCGGAGTCTGCAAGTTCTCCCTGTGTCTGTGTGGGTTTCCTCCCACATGCAAGACTTGCGGGTTGATAGGCAAATTAGCCATTGTAAAAATTGCCCCCTAGTGTAGGTAGGTGGTGGAAGAATTGAGGGAAGGGGGGATGTGAGAGGGAAAATGGGATTAATGTAGGATTAGTAGAAATGGGTGGTTGATGGTCGGCCTGGACTCGGTGGGCCGAAGGGCCTGTTTCAGTGCTGTATCTCTCTCTGACTCTATGATCAGCTGAGATAGGGCTGACATGTGATCAGAGTCTGCCTCATGCTTGCATTGGAAGAAGTCCTTTACAGCTGGAGGCCCGTTTCTGAACTGGATTCAAACTGAGATCTCGGAGGCCAGTGCACAATCCACTCAAGCGCTAAGTCATCAGCTACAAAAATGACTGGACTCAAAGTACGTACCGTTTGCTTTTATCGGAGATTAGCGTCTGTTCTAGTAGGTCTATGTGCTCCTGCTCCCTCGCATACTCCACCACCAGAGTGTGACCCAGGAGTCTTAACTGGTGCAGCCTGGTCAAAGCCTGAAAACAACACATTGGAAGATCACTCCCCACTGGGTTCACTCTCACGTCAGACTGCGGATGCAAAGTGTAAAGACTTACCCTTTTCACAACCCAGAGGACTGAAAGGTTCAAGTCAACAACATAAACTTGTATTTCGATAGCACCCTTAACATAGTAAAGTGCCCAAAGTGCTCCTAAGGAGCGATTAGCAAACAAAATCTGACTCTCTGCCACAAAAGGAGATATTAGGACAGGTGACTAAAAGCTTGATCAAAGACGGAGGTTTCAAGGAGCATCTGACATGAGGAGAGAGAGGCAGAGAGGTTGAGGGAAGGAATTCCACAGCTTTGGCCCAGGCAGCTGAAGGTAAAGGCCAGTAAAGGGAGTGAGGGCTGGAAATTGGGGATGCACATGAGGCAAGAAGTCCTTTGAAGAGATCTCTGATTTGGTGCTTTGTAAAATACACATCCATTCGGGAATTGGCCTCTAAATAAGCTCCGACTATGAACCATCAGTCACCAGTAACTGTTCACAATGACAAATACATCTCATTCTCGATTGTTACTGCACAGAAACAGGCCATTTTGCCGATCAAGTCGGTTCCTGATGTTATCCCTTCATGAATCGCCAAATCTAATCCTATTTTAATTTTCCACATTTTAATCAACCATCTAGAATCATAGAATCCTATAGCACAGGAGGTCATTTGGGCCATCCTGTCTGTGCCGGCTCTTTGAAAGAGCTATCTGATTAGTCCCACCCACCCGCCCCATTCCCATAGCCCTGCTAATGATATCCAATTCCCTTTCTGAAAGTTACTATTGCTTCCACCGCCCTTTCAGGCAGCACATTCCAGATCACAACAACTCACTGTGTAAAAAAACAATTCTCCTTATCTCCCCCTCTGGTTCTTTTACCAATTACCTTAAGGCTGTGTCCCTCTGGTTATTGACTATCCTGTCACTGGAAACAGTTTCTCCTTATTTAATTTATCAAAACCATGCATGATTATGACATGACCTATTCAATCTCCCTCCCATCTCTCTGCTCTAAGAACAGTCCCAGCGTCTCTAGGCCCACTTCTTATAGCATTGCTTCCTGATTGCAGATGACTTCCCAAAGACCCTCTGCTGCTCCCAACCACTAGATCCCCTTTATGTTTGAGAGCAGACACTGAGTGACATGGGTGGCGCAGTGGTTAGCACCGCAGCCTCACAGCTCCAGGGACCCGGGTTCGATTCTGGGTACTGCCTGTGTGGAGTTTGCAAGTTCTCCCTGTGTCTGCGTGGGTTTCCTCCGGGTGCTCCGGTTTCCTCCCACATGCCAAAGACTTGCAGGTTGGTAGGTTAATTGGCCATTATAAATTGCCCATAGTATAGGTAGGTGGTAGGGAAATATATAGGGACCGGTGGGGATGTTATTGGAATATGGGATTCGTGTAGGATTAGTATAAATGGTTGGTTGATGGTCGGCACAGACTCGGTGGGCCGAAGGGCCTGTTTCAGTGCTGTATCTCTAAACTAAACATATCCAGTGCCCACCACCACAGGCTTCCTTCATATTATTCATTTTTGGGATCTGGATGTCTCCAGCAAGGGCAGCATTTATTGCTCATCCCTAATTGTCTACTGAAGGCATTTAAGAATCAACCACATTGCTGTGGGTCTGGAGTCACATGCAGGCCAGACCAGGTAAGGGTGGTAGATTTCTGGCCGAAAAGGGCTTTGGTGAACCAGATTTTTTTTTTTTTTTACAACAATCGACAACGGTTTCATAGTCACCATTAGACTGGCTTTTAATTCCAGATTTATGAATTGAAATCAAATTTCACCATCTGCTGTGGTGGGATTCGAACCCATGTCCCCAGGGCATTAGCCTAAGCATCTGGATTACTGGTCCAGTGACAATACCACTCTGCCACCGCCTCCCCAGTTGACGATTATTAGCTTCCCTTGAAAAGGTGGCAGTGAGCTGCCTTTTTTTTTCATCCACCTGAAAGAGATCAGGCCATAATTTAAGGTCTCATCCAAAACACTGACCCTCCGACAGTGCAGCACTCCCTCAGTACCGACCTTCCGACAGTGCAGCACTCCCTCAGTACCGACAGTGCAGCACTCCCTCAGTACTGATCCTCCGACAGTGCAGCACTCCTTCAGTAGCGACCCTCCGACAGTGCAGCACTCCCTCAGTACCGACCCTCGACAGTGCTGCACTCCCTCAGTCCTGATCCTCCGACAGTGCAGCACTCCCTCAGTCCTGACCCTCCGACAGTGCAGCACTCCCTCAGTCCTGAGCCTCCGACAGTGCAGCACTCCCTCAGTCCTGACCCTCCGACAGTGCAGCACTCCCTCAGTCCTGAGCCTCCGACAGTGCAGCACTCCCTCAGTCCTGAGCCTCCGACAGTGCAGCACTCCCTCAGTCCTGACCCTCCGACAGTGCAGCAATCCCTCAGTCCTGACCCTCCGACAGTGCAGCACTCCCTCAGTACTGACCCTCCGACAGTGCAGCACTCCCTCAGTCCTGAGCCTCCGACAGTGCAGCACTCCCTCAGTCCTGAGCCTCCGACAGTGCAGCACTCCCTCAGTACTGACCCTCCGACAGTGCAGCACTCCCTCAGTACTGACCCTCCGACAGTGCAGCACTCCCTCAGTACTGACCCTCCGACAGTGCAGCACTCCCTCAGTCCTGAGCCTCCGACAGTGCAGCGTTCTCATCAGTTCGCTCCCTGAGTAATTACGTGGTGTTTTAACATATAACCTACCTTAGCTGCTGTGTTGGCAGATGAAAAAGTGGCAAAAGCTGTATGTTTCTGCAAAAGAAGTACATTTTAAACTTAATGGAGTTCTGAGAACAGAATGCTTTGTTATTAATTAACACCAGAAATATTAGTGCCTCATCCCCTGGGAAGGAATAGCCTGGGCACCACCCCGAAGCAGCACAGAGGATGTCAATGTGTTCTCATCACCAGTCCACAACAACCCCCCTCGGTACATTAGCAGATTCCTAACCTGTGTCAGTACAGGTCACCCTGAGAATGTGCTCAGGGTTCCCTTCTTGGACCACTAGCTAATGACATGCTAGACCACTTCAGAGGGGAGTCCAACACTAAGAAATAACAAATGAACAAACTTACATTTCTATAGCGCCTTTCACAAGTTCAGGAAATCGCAAAGCTCTTTACACCTAATGAAGTATTTTTGAAGTCTAGTCACTGTTGTAATGTAAGGAAATGTAACAGCAAGATCCCCGAAACAACAATGTGATAGTGACCAGATAATCTGTTTTAGTTACCTTGATTGAGTGGTAAATATTGGCCAGAACACTGGAAAAACTCCCCAGCTCTTCTCCAAAACAGGGCCAAGGCATCCCCGAAAGGGCAGATAGGCCTCGGTTTTAACATCTCATCAAACAACGCACTCCCAATTGTGCAGCACTCCCTCAGTACTGGCCCTCGGACAGTGCAGCACTCCCTCAGTACTGGCCCTCGGACAGTGCAGCACTCCCTCAGTACTGGCCCTCGGACAGTGCAGCACTCCCTCAGTACTGGCCCTCGGACAGTGCAGCACTCCCTCAGTACTGGCCCTCGGACAGTGCAGCACTCCCTCAGTACTGGCCCTCCGACAGTGCAGCACTCCCTCAGTACTGGCCCTCCGACAGTGCAGCACTCCCTCAGGACTGACCCTCCGACAGTGCAGCACTCCCTCAGTACTGACCCTCCGACAGTGCAGCACTCCCTCAGGACTGACCCTCCGACAGTGCAGCACTCCCTCAGGACTGACCCTCCGACAGTGCAGCACTCCCTCAGGACTGACCCTCTGACAGTGCAGCACTCCCTCAGGACTGACCCTCTGACAGTGCAGCACTCCCTCAGGACTGACCCTCTGACAGTGCAGCACTCCCTCAGGACTGACCCTCTGACAGTGCAGCACTCCCTCAGGACTGACCCTCTGACAGTGCAGCACTCCCTCAGTACTGACCCTCTGACAGTGCAGCACTCCCTCAGTACTGACCCTCTGACAGTGCAGCACTCCCTCAGTACTGACCCTCTGACAGTGCAGCACTCCCTCAGTACTGACCCTCTGACAGTGCAGCACTCCCTCAGTACTGACCCTCTGACAGTGCAGCACTCCCTCAGTACTGACCCTCTGACAGTGCAGCACTCCCTCAGGACTGACCCTCTGACAGTGCAGCACTCCCTCAGGACTGACCCTCTGACAGTGCAGCACTCCCTCAGTACTGACCCTCTGACAGTGCCGCACTCCCTCAGTACTGCTGCAGGAGTGTCAGTCTGGATTTTGTGCTGATGTCTCTGGGAGAGGAATTGAAGCCACATCCTTCTGACTCAGAGAGGAGAGTGTTTCCCAAGGGCCAGACTGAGTAAGGATGACAGGTTCTCTTCTCAGAAAGACTTTCATTGACCACTTGGGTTTTTATGATGACCCAATGGCTTCATAGCTATTTTTACTGAGATCAGCTTTTTTACCTTCACAATTATTTTGTTTAAAATCTGAATTCAAATTCATGATGGGCTTTGAACTATCCTTTTCTGAATTATTAGTTCAGGCCTCAATCACCAATTTAGCAATGTGATCCCTGCAGTATACTGCCGTACCCTAAGATTTAAAATGAGAGAGAAGCTGCTGCCTGCGGATGGGAACACAATACCCTGTTCCCTCACTAATGCTACTTTGTAGTTCTCATACCAGTCTTCCTTTGTCTGATAAAACTCGCACAGACAGCGCTCCGAAATATTTCAGCAGTTCCCCCTTCTCGCTCTGTGTTAGCTCGGATGGCAGATGCCGCACCAGGATGGTTCTGCTGCCGATGGTTTGAAGGGAAACATTCGCCGCAGAGACTGTAGCAGCCATGACACTGAGTAGGCAAAGAAACACAGGACATTAGACAAGTGGCCATCGTACTAAAGAGCACCAGGTCCGGTCATTCAGCCGGACACTGGGGAACAGGGTGGGGGCTGGGTTTCTGCCCTCCCGCATACCCCTCAGAACAGAGTGGTGTTAGACTTGGGGTGCTTGGGGTAATGAGGGGCCCTCAGTTCTCCCCAGCACAGGAACTGGGGGTTAGAGGTGGTATTACGGGTGATGGGACTTGGGGGCCTCTGTCCCCCTCTAGAACGGAAATGGGGTGGTTAGGGTGGCTGTGGTATGGGGGGGGGGGGGGGGGGTGAGAGTTTAGGCTTGTTGGGCCCATTCTCCCACTGAACAGGAATACAGGTTGGGAGGGAGGTATGGCGAGTTGGGTTTGGGAGGGGTTAGGGTGGGTTTGGGGGTCTCTGTCCCCCTGGGCGGGGATTCAGGATTTTGGGGGTGGGTTTGGGGGTCTATTCCCCCCGGGCAGGGATTCGGGGTGGGTTTGAGGGTCTATCTCCCCTGGGCGGGGATTTGGAGTGTTGGGGGTGGGTTTGGGGGTCTATCCCCCCGGGTGGGTATTCGGGGTGTTGGGGGCGGGTTTGGGGGTCTAACCCCTCCTGGACAGGGATTCGGGGTGGGTTTGAGGGTCTATCTCCCCTGGGAGGGGATTCGGGCTGTTGGTGGCGGGTTTAGGGGTCTAGCCCCCCAGGCTGGGATTCAGGGTGTTGGGGGCAGGTTCAGGGGTCTATCCCTCCCCGGGCGTGGATTCGGAATGTTGGGACGGGTTTAGGGGTCTATCCCCCCGGGCTGGGTTTAGGGATGTTGGGGGCGGGTTTGTGGGTCTATCCCTCCCCGGGTGAGGTTTAGGGATGTTGGGGGTCTATCCCTCCCCGGGTGGGGTTTAGGGAAGTTGGGGGCGGGTTTGGGGGTCTATCCCTCCCCGGGTGGGGTTTAGGGATGTTGGGGGCGGGTTTGGGGGTCTATCCCTCCCCGGGTGGGGTTTAGGGATGTTGGGGGCGGGTTTGGGGGTCTATCCCTCCCCGGGTGGGGTTTAGGGATGTTGGGGGCGGGTTTGGGGGTCTATCCCTCCCCGGGTGGGGTTGAGGGATGTTGGGGGCGGGTTTGGGGGTCTATCCCTCCCCGGGTGGGGTTGAGGGATGTTGGGGGTGGGTTTGGGGGTCTATCCCCTCCCCGGGTGGGGTTCAGGGATGTTGGGGGCGGGTTTGGGGGTCTATCCCTCCCCGGGTGGGGTTTAGGGATGTTGGGGGCGGGTTTGGGGGTCTATCCCTCCCCGGGTGGGGTTTAGGGATGTTGGGGGCGGGTTTGGGGGTCTATCCCTCCCCGGGTGGGGTTTAGGGATGTTGGGGGCGGGTTTGGGGGTCTATCCCCTCCCCGGGTGGGGTTTAGGGATGTTGGGGGCGGGTTTGGGGGTCTATCCCTCCCCGGGTGGGGTTTAGGGATGTTGGGGGCGGGTTTGGGGGTCTATCCCCTCCCCGGGTGGGGTTTAGGGATGTGGGGGGCGGGTTTGGGGGTCTATCCCCTCCCCGGGTGGGGTTTAGAGAAGTTGGGGGCGGGTTTGGGGGTCTATCCCCTCCCCGGGTGGGGTTTGGGGATGTGGGGGGCGGGTTTGGGGGTCTATCCCTCCCCGGGTGGGGTTTAGGGATGTGGGGGGCGGGTTTGGGGGTCTATCCCTCCCCGGGTGGGGTTTGGGGATGTGGGGGGCGGGTTTGGGGGTCTATCCCTCCCCGGGTGGGGTTTGGGGATGTGGGGGGCGGGTTTGGGGGTCTATCCCTCCCCGGGTGGGGTTTGGGGATGTGGGGGGCGGGTTTGGGGGTCTATCCCTCCCCGGGTGGGGTTTGGGGATGTGGGGGGCGGGTTTGGGGGTCTATCCCTCCCCGGGTGGGGTTTGGGGATGTGGGGGGCGGGTTTGGGGGTCTATCCCTCCCCGGGTGGGGTTTGGGGATGTGGGGGGCGGGTTTGGGGGTCTATCCCTCCCCGGGTGGGGTTTGGGGATGTGGGGGGCGGGTTTGGGGGTCTATCCCTCCCCGGGTGGGGTTTGGGGATGTTGGGGGCGGGTTTGGGGGTCTATCCCCTCCCCGGGTGGGGTTTGGGGGGCGGGTTTGGGGGTCTATCCCTCCCCGGGTGGGGTTTGGGGATGTGGGGGGCAGGTTTGGGGGTCTATCCCTCCCCGGGTGGGGTTTGGGGATGTGGGGGGCGGGTTTGGGGGTCTATCCCTCCCCGGTTGGAATTTGGGGATGTGGGGGGCGGGTTTGGGGGTCTATCCCTCCCCGGGTGGGGTTTAGGGATGTTGGGGGCGGGTTTGGGGGTCTATCCCTCCCCGGGTGGGGTTTGGGGATGTTGGGGGCGGGTTTGGGGGTCTATCCCTCCCCGGGTGGGGTTTGGGGATGTTGGGGGCGGGTTTGGGGGTCTATCCCTCCCCGGGTGGGGTTTAGGGATGTTGGGGGCGGGTTTGGGGGTCTATCCCTCCCCGGGTGGGGTTTGGGGGTCTATCCCTCCCCGGGTGGGGTTTGGGGGTCTATCCCTCCCCGGGTGGGGTTTGGGGGTCTATCCCTCCCCGGGTGGGGTTTGGGGATGTGGGGGGCGGGTTTGGGGGTCTATCCCTCCCCGGGTGGGGTTTGGGGATGTGGGGGGCAGGTTTGGGGGTCTATCCCTCCCCGGGTGGGGTTTGGGGATGTGGGGGGCGGGTTTGGGGGTCTATCCCTCCCCGGGTGGGGTTTGGGGATGTGGGGGGTGGGTTTGGGGGTCTATCCCTCCCCGGGTGGGGTTTGGGGATGTGGGGGCGGGTTTGGGGGTCTATCCCTCCCCGGGTGGGGTTTGGGGATGTGGGGGGCGGGTTTGGGGGTCTATCCCTCCCCGGGTGGGGTTTGGGGATGTGGGGGGCGGGTTTGGGGGTCTATCCCCTCCCCAGGTGGGGTTTGGGGATGTGGGGGGCGGGTTTGGGGGTCTATCCCTCCCCGGGTGGGGTTTGGGGATGTGGAGGGCGGGTTTGGGGGTCTATCCCTCCCCGTGTGGGGTTTGGGGATGTGGGGGGCGGGTTTCGGGGTCTATCCCCTCCCCGGGTGGGGTTTAGGGATGTTGGGGGCGGGTTTGGGGGTCTATCCCTCCCCGGGTGGGGTTTAGGGATGTTGGGGGCGGGTTTGGGGGTCTATCCCTCCCCGGGTGGGGTTTGGGGATGTGGAGGGCGGGTTTGGGGGTCTATCCCTCCCCGGGTGGGGTTTGGGGATGTGGGGGGCGGGTTTGGGGGTCTATCCCTCCCCGGGTGGGGTTTGGGGATGTTGGGGGCGGGTTTGGGGGTCTATCCCCTCCCCGGGTGGGGTTTGGGGATGTTGGGGGCGGGTTTGGGGGTCTATCCCTCCCCGGGTGGGGTTTAGGGATGTTGGGGGCGGGTTTGGGGGTCTATCCCTCCCCGGGTGGGGTTTAGGGATGTTGGGGGCGGGTTTGGGGGTCTATCCCTCCCCGGGTGGGGTTTGGGGATGTTGGGGGTGGGTTTGGGGGTCTATCCCTCCCCGGGTGGGGTTTGGGGATGTGGGGGGCGGGTTTGGGGGTCTATCCCTCCCCGGGTGGGGTTTGGGGATGTTGGGGGCGGGTTTGGGGGTCTATCCCCTCCCCGGGTGGGGTTTAGGGATGTTGGGGGCAGGTTTGGGGGTCTATCCCTCCCCGGGTGGGGTTTAGGGATGTTGGGGGCGGGTTTGGGGGTCTATCCCTCCCCGGGTGGGGTTTAGGGATGTTGGGGGCGGGTTTGGGGGTCTATCCCTCCCTGGGTGGGGTTTAGGGATGTTGGGGGCGGGCTTGGGGGTCTATCCCCTCCCCGGGTGGGGTTTGGGGATGTTGGGGGCGGGTTTGGGGGTCTATCCCCTCCCCGGGTGGGGTTTGGGGATGTTGGGGGCGGGTTTGGGGGTCTATCCCCTCCCCAGGTGGGGTTTGGGGATGTTGGGGGCGGGTTTGGGGGTCTATCCCCTCCCCGGGTGGGGTTTAGGGATGTTGGGGGCGGGTTTGGGGGTCTATCCCCTCCCCGGGTGGGGTTTAGGGATGTTGGGGGCGGGTTTGGGGGTCTATCCCTCCCCGGGTGGGGTTTAGGGATGTTGGGGGCGGGTTTGGGGGTCTATCCCCTCCCCGGGTGGGGTTTAGGGATGTTGGTGGCGGGTTTGGGGGTCTATCCCTCCCCGGGTGGGGTTTGGGGATGTTGGGGGCGGGTTTGGGGGTCTATCCCTCCCCGGGTGGGGTTTGGGGATGTTGGGGGCGGGTTTGGGGGTCTATCCCTCCCCGGGTGGGGTTTAGGGATGTTGGGGGCGGGTTTGGGGGTCTATCCCCTCCCCGGGTGGGGTTTAGGGATGTTGGGGGCGGGTTTGGGGGTCTATCCCTCCCCGGGTGGGGTTTAGGGATGTTGGGGGCGGGTTTGGGGGTCTATCCCCTCCCCGGGTGGGGTTTAGGGATGTTGGGGGCGGGTTTGGGGGTCTATCCCTCCCCTGGTGGGGTTTAGGGATGTTGGGGGCGGGTTTGGGGGTCTATCCCTCCCCGGGTGGGGTTTAGGGATGTTGGGGGCGGGTTTGGGGGTCTATCCCCTCCCCCAGGAACACTGACTCAAGCGACTCACCAGAAGCTGCTCCGCGAAGCTCCACAACCTCCACACATGCGCACTGCAATTGCAATGACGCGCTGAGCTGAGCAGCCAATGGGTGAGTGGGAGGTGGTGACCCCGCCCCCTGTGGCTGAGTGACAGCTGTGGACCACGTGGGACAGAGACAGTGCCCAGGTCCAGCCAGGCTGGGAAAGTTTCATTAAATATCCCAACTTAACATTGAAATTAAAATCCAAATACAGACACTAAACAGGCCAAAGAAATGTATGAACTGTAGAATATTTACACTAAATACCAATCTGTGTAGATAAAGAAGAAGGATGTCAGGCAATGCCAAAACAGGAAATCATTCTCAATGCTCTCTGAAGCAGAGGAAGAATATCCAAGAGAATAAATTAGACACATAGAAAGAAAGGAGAACTTGTATTGCCATAGCATCTCGCACAACCTCAAGATGTCCCAAAACACTTTACAGCCAATGAAATACTTTTGAAGTTTTGTAACTCATTGAAACTTACAAAATTCTTACAGGGTGTAACAGGGTGAATGTGGAGAGGATGTTTCCTCTGGCTGTTGAGTCTAGAACCAGGGAACACAGTCTCAGAATAAGGGGTAGGCCATTTAAGACTGAGATGAGGAGACAGAAATAGACAGATTTCTGAATACTAACGACATCAAGGGATATGGGACAGTTGGAAAAAATGGCGTGGAGGCAGATGATCAGCCATGATCTGTTTGAATGCCGGAGCAGGCTCGATGGGCCGAATGGCCTACTCCTGCTCCTATCTCCTATGTTCCTAACTGCATGTTTTGAACTGATCATCATTACAGGCACAAGACTGCAGGTTTGAATCGATAATATTAACAAGATTCATGTTCCCAACAACTCACCAGGCTCCAAGCCAGGTGAGCACCCTTGGACCATTTTCCATCACAAGTCGTGCTGACCAGCATGATACCAGGGCTAAAAGGGTTAAATTATGAGGATTGCTTGCACAGACTCAGCTTGTATTTGTTTATTTATTTTATTTAGAGATACAGCACTGAAACAGGCCTTTCGGCCCACCGAGTCTGTGCCAACCATCAACCACCCATTTATACTAACCCTGCATTAATCCCATATTCCTACCACATCCCCACCTTCCCTCAATTCCCCTACCACCTACCTATACTAGGGGCAATTTATAATGTCCAATTTACCTATCAACCTGCAAGTCTTTGGCTGTGGGAGGAAACCAGAGCACCCGGCAAAAACCCACACAGTCACAGGGAGAACTTGCAAACTCCACACTGGCAGTACCCAGAATCGAACCCGGGTCACTGGAGCTGTGAGGCTGCGGTGCTAACCACTGCGCCACTGTGCTGCCCACTGTTTGAATACGGAAGATCTCATTGAGGTGTTTAAGATAATTGATGGAATTGTTGGGGTGAATACAGAGAAACTATTTGCTGGTGGGGGACTCTAGAATGGGGTAAGGAGGGGAAACAGCCCTAGAAATGGAGCTAGGCTGTTCAGGCTGATGGTAGGTAGTAATGCTTCACCGGTGGGAATCTGGAACTCTCTCCCCCAAAATGCTGTTGAGGCTGGTGGTCAGTTGAAGATTTCAGGACTGAGATTGATTTTTGTTTTGTCAGACAGCAGTGTTGGAGGTTACGGATCTAATGCAGCGAGTGGTAATGACCTGGAACTCGCTACCCACAAGGGTGGTGGAAGAGGAGTCAATCAATGACTTCAAAATGACATTGGATGGGCACTTGAAGGAAATAAACTTGAAGAGCTACGGGGATCGAGAGTGGGGGTAGGACTGGCTGAATGGCTCTGTGGAGACCCAGCATGGACTTGATAGGCCAAATAGCCTCCTTCCATTGCTGTAGATGACTCTAAAAAGAGACTCTAAATGAAGTTACAATACAGATCTGTCATGATCTAGTTGAGTGATGGAATAGGGGGTTGTATGGACTCCTCCTCTGTCTATAACTGTGACTAGGATATGTTATCCTTCGTGGTTCACTTTGAATCCTTTTGTAATAGTCAACCACTCCACGCTCCTCGACCATCTCTCATCTGTGGTCCATCTCTGCCCTCGTGTAGTTCCATTCCGAACAGGCCCAGCACAGCTCCAACAGGCACATGGAGTTAGCACTGCGGTTGCTGTGAAGCAGAAACAGCAAAACAGAACATCAATTCCCCCATTTGATCAATATTGTCCTCTCCTCATCCTTTGGTGTTCCAATCATTGACACTATTTCATCTGGAGTTATAATCCAAATCACTAATACACCACTACAACCTGCACAGTGACGCTCAGTTTGGGTTCTGCCAGGGCCACTCAGCTCCTGACCTCATTACAGCCTTGGTTCAAACATAGACAAAAGAGCTGAACTCAAGAGGTGAGGTGAGAGTGACTGCCCTTGACATCAAGGCAGCATTTGACCGAGTATGTCATCAAGGGGCCCTAGCAAAACTGGAGTCAATGGGAATCAGGGGGAAAACCCTTCGCTGGTTGGAGTCATACCTAGCGCAAAGCAGGATGGTTGTGGTTGTTGGAGGTCAATCATCTGAGCTCCAGGACATCACTGCAGGAGTTCCTCAGGGTAGTATCCTAGGCCCAACCATCTTCAGCTGCTTCATCAATGACCTTCCTTCAATCATAAGGTCAGAAGTGGGGATGTTCGCTGATGATTGCACAATGTTCAGCACCATTCGCGACTCCTCAGATACTGAAGTAGTCCATGTAGAAATGCAGCAAGGCCTGGACAATATCCAGGATTGGGCTGATAATTAGCACGTAACATTCACACCACACAAGTGCCAGGCAATGACCATCTCAAACAAGAGAGAATCTAACCATCTCCCCTTGACATTCAATGGCATTACGATTGCTGAATCCCCCACTATCAACATCCTGGGGGCTACCATTGACCAGAAACTGAACTGGAATAGCCCTATAAATACCGTGGGTACAAGAGCAGGTCAGAGCCTAGGAATCCTGTGGCAAGTAACTCACCTCCTGACTCCCCAAAGCCTGTCCACCATCTACAAGGCACAAGTTAGAATTGTGATGGAATACTCTCCACTTGCCTGGATGGGTGCAGCTCCAACAACACTCAAGAAGTTCAACACCATCCAGGACAAAGCAGCCCGCTTGATTGGCACCCCATCCACCACCTTCAACATTCACTCCCTCCAGCACCTGCCACCACAGTGGCAGCAGTGTGTAGCATCTTCAAGATGCACTGCAGCAATGCACCAAGGATCTTTAGACAGCACCTTCCAAACCCGTGACCTCTACCAACTAGAAGGACAAGGGCAGCAAATGCATGGGAACACCACTACCTGCAAGTTCCCCTCCAAGTCACACACCATCCTGACTTGAAACTATATCGCCGTTCCTTCACTGTCGCTGGCTCAAAATCCTGGAACTCCTTCCCTAACAGCACTGTAGTTGAACCCGCAACAGATGGACTGCAGTGGTTCCAAGAAGGCTCACCACCACCTTCTCAAGGGCAAGCGACCCATTTCCCGCACCTCTACCCTCACCCCTTCCCCTCCCTCCCAGAACCACGGCAGGGTTCTCCTTGTCCTCACTTTCCACCCATCAGCCTCCACATCCAAAGGATCATCCTCCACCATTTCCGCCACCTCCAGCATGATACCACCAGCAAACACATCTTCCCCTCCCCTGTCAGCATTCCGAAGGGACCGTTCCCTCCGCAGCACACTGGTTCACTCCTCAATCACTCCTGACACCTCATCCCCTTCCCACGGCACCTTCCCATGCAAACATAGGTTGGGTGGCCGCTTTGCAGTACGCCACCGCTCAGTCTGCCAGTTGCTTGCCATTTTAATTCCCCACCCTGTTCTTACACCCACATTTCTATAATATAAACAAAATACTGCAGATGCTGGAAATCTGAAATAAAAACAGAAAGTGCTGGAAATATTCAACAGGTCTGACAGCATCTGTGGAGACAGAAACATAGTTAACGTTTCAGGTCTGTGACTTGTCATCAGAACTGGCAAAAGTTAGAAATGTAAACCGTTTTGAGCAAGTGAAAGAAGGGAGGGAGAAAGAAGAACAAAAGAGAAGTTGTATGATAGGGCCAAGGGCAGGAGAGATTAACTGAAAAAGATGTCACAGAACAAAAGGCAAAAGGAGTGGTAACAGTTGTCAAAGACAAAGCATTTGTCCAGAGAGAGTGTTAATGACAGAATAATGAACAGCACTGTCCAAAAGCAAAAACATGAAAAACCAAGTTTAAGACAGGCACATGGTTAAACAATAAAATAAATTTAAAAAAATTTAAAAATGGAGGTCATGCTCTGAAATTGTTCAACTCTACGTTGAGTCCAGTAGGCTGTAGAGTGCCTCATCGGAAGGAGGCTATTCAGCCAACCGTGCCTGTGCTGGCTCTTTGAAAGAGCTATCCAATTAGACGCACACCTCTGCTCTTTCCCCATAGCCCTGCAAATCTTTCCTTTTCATCTATTTATCCAATTTCCTTTTCAAATTTACTACTAAATCTACTTCCACTTCTCTTTCAGGCAGCACATTCCAGATCACAACAATTCACAAGAAAATATCCCATCTCTTCTCTGGTTCTTTTGTCATTGCTTCCCAGTGAAGTTACAGATGTGGGCTGTGAGCACCTTGGAGGAATTTCTGGGCCCCAAACCTTTTGGCCTGCAGAGGAGGTGACTACAGATATCTGTAAGATAGTTGATATAACTTCTCCGTCTTCCAGGCCCTATCTGCCCTCTCAGGTGGGTGCAAAGGATCCCATGGCAATATTCCAAGAAGAGCAGGGGAGTTCTCTCCAGTGTCCTGGAGCCAATATCTTTCGCTCAACCAACATCATTAGAACAAGTTACCTGGTCATTATTCTAAAGGGGGTGCAGGGCCAGAGAGACCTGGGTGTATATGTGCATAAGTCATTGAAGGTGGCAGGACAGGTAGAGAGAGCAGTTAATAAATCATACAGTGTCCTGGGCTTTATTAATAGGGGCAGAGAGTGCAAGAGCAAGGAGGTTATGTTGAACTTGTATAAGACGCTAGTTTGGCCTCAGCTGGAGTATTGTGTCCAGTTCTGGGCACTGCACTTTAGGAAGGATGTGAAGGTGTTAGAGCGGGTGCAGAAAAGATTCACGAGAATGATTCCAGGGATGAAGAAACAAAGTTTTGAAGATAGATTGGAGAAGTTAGGACTGTTTTCCTTGGAGAAGAGAAGGCTGAGAGGTGATTTGATAGAGGTATTCAAAATCAGGAGGGTTCTAGACAGAGTAGATAGAGAGAAACTGTTCCCACTCGTGAAAGGATCGAGAACGAGAGGGCACAGATTTAAAGTATTTGGTAAGAGAAGCAAAAGCAACATGAGGAAAAACGTTTTCACGCAGCGAGTGGTTAAGGTCTGGAATGTGCTGCCTGAGAACGTGATGGGCTGAATGGCCTCCTTCTGCACTGTAACAATTCTGTGATTATCTCATTGCTGTTTGAGGGATCATGCTGTGACAAATTTGCTGCCACATTTCAGAGATTACAACAGTGACTAGACTTCAAAAGTACTTGACCAAAGCAATATATTGCAAGTGCTGGAAATCTGAAATTAAAACAGGAAGCTCTGACTTATTCTATGTGGATTCCAACTGAAATTCTACCCTTTGTGTTTCGGATCCACCCACGATTGCAGATATCGCCGAGACATTCAGCATTCCTCGAACTGCTGTTCTTGCCACTTACTGAGATCCACACTCAGTGTCATACACTGTCACATTCACACTCTCGACCTCTCTCTTCAGTAGTACCGACTCACTCTATCTTAAAGCTGTCCTTGTCCAGTTTCAATTCCTCCTTTGTCTCACCCACGCTTTAACAAAAAACTTTGTTTTCTTCCTTTCAGGTGTGAAGAATCACAAGCTGCAACAACTCATGGGTACCAGCACCCCTCTGGATACTTCTTCTCCTTTACTTCCCTCTGACCCCATCTCTTCTTCAAATCTCAACCCTTGCCGTGCATTCACGACACCCTCGGACCTTTTTACTCAGTCTCCAGTATTCTCCCTGCACCTGAACCCCTTCCCTCTGCCTTCTTACTCTCTTTTGATCTTTTCATTGAGAACTGCCACCGTGACATTGGCTGTCTCAATTTCTCTGCTCCCCTCACTCACTCTCGCCAGTCTCCCTCTGAATTTGCAGCACTCCATTCTCTCAGCTCCAACCCTAACTTCATCAGCAAACCTGCTGACAAGAGTGGTGCTGTTGTTGTCTGGCCAACCGGAGACCGAACACCAACTCTCTGACACTTCCTCCTACCTTCCCCGGACCATGACCTCATCACCAAACATCAAGACATCGGCTCCAAGGCTGTCACTGACCTCATCTCCTCTGGAGATCTTCCCTCTGCAGCCTCCTCATAGTTCCCCAGACAGCCCACTTCGACCTCCTTCCCTCCTTCCCACAGGACTGTCCCAGTTCTAATGAAAAGCCACAGATCTGAAACATTAACTCTGTTTCTCTCTCCACAGATGCTCCCAAGCCTGCTGAGTGTTTCCAGCGCTTTCTGTTTTTATTTCAGATTTCCAGCATCCTCAGTAATTAGCAGTGAATTGTGAACAAATTGCTGAATTCTTGGATCGAAAGGACAGTCCGGATTTTCTGAATTTGTTCTCCACTGTGGAAATCCCAAATTTCACTGGCGTGCACACACTTGTTACATTGGCCATAAAATCCTTGGGGATTTGACTGGGAAATAGCTGGAGCGTGGAGTTTATTTTAAAGGAAAAATCTGTCTAATGGAATGGAATGTGGAGCCAACTCGGGAAACAGCAAGCACAGGCCTGGGAGCTGATTAAAGGGAAATCACCCAAATACAGCTCCCCGGAACTGCGGGAAACCCGCCGTTGCCCCGCATCCCGAAAAATCCCACCGCTTACCCGGGGGCGTGGCCACTGGGGGCGGTGTCAGCAGGGGAAGGGGTAGCGGGGCGGGGCAGCACGGGGGGGGCGGGGGAGGGCCACTGGGGGCGGTGCCAGACGGGGGCGGGGCTGAATGGGGGCGGAGCCAACAATTCACCCAGTGTCGAGGATTGGTGGCTGCTCGAGACGCCGCGCATGCGCAGTGGCCACAGAGCGTCGGCGCGGCTGTTTCCATAGAAACCAGAAGCCCAGCATCGCCAGGATCCGTACTGGCACCGGGATCAACACCGGGATCGACACCGGGATCAACACCGGGATCAGGGCCAGGAGCAACACCGGGATCGACACCGGGATCAGGGCCAAGATCAACACCGGGATCGACACCGGGATCAGGGCCAAGATCAACACCGGGATCGACACCGGGATCAACACCGGGATCAGGGCCAGGAGCAACACCGGGATCAACACCGGGATCAGGGCCAGGAGCAACACCGGGGTCGACACCGGGATCAGGGCCAGGAGCAACACCGGGATCAACACCGGGATCAGGGCCAGGAGCAACACCGGGGTCGACACCGGGATCAGGGCCAGGAGCAACACCGGGATCGACACCGGGATCAGGGCCAAGATCAACACCGGGATCGACACCGGGATCAACACCGGGATCAGGGCCAGGAGCAACACCGGGATCGACACCGGGATCAACACCGGGATCAGGGCCAAGATCAACACCGGGATCGACACCGGGATCAACACCGGGATCAGGGCCAGGAGCAACACCGGGATCGACACCGGGATCAGGGCCAGGAGCAACACCGGGATCGACACCGGGATCAGGGCCAGGAGCAACACCGGGATCGACACCGGGATCAGGGCCAGGATCAACACCGGGATCGACACCGGGATCAGGGCCAGGATCAACACCGGGATCGACACCGGGATCAACACCGGGATCAGGGCCAGGAGCAACACCGGGATCGACACCGGGATCAGGGCCAGGAGCAACACCGGGATCGACACCGGGATCAGGGCCAGGAGCAACACCGGGATCGACACCGGGATCAGGGCCAGGATCAACACCGGGATCAACACCGGGATCAGGGCCAGGATCAACACCGGGATCGACACCGGGATGATGGTGTCCATCGGATATAAGCGGGAGGCGCAGAGCCCTAAGCCGGGCGCTGCTCCATCACTGGTAAGTTAATGTTTTCCCAGCGGCGGGGCGCGGACTGACAGTCCATTCGGCCCATCGAGTCCATGTGGGCTCTCTGTACAGCAATCCAGTCAGTCCCACTCCCCCGCTCTATCCCTGTATCTTTATCGCCCTCAGGTGCTCATCCAATTTCCTTTTGAAATCATTGATCATCTCCACTTCCACCGCCCTCACAGGCAGCGAATTCCAGGTCATTACCACTTGGTGTTTAAAAATGTTTTCCTTCATATTCCCCCTGTATCTCTTGCCCAAAACCTTCAAACTATGTCCCCTTGTACTATCAGTTAATGAGAACAGTTTTTCTTTGTCTCATTTATCTAAGCCTGTCATAATCCCTGGCCTGTCAGCCATGATCATAATGAATGGTGGAGCAGGCTCGAAGGGCCAAATGGCCTACTCCTGCTCCTATTTTCAATGTTTCTATAATCCTCTACAGCTCTATCAAATCTCCCCTCAATCTCCTCTGCTCCAGGGAGAACAACCCCAGCTTCTCCAACCTAACCTTGTAACTAAAATCTTCCATCATTGGAACCATCTCCTCTGCACCCTCTCAAGGACCCTCACATCCTTCCTAAAGTGGGACCAGAATTGGATGCAAGACTCCAGTTGGGGCCTACCCAGTGATTTATAAAAGTTCAGTATAATTTCTCTGCTTTTATACTCTATGCGTCTATTTATGAAGTCCAAGACCCCATATGCTTTACTAATCACTCTCTCAATATGTCCTACCACCTTCCCCCCCCCGGCTCTGGGGGAGATGGGACCTGTACAGACCGGACGGGTTGCAACTGAACAGAGAAGCCAGGATTGAGTTCCTTGCGGGATGTTTTGCTAGTGCTGTTGGGGAGGGTTTAAACTAGTTCGGCAGGGGGATGGGGACCTGAGGGTAGACTCAGCTGGGACAAAATCAGAAATTAAAATGGAAGGCAGAAAGTTAATGGAAGAGTCTGAAAGACAGAGGAAACAAAGGTTAGAAAATAGAAAAAAGAGATTGGCAGTGCTCAAGGGTATCTATTTCAATGCAAGGAGTATGGTAAATAAAGCAGATGAGCTGAGAGCACAGATAGACATGTGGCAGTATGATATCATAGCTATTACAGAAACATGGCTTAAGGAGGGACAGAATGGCAGCTCAACGTTCCTGGTTACAGGGTTTTCAGACACAATAGGGAGAAGGATAAGAAAGGAGGGGGAGTGGCAATTTTGGTCCAAGAAACTATTACGGCTGTGAAGAGGAATGATATAATGGAAGGTTCATCAAATGAGGCCATATGGATTGAGCTAAGGAACAAAACAGGGGCAATCACACTACTGGGAGTGTACTATAGACCCCCAAACAGTCAGAGGGAGATAGAAGAGCAGATATGTCGGCAAATCTCTGAGAAGTGCAAAAACAATAGGGCAGTAATAGTAGGGGATTTTAACTACCCTGATATTAACTGAAAGGAATTGAGGAGCAGAATTCTTGAGGTACATTTAGGAGAACTTTTTTGGCCAGTATGTAGCAAGTTCAACAAGAGAGGGCACAGAGTTAGACTTAGTTTTAGGAGATAAAGATGGGCTGGTGGAAGGAGTGGCAGTGGGAGAGCATTTTGGTGGTAATGATCGTAATTCAGTCAGTTTTAAAATAATTATGGAAAAGGACAGGGATAGAACAGGAGTTAGAATTCTCAATTGGGGCAAGGCCAATTTTACTAAACTGAGGAGTGATTTAGCGAATGTGGACTGGAAACAGCTACTTGAAGGTAAATCAGTATCAGAACAGTGGGAGGCATTGAAAGGGGAGATTCAAGGAGTTCAGAGTAAACATGTTCCCACAAAGAAAAAGGTTGAGGCGGCCAAATCTAGAGCCCCATGGATGTCAAGGTGCTTACAGGGTAAGATAAGGCAGAAAAGGAAAGCTTATGCCCAACACCGAGAACTCAATACTACAGAAAGCCGAGAGGAGTGTAGAAAGTGGAGGGTGAAATCAAAAAGGAAATTAGGAAAGCAAAGAGAGGGCATGAAAGAATATTGGCAAGCAAAATCAAGGTGAACCCAAAGATGTTTTATCAATACATTAAGAGTAGGAGGATAACTAAGGAGAGAGTAGGGCCCATAAAAGACCAAAAAGGTGTAGGGGCAGAAGATATTGGTATGGTTCTTAATGAATACTTTGCGTCTGTCTTCACAAAAGAGGGGGACGATGCAGATACTGTAGTTAAGGAAGAGGGGTGTGAAGTATTGGATGTGATCAACATCGGGAGAGAGGAAGTATTAATGGCATTAGCATCCTTGAAAGTTGATAAATCACCAGGGCCGGATGAAATGTACCCCAGGCTGTTAAAAGAAACAAGAGAGGAAATAGCGGAAGGTGTGGTGCCGGAGGATTGGAGAACTGCAAACATTGTACCTCTGTTTAAAAAGGGAGCGAGGGATAGACCGAATAATTTCAGGCCAGATAGTCTAACCTCAGTAGTGAGAAAATTATTGGAATCTATTCTGAAAGACAGGATAAACTGTCACTTAGAAAGGCACAGGTTAATCAAGGATAGTCAGCATGGATTTGTTAGGGGAATATTTTTTATTTATTTTATTTATTTAGAGATATAGCACTGAACCAGGCCCTTTGGCCCACTGAGTCTGTGCCGACCATCAACCACCCATTTCTAGCAAGATGGCTCCTGGGCTGTAAGCTCCCTAGGAAGCTCCCTTGCTGTTCAACTCTATCCATGGCCATCTGCTCCCATTCCTAGTGTTTACTCCCCCAATCTACCCTCTTAAACTGTTTAAACTCCCCTGGCTCTTTAAATCAGTTCATTTTAGCCCTAACTAAAAGCTAACAGTTAGTTTAGTGTATGTTACCTGGGCCCACTGCCCTCCCCCAGCCACACCTGCTCTTTGTTTTCTCAACGAATTGATCCGGACGAAACTGAAGAGCACAGCTGTCAATACTTTAATCTCCGATCCTGCTGTCTTCACCGCCCACAGTGTCTGCAGCCACGGCGTGCGGTAAGTCCATTGAGGTGAAGAAGGAGGAGCGGGACCCTAGGGAAATCTTGAGAAAAGGTGCCCGAACACCCAAAAAATCCACGAACGGCCCCCCGGCCGCAACTTCAAAGCGCCCGCGGGAGATGGCTCGGAGAGCATCTGCAGCGCACTGTCGGCAATGCTGTATGCCTTTATATAAACCACATCAAAAAACCCTTAGCGAATGTAATCACCTCTGTAAGTCTGCCAAAAGATGCTTCACCTCCCGAAGGACGTGGATGAGCTTTCCGGACGTCGATGGTGGGCACTGAGGAAATGGCTTATTACCTGCACCCGCTTTCCCCCCCCTTTCCCCCCCTTCCTCCACCCCTCCCCCTCGCATCCCCTCCTCCCACCGGCATCATCCTACACCTGTGTAGGGGCCCTAACATCCCCACTGCCTTGTGGGCGTCTCGGGAGAGACCAAGGCTAAGGGAGTAAACCCTAACAGATAATCCGGAGCGGAACCCCGTAGGTGGTCATGTGTCACCTTTGGCATGTTTCCGGCAGTTCCTGCAGCCATACTGGTGCCAAACGTCGTGCTCTGCACTCCTTTGGACCCCACCAGAAAGGTCGAGAGGGGGGTTTTGACGACTGAGCAACTCTTAACCTCCATAAATTCGCCCAGGCATGCGCCATGGAGAGGTCACTCCATAGTTGCCTCACAGCGACTGAAACAACACGGAAGGCAGCAGTTACGAGTTATAAGTCCAGATAAATTGGCGCAGAAACTGGGCGCCACGGGTTGCCTTTGTCGGTGAGAGAGGTCATTGCACCTCACTGGACAGCTACCGCCCGCCTCAAACTGGGCAGCCCCTGGTCAATAAGGTTCTGTCCCGCCACAGTCTACCTGCTTCAATGGGTGCTTGGAACTCAGGATCATTGCCCGAAAGGTGGACTGATACACCGCACCAAACAACATGAAAAAAGGAAAGAAGGTACCAGCCCTTCGCTTTGCAAGCTGGAACGTCAGAACTATGTGTCCTGGCCTGTCGGAAGACCTTACACAAATCAACGATTCTCGGAAGACCGCCATCATTAACAACGAGCTCAGTAGACTCAATGTAGACATTGCAGCACTTCAGGAGACTCGCCTCCCCGCGAGTGGATCTCTAGCAGAGCAAGACTACACCACCTTCTGGGAGGGCAGGGATCCTGAAGAACCAAGCCAGCATGGAGTGGGCTTCGCCATCAGAAACTCCTTGCTCAGCATGACAGAGCCTCCCTCAAATGGCTCGGAACGCATACTGTTCATCCGACTGCTCACCACCTCTGGTCCAGTACGCCTACTCAGCATCTATGCTCCAACACTGTGCTCCCCACCTGAAGCTAAAGATCAGTTCTACGAGGAACTCCATAACATCATTAGCAGCATCCCCAACACCGAACACCTATTCCTGCTGGGGGACTTTAATGCCAGGGTTGGGGCCGACCATGACTCATGGCTCTCCTGCCTTGGGCGCTATGGCGTTGGAAGGATGAATGAGAACGGGCAGAGACTGCTTGAGTTGTGTACCTATCATAACCTCTGCATCACCAACTCGTTCTTTCACACTAAACCCTGTCATCAGGTTTCATGGAGGCACCCAAGATTGCGTCGTTGGCACCAGCTAGACCTCATCGTCACAAGGCGAGCCGCCTTAAACAGTGTTCAAATCACACGCAGCTTCCACAGTGCGGACTGCGACACCGACCACTCCCTGGTGTGCAGCAAGGTTAGACTCAGACCAAAGAAGTTGCATCACTCCAAGCAGAAGGGCCACCCGCGCATCAACACGAGCAGAATTTCTCATCCACAACTGTTACAAAAATTTCTAAATTCACTTGTAACAGCCCTTCAAAACACTCCCACAAGGGATGCTGAGACCAAGTGGGCCCACATCAGAGACGCCATCTATGAGTCAGCTTTGACCACCTACGGGAAAAGTGCGAAGAGAAATGCAGACTGGTTTTAATCTCATAATGAAGAGCTGGAACCTGTCATAGCCGCTAAGCGCATTGCACTGTTGAACGACAAGAAAGCCCCCAGCGATTTAACATCCGCAGCACTTAAAGCAGCCAGAAGCACTGCACAAAGAATAACCAGGCGCCGCGCAAAGGACTACTGGCAACACCCATGCAGTCATATTCAGCTGGCCTCAGACACCGGAAACATCAGAGGAATGTATGATGGCATTAAGAGAGCTCTTGGGCCAACCATCAAGAAGATCGCCCCCCTCAAATCTAAATCAGGGGACATAATCACTGACCAACGCAAACAAATGGACCGCTGGTTTGAGCACTACCTGGAACTGTACTCCAGGGAGAATGTTGTCACTGAGACTGCCCTCAATGCAGCCCAGCCTCTACCAGTCATGGATGAGCTGGACATACAGCCAACCAAATCGGAACTCAGTGATGCCATTGATTCACTAGCCAGCGGAAAAGCCCCTGGGAAGGACAGCATTACCCGTGAAATAATCAAGAGTGCCAAGCCTGCTATACTCTCAGCACTACATGAACTGCTATGCCTGTGCTGGGACGAGGGAGCAGTACCCCAGGACATGCGCGATGCCAATATCATCACCCTCTATAAAAACAAAGGTGACCGCGGTGACTGCAACAACTACCGTGGAATCTCCCTGCTCAGCATAGTGGGGAAAGTCTTTGCTCGAGTCGCTCTAAACAGGCTCCAGAAGCTGGCCGAGCGCGTCTACCCTGAGGCACAGTGTGGCTTTCGTGCAGAGAGATCGACCGTTGACATGCTGTTCTCCCTTCGTCAGATACAGGAGAAATGCCGTGAACAACAGATGCCCCTCTACATTGCTTTCATTGATCTCACCAAAGCCTTTGACCTCGTCAGCAGACGTGGTCTCTTCAGACTACTAGAAAAGATTGGATGCCCACCAAAGCTACTAAGTATCATCACCTCATTCCATGACAATATGAAAGGCACAATTCAACATGGTGGCTCCTCATCAGACCCCTTTCCTATCCTGAGTGGCGTGAAACAGGGTTGTGTTCTCACACCCACACTTTTTGGGATTTTCTTCTCCCTGCTGCTTTCACATGCGTTCAAGTCCCCTGAAGAAGAAATTTTCCTCCACACAAGATCAGGGGGCAGGTTGTTCAACCTTTCCCGTCTAAGAGTGAAGTCCAAAGTATGGAAAGTCCTCATCAGGGAACTCCTCTTTGCTGACGATGCTGCTTTAACATCTCACACTGAAGAGTGCCTGCAGAGTCTCATCGACAGGTTTGCGGCTGCCTGCAATGAATTTGGCCTAACCATCAGCCTCAAGAAAACAAACATCATGGGGCATGGGAAATGCTCCATCCATCAATATTGGCGACCACGCTCTGGAAGTGGTTCAAGAGTTCACCTACCTAGGCTCAACGATCACCAGTAACCTGTCTCTAGATGCAGAAATCAACAAGCGCATGGGAAAGGCTTCCACTGCTATGTCCAGACTGGCCAGGAGAGTGTGGGAAAATGGCGCAATGACACGGAACACAAAAGTCCGAGTGTATCAGGCCTGTGTCCTCAGTACCTTGCTCTATGGCAGCAAGGCCTGGACAACGTATGTCAGCCAAGAGCGACGTCTCAATTCATTCCATCTTCGCTGCCTCCGGAGAATAGTCGTGGGAGTCAGTTGCCAGCGTTCGCCAGAGCTGGCGGGCAGCCATAAAGACGGGGCTAAAGTGTGGCGAGTCGAAGAGACTTAGTAGTTGGCAGGAAAAAAGACAGAGGGGCAAGGGGAGAGCCAACTGTGTAACAGCCCCGACAAACAAATTTCTCTGCAGCACCTGTGGAAGAGCCTGTCACTCTAGAATTGGCCTTTATAGCCACTCCAGGCGTCGCTTCACAAACCACTGACCACCTCCAGGCGCTTATCCATTGTCTCTCGAGATAAGGAGGCCAAAGATGAACATTAAGCCCATATTCCTACCACATCCCCACCTTCCCTCAATTCCCCTACCACCTACCTATACTAGGGGCAATTTATAATGGCCAATTTATCTATCAACCTGCAAGTCTTTGGCTGTGGGAGGAAACCGGAGCACCTGGCGAAAACCCATACGGTCACAGGGAGAACTTGCAAATTCCGCACAGGCAGTTCCCAGAATCGAACCCGCATCGCTGGAACTGTGAGGCTGCGGTGCTAACCACTGCGCCACTGTGCCGCCCTTGTCTGACCAACTTGATCAAATTTTTAAAAGTAACAAGGAGGATAGATGAGGGTAATGCAGTTGAGTAAAAGCAACATACTGCGGATGCTGGAAATCTGAAATAAAAACAAGAAATGCTGGAACCACTCAGCAGGTCTGGCAGCATCTGTGAAAAGTGCAGTTGAGGTTGTCTACATGGATTTTAGCAAGGCTTTTGACAAGGTCCCACATGACAGACTGGTTAAAAAAAAATACCATGGGATCCAGGGAAATGCAGCAAGGCGGATACAAAATTAGCTCAATGGCAGGAAACAAAGAGTAATTGTTGACGGGTGTTTTGACGACTGGATGGCTGTTTCCAGTCTGCAGGGCTCAGTACTGGGTCCCTGTTTTTTGTGGTATATATTAATGATTTGAATGTAAATATGGGGGGCATGATCAAGAAATTTGATACAAAGATTGGTCGTGTGGTAGATAGCGAGGAGGATCACTGTAGGCTGCAGAAAGATATTGATGGTCTGGTCAGATGGGCAGAAAAGTGGCAAATGGAATTCAACCCTGTGAAGTGTGAGGTGATGCATTTGGGAAGGTCAAACAAGGCAAAGGAATACACGATTAATGGGAGAATACTGAGAGGTGTAGAGGAAGTGAGGGACCTTGGAGTGAATATCCACAAATCCCTGAAGTTAGCAGGACAAGTCGATAAGTTGGTTAAGAAGGTATATGGAATCCTTTCCTTTATTAGCCAAGGTGTAGAATACCAAAGCAGGAAGGTTATACTGGAACTGTATAAATCATTGGTTAGGCCACAACTTGAGTACTGTGTGCAGTTCTGGTCACCTCATTACAGAAAGAATGTAATTGCACTCGAGAGGGTACAGAGGAGATTTACGAAGATGTTGCCGGGACTGGAAAAATGCAGCTATGAGGAAAGATTGGATAGGCTGGGGTTGTTCTCCTTGGAACAGAGAAGGCTGAGGGGAGATCTGATTGAAATGTACAGAATTTTGAGGGGCCAGGATAGAGTGGAGGTGAAGGGCCTATTTACCTTAGCAGAGAGGTCAGTGACTAGGGGGCATAGATTTAAAGTGATTGGTAGAAAAATTAGAGGGGAGATAAGGAAATGTTTTTTTCACTCAGAGGGTGGTGGGAGTCTGGAACTCACTGCCTGAAAGGGTAGTTGAGGCAGAAATCCTCAACTCATTCAAAAGGAGTCTGGATATGCACCTCAAGTGCTGTAAGCTGCAGGATCAAATACTGGATGGTGGGATTAGGCTGGGTGGCTTATTTTTCAGATGGCGCAGACACGATGGGCCAAATGGCCTCTTTCTGTGCTGTAAACTTCCTATGATATTGTGACTCTATGATTCTGTATTAAATTCCATTCCCACTTCTCTGCCCATTCTGCTAGCCTATCTATGTTCTGTTGTAGGCACTTTGTATCATCCTCACTGTTTGCCACTCCTCAAGTTTGGTATCATCGGCAAATTTTGAAATTCTACTCTGTATTCCAAGGTCCAAGTCATTTATATATATAAAAAATGCAGTGGTCCCAGCACTGACCCATGGGGAACAACACTGTCTACTGTCCTCCAGTCTGAAAAACAGCCATTCACCACGACTTGCTGTTTTTTGTTCTTAAACTGATTTTTTTTCCACTTGGACATTGACCCTCCTAATCCATGAGCCTTAATTTTGTTAACCAGCCTTTTATGTAATACTTTATCAAACACTTTCTTAAAATCCATATAGACAACACCCACTGCATTCCCTTCAGCAACCTCTGTTAGCTCATCAAAAATACAATTAAATTAGTCAAGCATGATCTGCCTTTTACAAATCCGTGCTGGCTCTCCTTAACTAACTCAAACCTCTCCAAATGCCTGTTGATTTTTTCCATGATTATTGTTTCTAAAACCTTACCCACCACTGATGTTAAACTAACTGGCCTGTAGTTTCTAGGACTGTCCTTACACCCTTTCTTGAATAAGTTTGTCACATCTGTCACTCTCCAGTCCTCTAGCATCTCCCCCGTATCCAGGGAAGATTGGAAGATTATAGCAAGGCTTTCCACTATTTCCATCCCCATTTCCTTTAACAACCAGTGGGGAGACGGTGGTGTAGTGATAATGTCGCTAGAATAGTAACCCAGAGCCCCAGGCTAATGCCCTGGGGACATGAGTTCGAATCCCACCACGGCAGATGGTGGAATTTGAATTCAATTAATAAATCTGGAAGTCTAGTGGTGATCCTAAAACCATTGACAATTGTTGTAAAAATCCATCTGATTCACTAACGCACTTTAGGGAAGGAAATCTGCTGTCCTTACCTGGTCTGGCCTACATGTGAATGCAGACCCACATTAACTGCCTAGCAAGCCACTCAGTTGTATCAAACTACTACGAAGTCGAAGGAAAGTCCATTCCAAGGAAAAGAATTAAACTGGACGGAACACCCGGCATCGACCGAGGCACCGGAAATAACAACGTCAAACCCAGCCCTGTTGATCCTGCAGAGTCCTCTTTACTAACATCTGGGGGCTTGTGCCAAAATTGGGAGAGCTGTCCCACAGACTAATCAAGGAACAGCCTGACATAGTCATACTTATGGAATCATACCTTACAGACAATGTCCCAGACACTGCCATCACCCACCAGCAGCACTGCCCAGTAGCAGCACAGACCCACCAGAGGTGGTGGCACACTGGTATATAGTCAGGAGGGAGTTGCCCTGGGAGCCCGCAACATTGATTCCCGACCCCATGAAGTCTGATGGCATCAGGTCAAACATGGGCAAGGAAACCTCCTGCTGATTACCACCTGATTAATGCTCCCCTCCCCTCGGCTGAGAGTAGCAAGGGCACAGAATGTACTCTGGTTGGGGGACTTCAATGTCCATCACCAAGAGTGGCTTGGTAGCACCACTACTGACCGAGCTGGCCGAATGCTGAAGGACATAGCTGCTAGAATAGGTATGCGGCAGATGGTGAGGGAATCAACAAGAGGGAAAAACCTACTTGACCTTGTCCTCACCAATCTACCTGTCGCAGATTCATCTGTCCATGACAGTATAGGTAGGAGTGACCACTGCGCAGGCCTTGTGGAGACAAAGTTCCATCTTCATATTGAGGATACCGTCCATCGTGTTGTGTGGCACTATCACTGTGCTAAATAGGATAGATTTTGAAAATATCTAGCATCTCAAAACTGGGCATCCATGAGGTGCTGTGGGCCATCAGCAGCAGCAGAAACTGTATTCAAGCACAATCTGTAACCTCATGGCCTGGCATATCCCCCACTCTAGAACAAAGAACAAAGAAAATTACAGCACAGGAACAGGCCCTTCAGCTCGCCAAGCCTGCGCCGATCCAGATCCTCTATCTAAACCTGTCGCCTATTTTCTAAGGGTCTGTATCTCTTTGCTTCCTGCCCATTCATGTATATGTCTAGATATATCTTAAAAGACGCTATCGTGCCCGCGTCTACCGCCTCCGCTGGCAACGCGTTCCAGGCACCCACCACCCTCTGCGTAAAGAACTTTCCACGCATATCCCCCCTAAACTTTTCCCCTCTCACTTTGAACTCGTGACCCCTAGTAATTGAATCCCCCACTCTGGGAAAAAGCTTCTTGCTATCCACCCTGTCTATACCTCTCATGATTTTGTACACCTCAATCAGGTCCCCCCTCAACCTCCGTCTTTCTAAAGAAAATAATCCTAATCTACTCAACCTCTCTTCATAGCTAGCACCCTCCATAGCAGGCAACATCCTGGTGAACCTCCTCTGCACCCTCTCCAAAGCATCTACATCCTTTTGGTAATGTGGCGACCAGAACTGCACGCAGTATTCCAAGTGGGGCCGAACCAAAGTCTTATACAACTACAACATGACCTGCCAACTCTTGTACTCAATACCCCTTCCGATGAAGGAAAGCATGCCGTATGCCTTCTTGACCACTCTATTGACCTGCGTTGCCACCTTCAGGGAACAATGGACCTGAACACCCAAATCTCTCTGTACATCAATTTTCCCCAGGACCTTTCCATTTATTGTATAGTCCACTCTTGAATTGGATCTTCCAAAATGCATCACCTCACATTTGCCCAGATTGAACTCCATCTGCCATTTCTCTGCCCAACTCTCCAATCTATCTATATTCTGCTGTATTCTCTGACAGTCCCCTTCACTATCTGCTACTCCACCAATCTTAGTGTCGTCTGCAAACTTGCTAATCAGACCACCTATACTTTCCTCCAAATCATTTATGTATATCACAAACAACAGTGGTCCCAGCACGGATCCCTGTGGAACACCACTGGTCACACGTCTCCATTTTGAGTATCTCCCTTCCACTGCTACTCTCTGTCTCCTGTTGCCCAGCCAGTTCTTTATCCATCTAGCCAGTACACTCTGGACCCCATGCGACTTTACTTTCTCCATCAACCTACCATGGGGAACCTTATCAAACGCCTTACTGAAGTCCATGTATATGACATCTACAGCCCTTCCCTCATCAATCAACTTTGTCACTTCCTCAAAGAATTCTATTAAGTTGGTAAGACATGACCTTCCCTGCACAAAGCCTATCACTGATAAGCCCATTTTCTTCCAAATGGGAATAGATCCTATCCCTCAGTATCTTCTCCAGCAGCTTCCCTACCACTGACGTCAGGCTCACCGGTCTATAATTACCTGGATTATCCCTGCTACCCTTCTTAAACAAGGGGACAACATTAGCAATTCTCCAGTCCTCCGGGTCCTCACCCGTGTTTAAGGATGCTGCAAAGATATCTGTTAAGGCCCCAGCTATTTCCTCTCTCGCTTCCCTCAGGAACCTGGGATAGATCCCATCCGGACCTGGGGACTTGTCCACTTTAATGCCTTTTAGAATACCCAACACTTCCTCCCTCCTTGACCTAGAGTAATCAAACATCTGTTCCTAACCTCAACATCCGTCATGTCCCTCTCCTCGGTGAATACCGATGCAAAGTACTCGTTTAGAATCTCACCCATTTTCTCTGACTCCACGCATAACTTTCCTCCTTTGTCCTTGAGTGGGCCAATCCTTTCTCTAGTTACCCTCTTGCTCCTTATATATGAATAAAAGGCTTTGGGATTTTCCTTAACCCTGTTTGCTAAAGATATTTCATGACCCCTTTTAGCCCTCTTAATTCCTCGTTTCAGATTGGTCCTGCATTCCCGATATTCTACCATTACAATCAAGCCGGGAGCCAACCCTGGTTCAATGAAGAGTGCAGGAGAGCATGCCAGGAGCAGCACCAGGCATACCTAAAAATGACAAGAAATGCTGGAACCACTCAGCAGGTCTGGCAGCATCTGTGGAAAGAGAAGCAGTGTTAACGTTTCGGGTCAGTGACCCTTCTTCGGAACTGACCCGAAACATTAACACTGCTTCTCTTTCTCCAGATGCTGCCAGACCTGCTCAGTGGTTCCAGCATTTCTTGTTTTTATTACAGATTTCCAGCATCCGCAGCATTTTGCTTTTATTATACCTAAAAATGAGTTGTCAGCCTGGTGAAGCTACAACCCAGGACGACTTGCATGCCATACAGTGAAAGCAGCATGCAATAGACAGGGCTAAGCGATCCCACAACCAACGTATCAGATCTAAGCTCTGCAGTCCTGCCACATCCAGTCGTGAATGGTGGTGGACAATTAAATAACTGACTGGAGGAGGAGGCTCCACAAACATCCCTATCCTCAATGATGGGGGAGCCCAGCATATCAGTGGAAAAGACAAGGCTGAAGCATTTGCATCCATATTCAGCCAGAAGCGCCGAGTGCATCCTCGGCCTCCTCCTGAGGTCCCCTGCATCATAGATGCCAGTCTTCAGCCAATTTGATTCACTCCACATGATATCAAGAAACAGCTGAGGGCACAGGATTCTGCAAAGGCTATGGGCCCTGACAACATTTCGGCAATAGTACTGAAGACATTTGCTCCAGAACTAGCCGTGCCCCTAGCCAAGCTACAACACTGGCATCTACCCGGCAATATGCACAAAAAGCAGGATGAATATAAGCAGGCCAATTACTGCCCTATCAGTCTAATCCCGATCATCAGCAAAGTGATGGAAGGGGTTGTTGACCGTGCTACCAAGCAGCATTTGCTTAGCAATGACCTGCTCAGTGATGCTCAGTTTGGATTCTGCCAGGGCCACTCAGCTCCTGACCTTATTACAGCCTTGGTGCAAAAATGGACAAAGGAGCTGAACTCAAGAAGTGAGGTGAGAGTCACCGCGCTTGACATCAAGGCAGCATTTGACAGAGTATGGCATCAAGGAGTCCTAGCAAAACTGGAGTCAATGGGAATCAGAGGAAAATCTCTCCACTGGTTGGAGTCATACCTAGCTCAAAGAAAGATGGTTGTGATTGTTGGAAATCAATCATCTCAGTCCCAGGACATTACTGCAGGGATTCCTCAGGGTAGTGTCCTAGGCCCAACCATCTTCAGCTGCTTCATAAATGACCTTCCCTCCATCATAAGGCCAGAAGTGGGGATGTTTGCTGATGGTTGCACAATGTTCAGCACCATTCGCGACTTCTCAGATACTGAAGCAGCCCGTGTCCATATGCAGCAAGACCTGGACAACATCCAGGCTTGGGCTGAAAAGTGGCAAGTAACATTCATGCCACACGTGCCAGGCAATTACCATCTCAAACAACAGAGAATCTAACCATCTTCCCTTAACATTTAGCAGTATTACGATCGCTGAATCCCCCATTATCAACATCCTGGGGTCACCATTGACCAGAAACTGAACTGGATCAGCCACATGTGGTTACAAGAGCAGGTCAGAGGCTGGGAATTCTGCGGTGAGTAACTCACCTTCTGACTCCCTAAAGCCTGTCTAGCATCTGCAAGATGCAAGTCAGGATTGTGATGGAATACTCTCCACTTGCTTGGATGGGTGCAGCTCAACAACACTCAAGAAGCTTGACACCATCCAGGACAAAGCAACCCGCTTGATTGGCACCCCATCCATCACCTTCAACTTTCACTACATCCACCGATGCACAGTGGCAGCAGTGTGTACCATCTACAAGTTGCACTGCAGCAACTCACCAAGGCTCCTTTGACAGCACCGTCCAAACTCATGACCTCCACTACCTAGAAGAACAAGGGCAGCAGATGCTCGGGAAAACCACCACCTGCAAGTTCCCCTCCAAGCCACACACCATCCTGTCTTGGAACTATATCACTGTTCCTTCACTGTCGCTGGGTCAAAATCCTGGGACTCCCTTCCTAACAGCACTGTGGGTGTACCTAAACCTCAACGACTCAGCGGTTCAAGAAGGCAGCTCACCACCAAGGAGCCCTGTTCACCACCACCTTCCAAGGGCAATTAGTGATGGCCAATGAATACTGGCATAGCCAGCAATATCCACATCCCCCGAATGAATAAAAAAATCCTAGGATGCAAGGCATCAGATCAGGTGACTTATCAACCCTAAGCACAGGCAGCCTTTCCAGTCCCTTCCCCCTCTCAATTTTTACACTATCCATTGCCTCCACTCTGTCCGCTTCTGCTGATATTTTGTCATCTTCCTCTTCCTTAGTAAACACCAATACAAAGCACTCATTAAGTATATTATCTTTGCCCTGCGCCTCCCAGCATATATTGCCCTCTTTGTCGCTAGTAGGCCCCACTCCGCCTCTTATTACCCATTTACTACTTACATGCCGGTAGAAGATTTTTGTGTTCCCTTTTATGTTGACTGCCATTCTATTCTCATATGCTCTCTTTGCCAGTCTTATTTTCCTCTTCACCTCCCCTCTTAACTTATTGTATTTGGCCTGGTTTTCACATGATGAGTTCACTTGGCATGCACCATACACCCTCTTTTCTTGTTTTATCATAATCTGTATCTCCCTTGTCTACCAAGGAGCCCTGTTCTTGGCTCCCCTACCTTTCACCCTTGTTGTAATGTTCCTAGCCTGCACCTGAGGCATCTCTTCCTTAAAGGCAGATTCTGCTTGACTAATCTGATTGATTTTTTTGGTGAAGTAATAGAGAAGGTTGATGAAGGGAATGGTGGATGTTGTCTATATGGATTTTAAATTGAGGCTCATGGCATATGAGGGTCAGTGTCCAATTGGATAAAAAATTGGCCTAAGGACAGAAAACAGTGAGTTGTAAGTGGTTGCTTTTCAGACTGGTGGATGGTGGACAGTGGTGTTCCCGAAAGGTCAGTGTTGGAAGCACTGTGTTTTTTGCTATTATAAATGACTTGGAATACAGAGTAGAATCTCAAAATTTACCAATGACACCAAACTTGGAGGTGTAGCAAACTGAAGATGATGGGAACTGCCTGCTCAGATCGGCGAGCAGAATGGACAGAGAGGTGGCAGACAGAATTTAATACGGACAAGTGTGAGGTGATGCATTTTGGCAGAAGGAATAGGGAAAGGTAATATATACTTAATGGCACTGTTCCCAAGGCTGGGATTTTACAAAGATCCCGATGTCGGGCTCCATGGCAGAAGGACCGGAAGATAATTCTGGCAGCAGCCCACCATGGAGCCTGACGTCAGGAGGGCCAGACCCGATCTTCCCGGTGGCGGTGAGGCTCCATGGTGGATAAGGCAATGGGACTAGGATTAAAATATTTAAATTAGCAGAATGCATACATTTAAATAAAATTGACTCCAGTCTTACCGTCGGGCCGCGATCTTCTGAGCGGCGGCCGGCACTCACACACCTTCGCTTCCCTGTCTGGGGAAAGCAGGTGCCGAGATGATGGGGAAGGGGGGAACTTAAGATTTTTAGTGCAGAGGGTGGGAGGAACAGGGTCAAATTTACATCATTAGTGTCGGGGATGGTGGAAAGGGATGACCTGTGTACTTTGTTCAATTTGGGGAGGGGAAAGGTCAAGTGTGGTAGGTAAGTGTTTGGCGGGGATGAAGGCAAATAATGAATTTTATTGTTATTGGGGGGTGGGAAACAACCACTCTCTGGATGAAGAAATCCCTCCTCATCTCAGTTCTAAATGGTTTACCCCTTATCCTTAGATTGTGACCCCCAGGTCCTGGATTACCCCGCCATCAGGAACATAATTCCTGCAATTAGTCTGTCCATTCCTGTTAGAATTTTGTAGGTTTCTATGAGATCCCCTCTCATTATTCTAAACTCTAGCGAATACAAGCCTAATCGACCCAATCTCTCTTCATACATCAGTCCTGCCATCCCAGGAATCAGTCTGGTGAACCTTTGCTGCACTCCCTCCATAGCAAGAACATCCTTCCTCAGATAAGGAGACCAAAACTGCACACAATACTCCAGATGTGGTCTCACCAAGGCCTTGTATAATTGCAGCAAGACATCCTTGCTCCTGTACTCGAATCCTCTCGCTACGAAGGCCAACATATCATTTGCCTTCTTAACTGCCTGCTGCACCTGCATGCTTACTTTCAGCGACTGATGCGCGAGGACACCCAGGTCTCGCTGCACCTCCCCCTTTCCCAATCTATTGCCGTTCCGATAATAATCTGCCTTTCTGTTTTTGCCACCAAAGTGGATAACCTCACATTTATCCACATTATACTGCATCTGTCATGTATTTGTCCACTCACTCAACCTGTCCAAATCACCCTGGAGCTTCTCTGCATCTTCCTCACAGCTCACATTCCCACCCAGCTTTGTGTCATCTGCAGACTTGGATATATTACATTTAATTCCCTCATCTATCATTAATATATATTGTGAATAGCTAGGGTCCTAGCACTGATCCCTGAGGTACCCCACTATTCACTGCCTGCCACACAGAAAAAGACCCGTTTATTCCTACACTGTTTCCTGTCTGCCAACCAGTTCTCTATCCATGTCAGTACCTTACCCCCAATCCCATGTGCTTTAATTTTGCACACCAATCTCTTATGTGGGACCTTATCGAAAGTCTTCTGAAAGTCCAAATACACCACATCCACAGGTTCTCCCTTAGCTGTTCTACTAGTTACATCCTCAGAAAATTCCAGTAGATTTGTCGAGCATGATTTCCCTTTCGTAAATCCATGTTGACTTTGTCCGATCCTGTCACTGTTTTCCAAGTGCTCTATTACATCTTTTATAATGGACTCTAGCATTTTCCCCACTACTGATGTCAGGCTAACCGGTCTATAATACCCTGTTTTCTCTCTACCTCCTTTTTTAAATAGTGGGGTTACATTAGCTACTCTCCAATCAGTTGGAACTGTTCCAGAGTCTGTAGAATTTTGAAAAATGACCAGCAATTCATCTACTATTTCTAGGGCCACTTCCTTAAGTACTCTGGGATTTAGATTATCAGGCCCTGGGGATTTATTGACCTTCAATCCAGTCAATTACCCTAACACCATTTCCCCACTAATACTGATTTCATACAGTTCCTCCTTCTCACTAGACCCTATGTTCCCCAACATTTCTGGGAGGTAATTTGTGTCCTCCTTTGTGAAGACAGGACCAAAGTATGTATTTAATTGGTCTGCCATTTCTTTGTCCCCATTATAAATTCCCTCGTTTCTGACTGTAAGGGACCCAAATTTGTCTTCACTAATCTTTTTCTCTTCACATATCTTTCGAAGCTTTTACAGTCAGTTTTTATGTTCTCTGGAAGCTTACTCGTACTCTATTTTCCCCTTCTTAATCAATCCCTTTGTCCTCCTTTGCTGAATTCTAAACTGCTCCCAATCCTCAGTTTTGCTGCTTATATTTCTCCTCCTTGGATCTAATACTATCCCTAATTTCTTACATAAGCCACGGTTGAGCCACCCTTCCTGTTTTATTTTTGTGCCAGACAGGAAAGAACAATTGTTGTAATTCATCCATGCGCTCTTTATATGCTAGCCGTTGCCTATCCACTGTCAACCCTTTAAGTAAAGTTCCCCAATTTATCATAGGAAACTCGCGCCTCATACCTTCATAGTTTCCTTTATTTTGATTCAGGACCCTAGTCTCGGAATCAACTCTCTCACTCTCCATCTTCATGAAGAATTCTATCATATTATGGTCGCTCTTCCCCAAGGGACCCCGCACAACAAGATTGTTAACTAATCCTTTCTCATTACACAATACCCAGTCTAGGATGGCCTGTTCTCTAGTTGATTCATCAATATATTGGTCAAAAATACCATCACATGCGCACTCCAGGAATTCCTCCTCTACAGTATTATTGCTTATTTGGTTTACCCAATCTATATGTAGATTAAATTCAGCCATAATTACAGTTGCACCTTTACTGCATGCATCTCTAATTTCCTGTTTAATGCCATCCTCTACATCACCACTGCTGTTTGGGGGTCTGTATACAACCCCCACCAACGTTTTCTGCCCCTTGGTGTTTCTTAGCTCCACTCATACAGATTTCACATCAGGATTCTCTGAGCTAATATCCTTCCTCACTATTGTATTGATTTCCTCTTTTACTAACAACGCTACTCCACCTCCTTTCCCTTTTTGCCTGTCCTTCCTAAATATTGAATACCCCTGGATGTTCAGTTCCCATCCTTGGTCACCCTGCAGCCATGTCTCCGTAATTGCAACTAAATCGTATCCATTTTTAGATTAGAGATACAGCACTGAAACAGGCCCTTCGGCCCACCGAGTCTGTGCTGAACATCAGCCACCCATTTATACTAATCCTACACTAATCCCATATTCCTACCAAACATCCCCACCTGTTCCTATATTTCCCTACCACCTACCTATACTAGTGCCAATTTATAATGGCCAATTTACCTATCAACCTGCAAGTCTTTTGGCTTGTGGGAGGAAACCGGAGCACCCGGAGAAAACCCACGCAGACACAGGGAGAACTTGCAAACTCCACACAGGCAGTACCAGGAATCGAACCCGGGTCCCTGGAGCTGTGAGGCTGCGGTGCTAACCACTGCGCCACTGTGCCGCCCTATCTACTTGCGCGGTTAATTCGCCTATCTTATTGCGAATACGCCGCACATTGAGACACAATGCCTTTAGTCTTGGCTTTTCAACATTCTTAGTCATCTTCGCATTTTTTCGCACTATGGCCCTATTTGTTTCTTGCCCTTGATTTCTATGCCTTCCACTTTTGCCTTTTTGTTTCCTGTCTTTCGTTTCTATCCTTGTTTCCTCCTCCTCAGTCTCCCCACTCAGGTTCCCATCCCCTTGCCATTCTAGTTTAAATCCTCCCCAACAGCACTAGCAAACGCCCCTGCGAGGACAGCAGTTCCGGTCCTGCCTGGGTGTAACCCATCCCTCTTGTCCCACCTTCCTTAGAACCATTCGCGATGTCCCAGGAATCTAAATCCCTTCCTCCTGCACCATTTCTTACCTATGTCATTGGTACCAATGTGGACCATGACCTCTGGCTGTTCACCCTCCCCCAGAAGAATGTTGTGCAGCCTCTCCGAGCCATCCTTGACCCTAGCACCAGGGAGGCAACATACCATCCTGGAGTCTCACAGTGAGAAGAGTCTCACTGTGGGAGCAGTCACTGTGGGAGGCTGTTTGCACTGTGGGAGGAGTCTGATTGTATGGGGGGGGGTCTCACTGTGGGGGTGGTCTCAGTGTGGGAGGTGTCTCACTGTGGGAGGAGTCTCACTGTGGGGGTGGTCATACTGTGGGAGGACTCTGACTGTGGGGGGGAGTCTTACTGTGGGAAGAGTCACACTATATTAGGTTTTTGATTTTAGATTTTTGGGCACTAAAGGAATTAAAGAGTTTGGGAACACGGTGGGGGTGCTGGGGGGGGGGGTGGGGGGGACAGTATAGTTGAGGTAGAAGATCGGCCATGATTTTATTGAATGGAGGAGCAGATTCGAGAGGCTGAATGTTCCATTCCTATTTCTATTTTCTATACTCTTATTTTCTGAAATTAATTCAAGAACTGAATTCATCAGTAAAAGTGAACATACCGCACACTCTTTGGCCTTTTACATCCTCCTTGGAGGTCAGATGGGACCTGGTTTAATCATTCCCAACAATGCAGCAGTGAAGAAAATCCGCTCAATAGTCATGCCCTCTGTCCTGGTTATAGTAAAATTCTTTTCCGCTGTCTCTCTCACTGTTTGATGTTGTTGTGTGTTCCACAGATCTCCCCAGATATAAGACGTCTAGTAGACAGCAGTCACCTTGTGTCTCCTTCAAAATCGTTAATCCTGTCGCGTGGAGAGATGGACCATATGTGCAAAGAGAAGAAACTGGAGGAGATTGTGGTAGTAAATTTGACAGGACATTATCTGAAAAACCTGGGCTACTTGACCAATTGCTCTGCTCTGAAGATTTGCATCCTACCCAGGAATTACATCACTGAAATTGATGCTCTCTCAAACTGTCCAAATTTAATCAAGCTGGATCTCCATGGAAACCATGTAAGTGATACAGAATGTGTGCTCAATAAGATGGATGTCACACAATTGGAAGTCTCAGAATCTAACAGATCTTTGTCCCAAAGTTAAATGTTTGTGAAACAACACAGCTACTAACCAGTGCACGGTGAGAGCTACTGAGTGAATCTCATTGCATTCCTTGTGAACATGAGCTGTTGAAAGAACTCAGGTCTCATCGTATCCCAAAGTGCTTGACCGGCAATGCAGTACTTTTTACAGGCAGTTGGTATAAAGAGTTAGCAGGAGGGAGAATATGCCCCAGACAGCCCAGAGCTCCACAGGGTAGAAGGGAATGGTGCAGACCCATGCTTTTCAACTTGGGGAACCCGGCTCCCAGCAGTGTCATAGAATCACAGAATTGTTACAGTGCAGAAGGAGGCCATTCGGCCCATCATGTCTGCACTGGCTTTCTGAAAGTGCAATTCGCTCAGTTCCATTTCCCCTGCCTTCTCCCTGTAATCTTGCACATTCTTCCTTTTCAGATAACTATCTAATTCCCTTTTGAATGCTTCATTTGAACCTGCCTCCACCACATTCTCAGGCAGCGCATCCCAGACCTTGACCACTCGCTGCGTGAAAAAGTTTTTCCTCATGTCACTTTTGCTTCTCTTAGCAAATACTTTAAATCTGTGCCCTCTCGTTCTCGATCCTTTCACGAGTGGGAACGGTTTCTCTCCATCTACTCTGTTCTGACCCCTCATGATTTTGAATACCTCTATCAAATCACCTCTCAGCCTTCTATTCTCCAAGGAAAATAGTCCTAACTTCTCAAATCTATCTTCATAACTGAAATTCCTCATCCCTGGAACCATTCTCATGAATCTTTTCTGTACTCTCTCCAATGCCCTCACATCTTTCCCCAAGTGTGGCACCCAGAAGTGGACGTAGTACTCCAGCTGAGGCCGAACTAGTGTCTTATACAAGTTCAACATAACTTCCTTGTTCTTGTACTGCATGGTAAAGCCCAGGATACTGTATGCTTTATTAACCGCTCTCTCAACCTATCCTGCCACCTTCAATGACTTATGCACAGAGACACTGAGGTCACTCTGCTCTTGCACCCACTTTAGAATTGTACCCTTTAATCTATATTGTCTCTCCATGTTCTTCCTACCAAAATGAATCACTTCACATTCCTCTGCATTGAACTTCATCTGCCACTTGTCTGCCCATTCCACCAACTTTTCTATGCCCTTTTGAAGTTCTACACTATCCTCCTCACAGATCACAATGTTTCCAAGTTTTGTATCATCTGCAGACTTTGAAATTGTGCCCTGTACCCCAAGGTCTAGGTCATTAATATATATCAGGAAAAGCAAGGGTCCCAACACTGATCCCTGGGGAACTCCAGTACAAACCTTCCTCCAGCCCGAAAAACATCTATGAGCCACTACTCTTTGTTACCTGTCACTCAGCAATTTTATATCCATGTTGTTATTGTCAATTTTATTCCATGAGCTACAAGTTTCCTTACAAGACCCTTGTGTGGCACTGTATCAAATGCCTTTTGAAAGTCCATGTACATCACATCAACAGCATTGCTCATCAACCCTCTCTGTTACCTCCTCAAAAAACTCCAGCAAGTTAGTTAAACATGATTTTCCCTTAAGAAATCCATGCTGGCTTTCCTTAATTAACTCGCATTTGTCCATATGACTATTGATTTTGTCCTGAATTATTTTTTCTAGACGATTTCCCACCACTGAAGTTAAACTGACTGGCCTGTAGTTGCTGGCCTTATCTTTACACCCTTTTTTGAACAAGGGTGTAACGTTTGCAATTCTCCAGTCCGCTGTCACTACCCCCGAGTCTCAGAAAGACTGAAAAATTATTGCCAGTGCCTCTGCAATTTCCACTCTCACTTCCCTCAGTATCCTTGGATGCATCTCATCCGCCCCTGGTGCTTTATCCACTTTAAGTACAGACAGCCTATCTAATACTTCCTCTTTATCAATTTTAAACCCCCCTAGTGTCTGAATTACCTCCTCTTTCAACATTACCTGGGTTGCATCTTTTTCCTAGGTAAAGACAGATGCAAAGTATTCATTTAATACCTCAGCTGTGCCCTCTGCCTCCATGTGTATACCTCCTTTCTGGTCCCTAATCGGCCCCACTCCTCCTTTTACCACCCTTTTGCTATTTATATGCTAATAGAAAACTTTGGGATTTCCTTTAATGCTAGCTGCCAGTCTCTTTTCATGCTCTCCCTTTGCTTCTCTTATTTGCTTTTCCATTTCCCCTCTGCCCCTTCTATATTCAGCCTGGTTCTCAATAGTATTTTCTATCTGGCATCTGTCATAAGCACACTTTTTCTTCTTTACCTTAATCTCTACCTCTTTTGTCATCCGAGGAGCTCTGGATTTGTTTGCTCTACTTTTCCCCTTCGAGGGAACATACCTTGACTGTGCTCGAACTATTTCTTCTTTGAAGGTAGCCCATTGTTCATCTACCGGTTTTCTTGCCAGCTTTTGACTCCAGTTTATTTGCCCCAGCTCCATTCTTACCCCATTGAAGTTGGCCTTCCCCCTGTTAATTATTCTTACCCTAGATTGCTCTTTGTCCTTTTCCATAGTCAGCCTAAACCTTATGATACAATAATCACTATCCCCTAAATGCTCTCCTACTGATACTTGATCCACTTGGCCCACCTCATTCCCAAGAACCAGGTCTAGCAGTGCCCCCTTTCTTGTTGGACTAGCAACATACTGTTATAGAAAACTTTCCTGAACACAATCTAGGAACTCTTGCCCCTCACTGCCCTTGACACTACTATTATCCCAGTCTATCTTTGGATAATTCAAGTCCCCCATTATAACTACCCTATAATTTTTGCACCTCGCTGTAATTTCCTTGCAAATTTGTTTCTCCACGTCCTTCCCACTAACTGGTGCCCTATAGACAACACCGAGCAATGTAACTTCACCTTTTTTGTTCCTTAGCTCTAGCCAAATTGATTCTGTCCTCGACCCCTCTGGGACATCCTTTCTCTCCAGCACTGCAATGCTCTCCTTAAAACCACCACCCTTCCCCCTTTTTTTCCCTCTCCTATCTTTCCTGAACACTTTGCATCCAGGAATATTTAACACTCAGTCCTGCCCTTCTTTGAGCCAGGTCTCTGTTACAGCCACAACAATATATTTCCACATAGCAATCTACACCTGTACCTCACCAGTCTTATTAACCACACGCTGTAATTCACATACATGCACATTAACCCTGATTCAGACTTTATTACTTTCTCCCTTACTCTGACCCCACCTAATAACGTACTATTCCCTACTCTCGTGCTATCTATCTCCCCCAGTATTCTGTGCACTTTTGTATTCCTCTCTAATACTTGCTCCTGGTTCCCACACCCCAGAAAAGTTACCAGTTTTTCTTACCTCCTATCTGAGCTCCCTCTCCTGACAATTTAATTTAAACCCTCCCCAACAGCACTAGCAAGTCTCCCAGTGAGGATATTCATCCCAGTCCTGCTAAGATGTAACCCGTCCATCATGTACAGGTCCCACCTGCCCCAGAACCGGTTCCAATGTCTCAGAAATCTGATGCCCTCCCTCCTACACCAGTTCTCCAGCCACATGTTCAATCACGCAATTCTCCTATTCCTATGCTCTCTTGCAAGAGGGACTGGGAGTAATCTTGAGATTACTGCTTTTGAGGTTTTTCTTTTCAGTCTCCTTCCTAGCTCCCTAAAATCTGCTTTCAGGACCTCATCCCCCTTCTTACCTATGTCATTGGTACCAATGTGGACCACAACCTCTGGCTGTTCACCCTCCCCCAGAAGAATGTTGTGCAGCCTCTCCGTGACATCCTTGACCCTGGCACCAGGGAGGCAACACACCATCCTGGGGTCATGTTTACTGCCGCAGAAACGCCTGTCTGTTTTCCTAACTAACAAATCCCCTATCACTACTGCTCTTCCACTCCTCTTCCTCCCCTCCTGTGCAGCTGAGCCCTCCCCTGTGGTGCCACAAACTTGGCTCTAACTACCCTCCCCTGAGGAACCATCACTCTCACCAGTATCCAAAATGGAAAATCGATTAGCGAGTGAGATCATATCAGGGGACCTGTGCACTACCTGTCTGGTTCTCTTGGGCTGCCTGGCGGTCTCCCATTCACATCTGCCTGCATGCTCCTAACCTGTGGAGTGACCACCTCCCTAAACGTGCTATCCACGTCGTTCTCTGCCTCGCGGATGCACAACTCCAGCCGCCACTCGAGTTCCGAAACCCGGAGCTCAAGCTTCTACAGCTGGTGACACTTCTTGCAGATGTATTTGTGCAGGTCACATGGTCACACTTCCCACATGTCACAGGCTGTACATTCCACTCGGCTGAGCTGCCCTGTCATACCTTAACTTTACAGACTATTTATTATAAGTAGAATATCTTACCAGGTACTCACCAAACAGCTCCTTCTAGAGGCCTGCTACCCGACCCGGACCCGATGACATGTGTCGGATTCGGGTCGGGCCCATCTTCAGGGTACGGCGTTCGGGCTTGGGTCGGGTCAGGCCGAGTCCAGGTCAAGTCGGGTCGGGTCGGGCCGGACACACTTGGTAAGTGCTCTGCTGGTAAGTATTGAAATTTTAAAAAATTTACCTGAGCTGGGAGTCCGGGACGAAACTGAGTCTACGCAGTGAGCGAGTGACGTCACTTTGATGTCATCACACATGCTCTGCAGCTTCTTGCAGGTTCAGTGTCAGGAAGTTAAGTAAAGAAATGGTCGGGCTCGGGTCGGGTCGAGTCGAGTCGGGGCGAGTTCAGGTCTGGTCGGGCTCGGGGCAAAATTGGAGGGACTTGGGCCGGGTTAGGCTCGGGTCCGCGGTGGTTCGGTCGAGTTCGGGTCAGGTTCTTTTTTCCCGACCTGAGCAGGCCTCCAGCTCCTTCCACTGCACTGAAGCAGGAACCAAATACTGGAGGGTTAAAAAAGTAGAAATAAAAGTAGAAAAATGGAGCACCTCCTTCCCCTTCACCAAACCCGCCACTCACCAAACCTGAATCTCCACATTCAGCTTGCAAACTGCACACCGTCTGGGGACATGTTGAGTCGAGGCTGTATGCTTAGAACATCACTGAGCAGTGAACCTTGCAAGGCTTTTGTCAGCTCAGTGATAGCGCTCTCATCTCTGAGTCAGAAGGTCATGGGTTTGAGTCCCACTCCAATTCCTGGAGCACATAATCTAGGCTGATGCTTCCAGTGCAGTACTATCTGCAGTCTTTGACACAGTTGATTACAACATCCTCCTCTAGCGCATCTTCTCCATTATCCAGCTAGGTGGGATGGCGCTCGCCTGGTTCCATTTTTATCTATCTAACTGTAGTCAGAGAATCACCTACAATGGCTTCTCTTCCTGCTCCTGCACCACTAATTCTGGAGCCCTCAAGGATCTATCCTTGGCCCCTCCTATTTCTTATGTACATGCTGCCCCTCAGAGACATCATCCAAAAACGATCATCAGTTTTCACATGTACCTCATCATCACCTCTCTCGACACAACCACTGTCTCAAATTAGTCAAATTAGGGAAGACATTGCAGTGTTGGAAAGGGAGGATGTCTTTGAGGGGGTAAGGACAGAATCCATTTGGTTACAGTTGGGAAGGAAAAAGGGTGTGATCACACTACTAGAGGTTTTCCATAGGCCTCCAAGATCTACAAGATGCACTGTAACAACTCACCAAGGCTCCTTCGACAGCAGTTCCAAACCCATGACCTCTACCACCTAGAAGGACATGGACAGTAGATGCATTGGAACACCACCATCTGCAAGTTCCCCTCCAAGCCACACACCATCCTGACTTGGAACTATATCACCGTTCCTTCACTGTCACTGGGTCAAAATCATGGAACTCCCTTCCTAACAGCACTGTGTGTGTACCTGCACCCCAAGGACTGCAGCAGTCAAGAAGGCAGCTCACCACCACCTGCCTAGTCAATGAAGCCCACATCCCTCGAATGAAGAAAGAAAAGTGTGACATGATGCATTTTGGCAGAAGGGATAGTGTGAGGCAATATTGACTTAATGGTGCAGTTCTAAAGAGTGTGAAGGGGGTGTATATGTATTGATCTTTGAAGGTGGCAGGACATATTAAGAGAGTGGTTAGTAAAGCATATGGAATCTTGGGCTTCATAGATAGAGGCATTGAGTACAAAAGCAGGATGCTGAATTTTTATAAAGCTCTGGTTCGGTCCCAACTGGAGTATTGTATCCAGTTCTGGTCACCAAGAAAGGATGTCAGGGTCCTTGAGAGGGTGCAGAGGAGATTTATCAGAATGGTTCCAAGGGTGGAGGATTTCAGTTGCAAGGTTAGGTTGGAAAAGCCGTGGTTGTTTCCCTGGAGCAAAGGAGATTGAGGGGAGATTTGATAGAGGTGTACAAGATTATGACAGGCTTAGATAAGTTAGACAAAGAAAAACTATTCCCATTAACAAATGGTACAAGGACTAGGGGACACAGATTGAAGATTTTGGGAAAGATGCAGGGGGAACATGAGGAAGAACTTTTTATCACAGTGGGTGATAATGACCTGGAACTCACTGCCCATGATTTCAAAAGGAAATTGGAAGGTCACTTGAAGGAAATAAACTCGCAGGGTGACAGAGATCGAGCAGGGCCGTGGGACTGACGGATTGCTCCGTGGACAGTTGGCATGGACTCGATGTACCGAATGGCCTCCTTCTGTACCGTAAATGACTCCATAACTCTACGGCCAGTAGTTTATGAGTCCCGTGGTGTTTCCGATGGCGGGACTGGAAGTTGGTGTAACTTCTGCCTCCATCATTTTTCCTGTTTCACCCACGATTTTATATGTAAATGAAACATGTGGCGATGGGCACAGGAGACATGCAGATTATACGGTGGGGACGGCCTTTCATTAGTGGAACCTGCTGTCACTGGGCCAAGCACCGTGATCGCCATGGCTATAATGCATTCCGTGCTTGCAGCCTCAAGGATCAGGAGACTTCCTGTCATGTAAGTCTCTGCATAGTAGCCTGAATTGAAGCTTGAGTTTAATTCAAAATGCTTTTGCCTCCCTTAATTTTTGTGATCCAGTTCCAACTTCACATCATTTATTTTTCTTTGCAGCACCAAAGAAAATGTCAGTGAGCAGACAACGTCCCGCCCCATGGTTCAGTGATGCCTCCCTGCAGGTTCTCCTCCAGGCCTTCAGGGAAAGAGGGGAGGTCCTCTTCCCTGCAGATGGAGTGCGAAGACCCTCCTGCCTGACGAAGGTGGCCTTGATGGAGGTAGCAGAGGAGGTCTCAAACTGTGGGGTGACTCATAGAATCTGGGTACAGTGCTGCAAACACATCAATGATCTGCTCAGATTGGTGAGGGTAAGTGGTCTTGGCGAAGCTGTTGCATTGATTTTCTCCCTGGCTCTGTCTTTTTAAGACAGAGGACAAACAAAGCATGCAGTGGATTGTGTGAGCAGCCTTGGTGCCATACACTAAGTGACTGTGCGCAAAATTTATGATTGGCAGTTTTGATGTCCTTGGATGTGTTGTGCGAAAGCCAGTCCTGAATGAGTGAAGTTTAAAATGGTTGCGATGCACCTTTTGAAATCTCATTCAATCTCCACTGTCGCCTGCAGGACAAATGCACCCACAATCAGCATGAGTGCGCCAAGACAGGTAGCAGTGTCCCAGACATCAGAGTCCTGACACTGACTGAAGAGGAGGCTGCAGAAATTGTGAGAGAGGAAGCAGAGCAATAGCAGATGGTGAGGCAAGATCCTCAAGGTGAAAGGATGAAGTGTCATCTTCAGTCTTGCAACCATGTGTGCACACCCAATGAAAACTCATGCGCAGCTGACGCTAAAGTGCCTCTGTTTGTGTCTCCACAGCAGGTGCCCGCACTTGAGTGTCCGGAAGCCATGAGGCTTCCTCTGGGGAGGAAGATGAAGCCAATGCCTCAAGGTTGCACCGTCACTTGCCTCATCTTCCACCTCCGCCAGCAGATACATCCACATAGTCTGCAGGGGTTGGGGTGGGGTGGGTTTAAGATTAGAATCTGGGTCACAATCTGATGTGCACTACACAGACACGTTCCAGCAGCTGAGGGAGCATGTGCCAGCCGGGTCCTGACAATCGGAGGACTGCTGGGGCCAAGCCTCTGCTCAGCCCCATGTTCTGCTGGATGTGCAGCAAAGACATGTGGAAAATATGTTGGAGATGCCTGAGGCGATGCGTGGCTTAGCATGTGCCATGGAGGAGCCATGAAGTCTGCCATGTCCCAGGCATTTGAGTGTTGCTTACAGTAGTGTGTTTTTGGTTCCATCGTAGCCCACAGAAAATTTCATCTGTTGGTCACATCAAAGTGCAGCAAAACTTCTCTTAGATTGCAGCAATGAATAAGACCTCAGGCATATGTGAAAACGTGTGGGGAATTTTTATGTTTCTGCTACGAATGTTCATTGATGAAGTGGCTTATTGTTGGCTGAAATGTGCAAATATGATGTTCTTCCTGTTGTCCCTTACATGTCTCTCCATGGCCCTCATATCCATAAAGACATCATTGACATTGTTGTCTTCCTCCTTACCCTCTTCATAGTCTTCCTCATCTGAGGGGGACTGCTGTTCCTCCTGTTCTACTGCCTGCAGAATGTTGCCACGTCTAATTGCAAAGTTGTACAAGGCACAGCAGACAATGATTAGTCCTGACAACCTCTGTGGCACGTACTGAAGAGCCCCTCCAGACCAGTCAAGGCAGCGGAAGCGCATTTTCAGCATGCCAGTGGTGTGTTTGATGATGGCTCTGGTGGATGTGTGAGCAGCACTGTACCTCTCTTCAGCAGCACTTTGGGGATGATTATCAACCATGTAAAAAAGGGGATAACCCTTGTCATCCTGGATCCAGGTGTCAACTTTGGCTGGTTCCTTAAAAACTTCTGGCAGTTGGGAGTTCCTCAAAATGCATGAATTTGCCCCACAGGACCCTGACGTTGACAGCAATCATCCCTCCCTTTAGGCCCCTCATGACCATCTGCTGACTGTAAAACTCAAATCAATCTACCACCCCATCAGCCGCCCACAGCCAGCTTCAGCAGCAATGGCAACCACTACACAGCCTGAACACTCCCCTCCTCCCTCCCCTGCTCCTCCATGTACCCGATCACCCCACCCTGTCTTCTCCGAGTACCCTCCCCTGCTCCTCCATGTACCCGATCACCTCACCCTGTCTTCTCCGAGTAACCTCTCCTGCTCCTCCATGTACCCGATCACCCCACCTTGTCCTCCCCGAGTAACCTCCCATGCTCCTCCATGTACCCGATCACCCCACCCTGTCCTCCCCGAGTAACCTCCCCTGCTCCTCCATGTACCCGATCACCCCACCCTGTCCTCGAGTAACCTCCCCTGCTCCTCCATGTACCCGATCACCCCACCCTGTCCTCTCCGAGTAACCTCCCCTGCTCCTCCATGTACCCGATCACCCCACCCTGTCCTCTCCGAGTAACCTCCCCTGCTCCTCCATGTACCCGATCACCCCACCCTGTCCTCTCCGAGTAACCTCCCCTGCTCCTCCATGTACCCAATCACCCCACCCTGTCCTCCCAGAGTAACCTCCCCTGCTCCTCCATGTACCCGATCACCCCACCCTGTCTTCTCCGTGTAACCTCCCCTGCTCCTCCATGTACCCGATCACCCCACCCTGTCCTCTCCGAGTAACCTCCCCTGCTCCTCCATGTACCCGATCACCCCACCCTGTCCTCTCCGAGTAACCTCCCCTGCTCCTCCATGTACCCGATCACCCCACCCTGTCCTCTCCGAGTAACCTCCCATGCTCCTCCATGTACCCGATCACCCCACCCTGTCCTCCCAGAGTAACCTCCCATGCTCCTCCATGTACCCGATCACCCCACCCTGTCCTCCCAGAGTAACCTCCCCTGCTCCTCCATGTACCCGATCACCCCACCCTGTCCTCCCAGAGTAACCTCCCCTGCTCCTCCATGTACCCGATCACCCCACCCTGTCCTCCCCGATTAACCTCCCCTGCTCCTCCATGTACCCGATCACCCCACCCTGTCCTCCCAGAGTAACCTCCCCTGCTCCTCCATGTACCCGATCACCCCACCCTGTCCTCCCAGAGTAACCTCCCCTGCTCCTCCATGTACCCGATCACCCCACCCTGTCCTCCCAGAGTAACCTCCTCTGCTCCTCCATGTACCCGATCACCCCACCCTGTCCTCCCAGAGTAACCTCCCCTGCTCCTCCATGTACCCGATCACCCCACCCTGTCCTCCCAGAGTAACCTCCCCTGCTCCTCCATGTACCCGATCACCCCACCCTGTCCTCCCAGAGTAACCTCCCCTGCTCCTCCATGTACCTGATCACCCCACCCTGTCCTCCCCGAGTACCCTCCCCTGCTCCTCCATGTAGACCCCCCCACCATGCCTTCACTGCCACCCCCTGAGAAGAATCACCCTTGCTGGTGCCAAGCTTGGAGGCAAACATCCAATCCAATGCTGGCGTTCATTTTGCCAATGAGTTAAAGAGAGAACAACACAGACCTAAGACTGAACTAGACAAAGCGAACTGTTGCACGCCATGGTGAAACAAACATGAACTGGGTGGCACGGGAATATCGCTCTCTGTTCACTTAATCTGCAGGTCAGACTTAATTGTAACTAAGTGTAGGGTAATGAATATTCATGACATGTAAGTGAATGCAAAGCTGCAAATTGCCACCTTACAGGAGATCCCCGGAATGCCGCAAACATGCCGCTGCCTTAATTTCTCTAAAATATCCCACCGTTGGGAATCCAGAAAACACCTCCCACCTGATTTGGCACGCTGCCAAATCCACTCTTGCAAGTCCATAAAATTCCACCCTATGACTCGAAGCTGCTTGTCTGACATACAGTACTGGATGAGCAGAAATTTCCTCTATCTAATTATTAGGAAAAATGAAGCCTTTATCGTCAGTCCCCACCACAAAGTCCTTTCCCTCGTCACAGACTCCATCCCTCTCTCTGGCAACTGTCTGAGGCTGAACCAGACTGTTCACAACCTGGTATCGTATTTGACCCTGTGATGAGCTTTCCAACACTTATCTGCTCCATCATCAAGCCCGCCTGTTTCCACCTCCATAATATCGCCCAACTCTGCCCCTGCCTCAGCTCATCTGCTGTTCAAACCCTCATTCGTACTTTTGTTACCTCTAGACTTGACAATTGCAATGCTCTGCTGGTCAGCTTCCTATCTTCCACTATTTATAAACATGATCTGATCCAAAGCTCTGCTGCCCAAATCCTGATTTGCATCAATTCCCATCATTCCCTGTGCTCACTGCTCTACATTGGGTCCCAGACCAGCAATGCCTCAATTTTAAAATTCTCATCCTTGCTTTCAAATCACACCTTGGTCTCACACCTCTCTATCTTTTGACTTCCTCCAACCCTACACCCCTCCGAGATGTCTGCGCTCCTTCAATTCTGGCCTCTTGACCATCCCTGATTTTAATTGCTCCACCATTGGCGGCCGCACCTTCAGCTTCACCCTAAGCTCTGGAATTCCCTCCCTAAACTTCTCTGTCTCTTTCTCTCCATGGTTAAGATGCTCCCTAAAATCTACCTCTTTGACCAAACTTTTGTTCACCTGTCCTCATGCTCCTTATGCAGCTTGGTGTCCAATTTTGTTTGGTAATGCTCCTGTGAAGCATCTTGGGATGTTTCACTAAATTAAAGGTACTATCTAAATACAAATTGTTGTTTTGTTCTTTTTTGAGTCCTCTTCCTACTAGTTGTTCCATGAGCAAAAAGGAGTTTGAATTAATACAGCTCCTTTCAAGTTGCTTCCCTCTGTTCAAAGTGCCTCACAGCCAATAAATTACTTTTGAAATTGTGTTGTTGTTTTGTAATTTAATGGGGTAGCCAGTTTGCACACAGCAAGATCCCACAAACAGCACATGAGTGAATGACCTTTCATTTGTTGGTTGAAGGATGAATGTTGGCCAGGAGGTCGGGAGAACTCCTTGTCAAAGCAGAGTATGTTTAGAACAAGTCAGCATGTTTTTACTAAAGGGAGATCCTGTTTGACAAATTTATTAGAGTTTTTGAGGATGTAACTAGTAGGGTAGATAAAGGGGAACCAGTAGATGTAGTATACCTAGATTTTCAAAAGGCATTCGATAAGGTGCCATATAAAAGATTAATAGGCAAGATAAGGACTCATGGTGTTGGGGGTAATATATTAATGTGGATAGAGGATTGGTTAACAGACAGGAAGCAGAAAGTGGGCATAAATGGGCATTTTCAAGTTGGCAGGCAGTGAATAGAGGGGTGCTGCGAGGATCAGTGCTATTTACACTCTATCTTAATGACTTGGATGAAGAGACAGAGAGTGCAAAGAGATATGGACAGGTTAAGTGAGTGGGCAACAAGATAGCAAATGGAGTATAATGTAGGGAAGTGTGAAGTTGTTCACTTTGGTCGTAAAAATAGAAAGGCAGAATATTTTTTAAAAGGTGTGAAACTGATAAATGTTGATGTTCTTGACTTGGGGTACTCGTACAAGGAACGCATAAAGTTAACATGCAGGTGCAGCAGGGTATTAGGAAGGCAAATGGCATGTTGGCCTTTATTGTAAAGGGATTGGAGTACAGGAATAAAGAAGTCTTACTAAAATTGTACAGGGCTTTGGTGAGACTGCACCTGGAATACTGTGTGCAGTTTTGGTCTCCACATTTAAGAAAGGATATACTTGCACTGGAGGCAGTGCAGCGGAAATTTACTAAATTGGTCTCTGGGATGAGGGGGTTGTCCTTTGATGAGAGGCTGAGTAACTTGGGCCTTTATTCTCTGTAGTTTAGAAGAATGAGAGGCGATCTAATTGAGGCATACAAGATTCTGAAAGGGCTGGATAGGGTAGAAGCTGAGAGATTGTTCCCACTGGTCGGGGAATCTAGAACACGGGGACACGGTCTCAGGATAAGGGGTCAATTATTCAGGACTGAGATGAGGAGAAATTACTTCACTCAAAGGATTGTGAATCTTTGGAATTCTCTATCTCAGATGGTTGTGGATGCTCCATCATTGAATACATTTAAGGCTGGGATAGATAGATTTTTTGTCGCGCCGGAAGTCAAGGGATTTGGGGAGTGGGCAGGAAAGTGGAATTGAAGCCTAAGATCAGCCATGATCGTATTGAATGGCGGAGCAGGCTCGATGGACTATCTGGTCTACTCCTGCTCCTATTTCTTGTGTTATTGTGTGTTCTTGCTGTTCTCTGAACAGTGCTCTAGAGGGCCCTGTACATCCACCTGAGCAGGCAGTCAGGCTTCAGTTTAACATCTCATTTGAACATCAGCACCCCTTCAGTACCACATCAGAGGATCAGTCTGGATTCCACACTCATCTCCCAGTGTGGTGCTTGAACCCATAGCCTGACTCAGAGGCGTAAAGTGCTGCAAAACAGAATGATAGAACACAGAAGGTGACCGTTCAGCCCATCGTGCCCTTACCAGCTCTTTATAAGAATTATCCAATTTGTGCCACACCCTGTTCTTTCCCCACAGCCCTGTAACTGGCTATGATGTACTAATGTTATCTTTTTGTTTACTTTTGCCCTATTATCAGATTACCGATCTCCCAGATGAATACTTTTGGTCCGATATGAAGTCTCTCCAGGTTCTCTATCTCCATAACAACATAATTGGAGACATGAACAGCGTCGAATCCCTGTTTCAATGCCCAAGTCTCGTTGTTCTGACCCTGTTTGACACCCCGGTCAGCCTCGTCCCGAAGTATCGGCATCACATTGTCAACAGCATCTGGTCTCTCAAAGCCTTGGACAACTTTGTCATTGCAGATGCCGAAGTCATTGAGGACTGGCCAAAAAGTGACCAATTCAAAGCTTTAAGTCCGCATTTCTTTCTTCATTTCCCCTTACCTCCACAGGTTAGTATCTGTATCTGAAGGCAAGAAACAGTTTGGTTTCCACATGGGAACAGGCTGAAAATCAAAAATAATAAATGGAAAGGTGCAGCAAATCTGTCAAGATTGAAAGAGAGGAAAGAAAGGTTAATTGTTTCAGGCATAGATCCTTTTTTATAATTATTCATTCTTGGAATGCGGGGATCGCTAACAAGGCCAGCATTTATTGGCCATCACTAGTTACCCCTGAGCTCACAGTATTGGGGGTAATGTATTAGCATGGTTTGAGGATTGGTTAACACACAGACCACAGAGAGTCGGGATTAGTGGGTCTTTTTGAGGTTTGAAAGACGTAACTAGTGGAGTGCCACGAGGATCAGTCCTAGGGCCTCAATTATTTTCTATCTATATTGGACTATTTGACTTGGAGGTGGGGACAGAGTGTAACATATTCAAATTTGCTGACAATACAAAAATAGGTGGGAGGGCATGTTGTGATGAGGACATAAGGAATCTGCAAGGGGATATAGATAAGTTGAGTGAGTTGGCAAAAACTTGGCAGATGGAGTTTAATGTAGGAAAGTGTGAGGTCATGCACTTTGGTAGGAAGAATCAAAAGGCAGACTGTTATTTAAATGGAGAGAGACTCCAAAAAAGTGCAGCACAGAGGGATCTGGGTGTTCTTGTGCATGAAACACAAAAGGTTAGCATGCAGGTGCAGCAAGTAATTAAGAAGGCAAATGGAATTTTGGCCTTGATTGCTAGGGGGTTGGAGTTTAAAAATAGGGAAGTCTTGTTACAACTGTACAGGGTGTTGGTGAGGCTGCACCTGGAGTACTGTGTACAGTTTTGATCCCTGTATTTAAGAAAGGATAGACTGGCATTGGAGGCAGTTCAAAAGAGATTCACGAGGCTGATTCCTGGAATGAAGGGATCAAGAACGGCTAAACAGGTTAGGCCTTTGTTCATTAGAGTTTAGAAGAATGAGGGGTGATCTTATTGAAACGTACAAGATTCTGAGGCGGCTTGACAGGGTAGACGTTGAAAAGATATTTCCACTAGTGGGGGAATCTCGAACTAGGGGACATAGTTACAAAATAAAGGGACACTCATTTAAAACTGAGATTCTTTCAGATGGTAGTGAATGTCTGGAATTCTCTACCTCAGAGAGTTGTGCAGGCTAGATCACTGAAAGTATTTAAAGAGCAGGTAGATGGATTTTTGAAATATTGGGGAGTTGAGGGCAATGAGGAGTTGAGGTCTGGGGCAGATCAGCCATGATCTTACTGAATGGCGGGGCAGGCTTGAGAAGCCGAATGGCCTACTCCTGCTCCTATCTCTTATGTTCTTATGTTCTTTGTTATTGAGAAAGTGGAGGTGAGCCACCTTCTTGAAGTACGTGTGGTGAAGGTGTTCCCACAGTGTTGTTTGGCCAGAACTTCACGGATTTTGGGCAGAGCTTTAATATGCAAGTGGAAGAGGAAGTTCCAGTGTGGGTAGAGTGTGGGCGGGTGTAAATCTGCAAAAAATGCCACTGTGTCGGAAAACCTCATGATCCAGCTCAGTTCTACCTTTAATTGGCTCACGTTTGGAAGTGTATGGGAAACCCCAGTGAGGTCATCATTTGAATAGGTTATGAGGCAATTATTTGTAAATTTAACCCAGCATTCTGCCTTTAACAGCCTCCACATGGGTTTCCAGAGCTGTGTGAAACTTGCCAAGGTCAGCAAGGTGAAAGCATAGCGGATATTAATGGCTCTGTCAAATTGACAGGCTGGAAAGATTGTAAAGACTGCCGAGGTGAGAGGCCTTTGTTCACAGGACTTGTTCTGAGTGTGTGCTTTCACTGCCTTGCAGGTGATTTCCAACATTTTGGAAGTCATTTCTGCAGCCTTGGATTTATTCACCTTGATTTTCAATTCCGTGCCATCAACCTTCACTGCAGCATGGGAGCAGCTTATGCTCTAACCTGGACCTCTGCTAAGGAACAGGAGGAGCAGCAGCAACACCAACAGCACCAAAAGCAGCACCAGCAAGAGCAGCAACACCAGCAGGAGCAGCACCAGCAGGAGTACCAGCAGCAACACCAGCAGGAGCAGCACCAGCAGGAGCAGCAGCAACACCAACAGGACCAGCACCAGCAGGAACAGCACCAGCAGAAGCAGCACCAGCAGGAGCAACTCCAGCACGAACAGCACCACCAGCAGCAGCAACACCAGCAGGACTAGCACCAGCAGCAGCAACACTAGCAGGACCAGCACCAGAAGGAGCAGCAGCAACACCAGCAGGACAAGCACCAGCAGGACTAACACAAGCACCAGCGGGAGAATCACCAGCTGTGGCAGCACCAGCAGTAGCAACACCAGCACCAGCAGGCCCAGCACCAGCAGGGACAGCACCAGCAGGAGCAGCAGCAACACCAGCAGGACAAGCACCAGCAGGAGCAGCACCATCAGGAACAACGCCAGCAGGAACAGTACCACCAGCAGCACCAACACCAGCAGCACCAGAAGGAGCAGCAGAAGCAGCACCAACAGGAGTAACACCAACACTAGCAGCAGTAGCAGGAGCAGAACTAGCAGGACCATCAGCAGCAGCAGAAACACCAGCAGGACTAACACCAACACCAGTAGGACCAGCACCATCAGGAGCAGCACCAGCAGGACCAGCACCAGCAGTAGCAGCCCCAGCAGCAGCAGCCTTCTCCTCAGCCACATGCCACTCTAGAGCACCGAACAGATGGACACAGACCTGCAGCTCAGAGGAGGACCAGCTTCTCAACATTACTGAGCATCAGTGTCTCAGGAAGCTGAGACTTTCAGGCAGGTCATTGCTCCCATCTGCAACCTGCTGGAACAAGACCTCCTTCCAAGTGGACCAGGTGGATATGCATTGCTGTGGCCATCAAGGCCACCACACCTCTGAATTTCTCTATCTCCAGCTCTATCCAAGGATTGGCTGGTGACACCTGCAGGATTTCACAATCTGCTGCCCACAGGAGTATTGCCCAGGTGAAGAATGCAATGTTTGCTCAGGCCACCACTTATGTCTGCTTTGCTACTGCTGTGGCTGAATATGTTACAAGGGAAATGGAGATTTAAAATAAAGTTCATAATTCATTAATATTTTCAAATACATTAAGATAATGACATACAACCCCCAAATGAATCCCCTTGTGCAAGTAAAATGTATTTCTCTTCTTTTCCTATTTCTTCTACATGGTGCAACCCCTTTAGCAGAGCTCGAGGTAGGTTGCTCGTCCCCCTGTTCTGACTGCTGAGGTTCCCGTGGCCAACGTTCTCTGGGTTTTGGGGTCTGTGAGGGCCCCCCCAAATACTGTCCCTCCCGTACCAGTGCAGGGGCAGACATGTGTGGCACTGACTGGACGGTGGGGCGTGGGGAGGAGCAAGGGATGAGATGTGGGGAGCACCTTGAGCAAAGTCCCCACATCCTTTTTGTCCTTTCTCCATATTTGATGACTATCAGAGGCCCTCCCCACATGGCCTGATCATCCTCTAATTTAGGAAACACTTGTTTCTGTAATTATTAAAAATGTGGCTGTGGGGAGTGGGCGATCGTTGCAAACTTATTGTCCATCCTGAGAATGTGGTGATAGGTCATCTTGAACCAGTGGAGTTCTGTTGGATATATTACTCCTACAATTGTGTCAGGTGGGTAGTTCCCCAGAAGAAACATTCAACAGTGCGGTTCAACCTTTCTATAAAGCCACCTTCAATCCTGCTTCCTAACAGATATCATTGTATTTTCCTCTCTGGAGCAGGTCCATTATCCTGTGGAAAAGTAAGTTTTATCTGATCTCAAACCTTGCTGGAGGCTTGTAAAATTCTTAATGGGGGTTCAGTAGTGGAGTGATTCGTCAATGGACTAGTAATCTAGAGGTCTGGATTAATGACCTGGTAACAAGAGTTCAAATCCCATCACAGCAGCTGGGCAATTTAAATTCAATGAATTAAATTAAGCAAGATCTGTAGCTAGTCTCAGTAATGGTGACCATGCAACTGCTGGATTGTTGTAAAAGCCCATCTGGTTCACTAATGTCCTTTAGGGAAGGAAATCTGCCTTCCTTAACCGGTCTGGCCTCCATGTGACTCCAGACCCACAGCAATGTGGTTGACTGTTAACTGCCCTCTGAAATAGCCAAGAAAGCCACTCAGTTGTATTTAGGAAGGTGGCTCACTACCACCTACTCAAGGGAAATTAGTGATGGGCAGTAAATGCTGGCTTAGCTAGCGATTCCCACATCCCATGAATGAATTTAAAAAATACATTTGTGAGTTACTTCCAGTCCTGTGCTCATAGCTCATAAGTAGATTGTTCTCATCTGTATCTTTCACTTTGGCTATTAAGCGTTCATGTTCAGCATATAATGACTCTCAGTAGTTTGGGTGCTCATCCAAAATTCTACTGCCCATATCCTAACATGAGGATATTGAGAGGGGCAGAAGAAGTGAGAGATCTTGGAGTGCCTGTCCACAGGTCCCTGAAGGTGGCAACACAGGTAGATAGAGTGGTGAAGAAGGCATATGGAATGCTTTCTTTTACTGGCCGAGGTATAGAATACAAAAGCAGGGATGTAATGCTGGAACTGTATAAATTGCTGGTTAGGTCACAGCTAGAGTATTGCGTACAGTTCTGGTCACCACATTACAGGAAGGACATAGTTGCTGTGGAGAGAGTACAGAGGAGATTTATAAGAACGTTGCCAGGGCTTGAAAGTTGCAGCTATGAGGAAAGATTGGATTGGCTAGGGTTGTTTTCCTTAGAACAGAGGAGGTCGAGGGGTAACTTAATTGATGTGTACAAAATTATGAGGGGCCAAGAGTAGACCTGTTTCCCCTAGCGGAGAGGTCAATTACCAGGGGGCACAGATTTAAGGTGATTGGTGAAGGATTAGAGGGGGCATGAGGAAAAACCTTTTTCACCCAGAGGGTGGTGGGTGTCTGGAATTCACTGCCAGGAATGGTGGTGGAGGCAGAAATCTTCAATTCATTTAAAAGGTACCTGGACATGCACCTGAAGTGCTGTAACCTGCAAGGCTGTGGATCAGGTGCTGGAAGGTGGGATTAGATTGGGCGGCTACTTTTTTTGACCAGCGCAGACACGATGGGCTGAATTGTCTCCTGTGCCGTAATTTTTCTATGATTCTAACTTACATCAAGTCCTGTCCATTACCCTCTCTGCTCACTAACCCACATTGGCTCCCAGTCCAGCAACACCTAGATTTTAAAATTCTTATCCTTGTTTTCAGATCTCTGTAGCTTCCCCATCTCTGTAATCTCCTCCAGTTCTTCATCCTCTGAGATCTCTGCGCTCCTCCAATTCTTGCCTCTTACATATCCCTGATTTTCATCGCCCCACCATTGGCGGCTGTGCCTTTAGCTGCCTGGGCCCTAAGCTCTGAAATTGCCTCCCTAAACCTCTCTATTTCTCTCTCTCCTGCTTAATGACACTCCTTAAAACCCACTGCTTTGAGCAATCTTTTGGTCACCTGTCCTTTGATGGTAGAAAATCACCATTTCCTTATATGGCTCACTGTCAAATTTTGTTTGATAATCGCTACTGTGAAGTACCTTAGGATGTTTTACTACATTAAAGGTGCTATATATTTGACAGTTGTTGTAAATTCTACCAGGAGTATTTGATATCAATTGAATGTTCCGCATTAAAGGAGATAACCAAATTCTTCTTTCTCGAACCACATGACAATGAACAGTGTTAGCTGATGAATTTCCAGTGTTGATGCTGTATGAACCAGCACTTCGATCTCATGTTCTAATGTCTCCTTCTTTCTCTCAGTGTTATATTTTTGTCTGATTACACTCCTATGCAGTGCCTTGGGACGTTTTAAGGATGATGTATAAGTGTGAGCTATTGTTACTGTATGAACAAGTGCTTTGATATCTCACTGAAATGGAATCATCTGCTGGTGTTTGTACCTCTCACACAGATCTCGACCTGGCAGAGTGAGTTGAAGCATATCAGGAATCTGATCGCTACCATCAACAACATTCTTGCCCATCAGTCTCCAGTGCTGATCCTTCAACGACGGTTCCGTGGATACTTGGCCAGAAAGAAGCTGGGGTATTTTTTTATGTATTCTTGTTTCATAAGCTGTATTCTATACATTGGATTGATAGTCACCTGCTGCTACAGTGCAAAACACAAAAATAGAAAAATCACAGAATCGCAAAATTATTACAGTACAGAAGGAGGCCATTCGGCCCATCATGTCTGCACCATCTCCGAATGAGCAATTTAACTAGTGCCATTCCCCCACCTACTCCCCGTAACCTTGCACATTCTTCCTTTTCTGATAATTCCCTTTTGAATGCCTCGATTGAAGCTGCCTCCACCACACTCTCAGGCAGTGCATTCCAGACGTTAACTACTTGCTGCATGAAAAGGTTTTTCCTCATATTGCTTTTGCTTCTTTTGCCAATCACTTTAAATCTGTGCCCTCTCGTTCTCGATCCTTTCATGAGTGGGAATATTTCCTCCCTATCTACCCTGTCCAGACCCCTTATGATTTTGAATAACTCTATCAAATCACCTCTCAGCCTTCTCTTCTCCAAGGAAGACAGTCCTGATTTCTCCAATCTATCTTCATAACTGAAGTTCCTCATCCCTGGAACATGTTGTATAAGGGTCTGAAAGGGGTAATGTTTGGGACAGTGAGAGTAACGCTCCCACTGCAATGATGATGTAAGAGGTCACATGTGTAATAAGCTTGGGAGAAGCAAGAAGCATCATGAGAAGCAGAAGCGAGACAGCCTTATGGAAAGTGTATATAGTCCATGTAACTATAATAAATGAGTTACTGTTTAGATTTATAACGACTCCGACATCTCTGTAAACCAAGCTCAACCCAGCATCTAAAGTGCGAGCAACAATATGCAACAGAACCATTCTCGTGAATCTTTTCTGTATTCTCTCCAAAGCTTCCACATCATTCCGAAAGTGCAGTGCCCAGAACTGGATGGCAATCTCCAGCTAAGGCAAAATTAATGTCTCATACAAGTTGAACATAACCTCGTTACTCTTGTACTCTATGCCCCTGTTAATAAAGCATAAGATACTGTACTTTATTAATCACTCTCTCAACCTGTCCTGCCACCTTCAATGACTTATGCACATATACACCCAGGTCCCTCTGCTCCTGCACCCCCTTTAGAGTTGTACACTTTATCTTATATTGTCTCTCCATGTTCTTTCTACCAAAATGAATCATTTTACACTTCTCCACATTGAACTTCATCTGCCACTTGTCCGTCCATTCTACCAACTTGTCTGTGTCCTTTTAGTGTTCTACACAATCCTCCTCACAATTCATACTGCTTCCAAGCTTCGTATTATCCGCAAATTTTGAAATTGTCCCTTGTACACCAAGGTCTTTGTCATTAATATATATCAGGAAGAGCAGGGGTCCCAACACTGACCCCTGGGCAACATACAAACATAGGAATTAGGAGCAGAAATAGGCCATTCAGCCCCTCTATCCTGCTGCGCCATTCAGTAAGATCATGGCTGATCTGTTTGTGTTTCAAATTCCACACTCCCATCTACCCCGATAATCTTTGATTCCCTTGCCTAACAAGAATTTATCTACCCCCGCCTTAAAATTATTCAATGACCCCGCCTGCACCACCTTCTGAGACAGAGAGTTCCAAGTCGCACAACCCTCTGAGAGAAAACATTTCTCCTCATTACTGTCCGAGAAGGGCAACCCCTAATTTTAAAACAGTGCCCCGAGTTCTGGACTCCCCCACAAGAGGAAACTTCCTTTCCACATCCACCTTGTGAAGACCGTTCAGGATCTTATATACTTCAATCAAGTCTCCCCTCACTCTTCTAAATTCCAGTGAAACAAGCCCAGTCTGTCCAACCTTTCCTCAGAAGACAACCTGCTCATACCAGGTATCAATCTGCTAAACCTCCTCTGAACCGCCTCCAATGCATTTACATCCTTCCTTAAATAAGGAGACCAAAACTGCACACAGTATTCAAGATGCGGTCTCACCAATGCCCTGTATAACTGAAGCATAACATCCTTACTTTTATTTTCAACTCCTCTTGTAATAAAGGATAGCATTCCATTAGCCTTCTTTATTACCTGCTGTACCTGCATACTAACTTTTTGTGACTCGTGCACTAGAACGTCTAGATAGAACAAAGAACAGTACAGCACAGGAACAGGCCATTCGGCCCTCCAAGCCTGCGCCGATCTTGATGCCTGTCTAAACTGAAACCTTCTGCACTTCCGGGGACCGTATCCCTCTATTCCCATCCTATTCGTGTATTCATCAAGATGTCTCTTAAACGTCGCTATCGTACCTGCTTCCACCACCTCCCCTGGCAGCAAGTTCCAGGCACTCACCACCCTCTGTGTAAAGAACTTGCCTCGCACATCCCCTCTAAACTTTGCCCCTCACACCTTAAACCGATGTCCCCTAGTAACTGACTCTTCCACCCTGGGAAAAAGCTTCTGACTATCCACTCTGTCCATGCCGCTCATAACTTTGTAAACCTCTATCATGTCGCCCCTCCACCTCCGTCGTTCCAGTGATAACAATTCGAGTTTGTCCAACCTCTCCTCATAGCTAATGCCCTCCAGACCAGGCAACATCCTGGTAAACCTCTTCTGTACCCTCTCCAAAGCCTCCACGTCCTTCTGGTAGTGTGGCGACCAGAATTGCACGCAATATTCTAAGTGTGGCCTAACTAAAGTTCTGTACAGCTTCAGCATGACTTGCCAATTTTTATACTCTATGACCCAACCGCTGAAGGCAAGGATGCCGTATGCCTTCTTGACTACCTTATCCACCTGCGTTGCCATTTTCAGTGACCTGTGGACCTGTACGCCCAGATCTCTCTGCCTGTCAATACTCCTAAGGTAGATAAGTCCCCAGGGCCTGATGGGATCTACCCCAGAATACTGAGGGAGGCAAGGGAACCTTAGAGTTTTGCAGTCATTCTTCGTTTAAGTAATACTCTACTTTTTTATTTTTCCTGTCAAAGTGAACAACTTCACATTTTCTCGCATTATACACTGCCAGATTTTTGCCCACTCACTCAACCTATCTATATTGGTCTGCAACCTCCTTCTGTCCTCTTCACAGCATACGTTCCTACCTATCTTTGTGTCATCTGCAAATTTAGCTACCATGCCATCTCTCCCCTCATCTACGTCATTGATATAAATTGTAAAAAGTTGAGGCCCCAGCACAGACCCTCTACTCGTCACATACTGCCACTCAGAAAAGGACCCAGTTATGCATACTCTCTGTTTTCTGCCAGCCAGCCAATCTTCTGTCGATACAAATATGTTATCCCCTACACCATGAGCTCCTACTTTGCGCAATAACCTTTTATGTGGCACCTTGTCAAATGCCTTCTGGAAATCCAAGTACAGTACGTCAACAGGCTCCCCTTTATCCACAGAACATATCACTCCTTCAGAGAACGCCAATAAATTGGTTAAACTGATTTCCCTTTCACCAAAACCATGCTGACTATTCCCGATTACCTTGAGTTTTTCTAAGTGCCAGCTATAGGTCCTTTAATGATCGATTCCCATGCCTTCCCCACGACAGACATCACGCTAACTGGCCTATAGTTACCTGTTTTCTGCCTCCATCCATTTCTTGAATAGAGGGGTTATATTTTATATTTTTCAGTCTGATGGAACCTTTCCAGAATCTAGCAAATTTTGAAAAATTTACACCAATGCAACTACTATCTCATTAGCCACCTCTTTTAAGACCCTAGGATGAAGCCCATCAGGACCCAGGGACTTGTTAGCCAGCAGCTCCATCAGTTTGCTCAGTACCGCTTCCCTGGTGATTATAATTTCATCAAGTTCCTCTCTTCCTTCCACCTCCTGATTTACAGCTATTACTGGAATGTTTTTTGTATCCTCTGTAGTGGAGACTGAAGCAAAATATTTGTTCAGTTCATCCACCATTTCCTTATTATCGACTATTAGCTCCCCATTCTCACTCTCTAGAGGACCAACACTCACTTTACTTACTCTTTTCCTTTTTAAATACCTGTAGAAACTCTTGCCATCCATTTTTACATTTCTACCTCCACTTCAAACCTTTCTCCAGCCCGAAAAACATCCATTAGTCACTAGTGTCTGTTTCCTGTCACACAGCCAATTGCGTATCCATGTTGCTATTGTCTCTTTTATTCCATGAGCTATAACCTTGCTCACAAGTCTGTTGTGTGGCACTGTATCAAACGCCTTTTGGAAATCCATGTACACCACATCAACAGCATTGTCCTCATCAACCGTCTCTGTTACCTCTTCAAAAAACTCTAGCAAGTTAGTTAAACATGATTTTCCCTTGACAAATCTGCGCTGGCTTTCTTTAATTAGCCTTCATTTGTTCATGTGCTTATTAATTTTGTCCAGAATTATTGTTTCTAGAAGTTTCCCCACCCCCAAAGTTAAACTGACTGGCCCTGTAGTTGCTGGGCTTATCTTTACACCCGTTTTTGAAGATGGTGTAACGTTTGCAATTCTCCAGTCCGCTGGTACCACCCCCGAATCTAAGGAAGACTGGAAAATTATGGCCAGTGTTTCCACAATTTTCACTTTCACTTCCCTCAGTCTCCTTGGATGCATCTCATCCAGTCCTGGAGCCTTAACAACTTTAATTATAGAAAGCCTATCTAATACCTCTTCCTTATCAATTTTAAATCATTCTAGTGTATTAATTACCTTCTCTTTCACTGTGGCCTGGGTAGCATCTTCTTCCTTAGTAAAGACAGTTGCAAAGACAATAGCATCTCAGCTATTCCCCCTGCCTCCATGTGTAAATCCCCTTTTTGGTCCCAAATCAGCCCTACTGCTTTTATCACCTTTTTACTCTTTATATGCCGATAGAAGACTTTGTGATTCCCTTTTATATTAGTTGCCGGTCTCTTTTCATACTCCCTTTTTGCTTCTCTTATTTGCTTTTTCGCATCGCCTGTGAACCTTCTATAGTTTCAAACTAAGGGGGAAGTCACTTAGGACAGAGATGAGGAGAAATTTCTTTACTCCGAGGGTTGTGAATCTTTGGAATTCTCTACCCCAGAGAGCTGTGGAAGCTCAGTAATTAAATATGTTTAAAGCAGAGCTTGACAGATTTCTAAATACAAATGACATAAGGAGGTATGAGGATAGTGTGGGAAAAAGGCATTGACGTGGAAGATCAGCCATCATCATATTGAATGGCGGGGCAGGCTTGATGGGCTGAATGGCCTTCTCCTGCTCCTATGTTCCTACGTTCCTATTCAGCCTGGTTCTCCATTGTATTATCCACCTGACATCTGTCATTAGCACACTTTTTCGTCTTCGTCTTAATCCCTATCTCTTTTGTCATCCAGGGATCTCTGGATTTGTTTGCTCTACCTTTCCCCTTCGAGGGAATACACCTTGTCTGTGCCCGAACTATCTCTTCTTTGCTCAGCTTGTATTTTTCCTGTCAACCTTTGATTCCAATTTATTCGGCCCAGCTCCATTCTTATCCCGTTGAAGTTGGCTTTCCCCCCAGTTAATTATTCTTACTCTAGATTGTTATTTGCCTTTTCCATAGCCAACCTAAATCTTATGATACAATGATCACTGTCCCCTAAATGTTCTGCTACTGATATTTGATCCACTTAGTCCACCCTATTCCCAAGAACCAGGTCTAGCAGTACCTCCTTTCTCGTTGGACTGGAAACATTGCTGTAGAAAATTTTCCTGAACACACTTTAGGAACTCTTGCCCCTTTCTGCCCTTTACACTACTACCATCCCAGTTTCTATTTGGTTTGAACGAAAGGTCACAGACCTGAAACATTAACTTTGCTTCTCTCTCCACAGATGCTGCCTGACCTGCTGAGTATTTCCAGCACTTTTTGTTTTTGTTTCAGATTTCCAGCATCTGCAGTATTTTGCTTTTACTATATTCGGATAAACTAACTTAGCAGGGGTGTGGGAACCAGGTGGAAATATCAGAGAGGAATACCAAGGTGCACAGAATACTGGGAGAGATAGATAGAACTAGAGTAGGGAATAAAAGAACACAAGAAATAGGAGCAGGAGTAGACAATATGGCCCATCAGGCCTGCTCCGCCATTCAATACGATCATGGCTGATCGTAGGCTTCAACTCCACTTTCCTGCTTGCTCGCCATAGCCCTTGATTCCCTGAGAGACCAAAAATCCGTCTATTCCAGCCTTAAATGTATTCAATGATGGAACATCCACAGCCCTCTGGGGTCAGTAAGTTATTAGGATACATAGGAAATAGGAGCAGGAGTAGGCCATTCGGCCCCTTGGGCCTGCTCCACCATTCAACTAGATCATGGCTGATCTTCTACCTCATTGCCATTTTCCAGCATTATCCCCATATCACTTTATATCTTTAATGTCTAGAAATCTATCAATTTCTGTCTTGAACATACTCAATGATTGAGCTTCCCACAGCCCTCTGGGGTAGAGAATTCCAAAGATTTACCACACTCTGAGTGGAGAAATTCCTCCTCATCTCAATCTTAAATGGCCAACCTCTTATTTTGAGACTGTGTCCCCTGCTTCCAGACCCCCAGCCAGGGGAATCATCCTTCCTGCAACAACCCTGTCGAGCCCTGTAAGAATTTTGTATGCTTCAATCACCTCTCTTCTAAACTTGAGAGAATACAGGCCCACTCTCCTAAATCTCTCCTCATATGACAATCCCACCATCCCAGGAAGCAGTCTGGTGAACCTTTGTTGCGCTCCCTCTATGTCATGTATATAATTCCTTAGGTAAGGAGACCAAAACTGCGCAAAATACTCCAGGTGTGGTCTTACCAAGGCTCTATACAATTGGCGCAAGACATTTTTACTCCTGTACTCAAATCCCCTTGCAATAAAGGCCAACATACCATTTGCCTTCCTAATTGTTTGCTGCACCTGCATGATAGCTTTTAGTGACTCTTGAACAAGGACACCCAGGTCCCTTTGGACATCAACAATTTCCAATCTCTCACCATTTAAGAAATGTTCAGTCTTTCTGTATTTTCTACCTAAATGGATAACTTCACATTTATTCACATTATATTGCATCTGCCATGTTCTTGCCCACTCACTTAGCCTGTCTCAATCCCCTTGACGCCTCTTTGCATCCTTCTCACAACTCATGTCCCCACCAATTTTGTGTCATCAGCAAACTTGAATTTATTACATTTGGTCCCTACATCCAAATCATTGATATAAATTGTGAATAGCTAGGGCCCAAGCACTGATCCTTGTGGCATCCACTAGTCACAGCCTGCCAACCTGAGAATAACCCGTTTATTCCTACTCTCTGTTTTCTGTCCGTTAACCAATTCTCAATCCATGCCAGTATATTACCCCCAATCCCATGAGCTCTAATTTTGCTTACTAACCTCTTATGTCGGACCTTATTGAAAGCCTTCTGAAAATCTAAATACACCACATCCACTGGTTCCCCCTTATCTATTCTGCTAGTTACATCCTCAAAAACTCCAACATGCTTGTCAAACATAATTTCCCGTTCATAAATCAGTGTTGACTCTGCCCAATCCTACCATTATTTTCTAAGTGTCCCGTTATAACATCCTTTACAATAGATTCTAGCATTTTCCTTATGACTAATGTCAGGCTATCTGGTCTGTAGTTCTCCATTTTCTCTCTCTCTCCTTTCTTAAATAGTGGGGTTACATTTTTAACCTTCCAATCTTCAGGAGCCACTCCAGAACCTATAGAATTTTGGAAGATAATCACCAATGCATCCACTATCTCGACAGCTACCTCTTTCAACACTCTGGGATGTAGCTCATCAGGTCCAGGGGACTTATCACCTTTCAGTCCCATTAATTTCTCCAGTACTACTTTTCTTTTACTAAGAGTCATTTCTTTCTGTTCTTCATTCTCACTAGTCCCTTGGTTCTGTAATATTTCTGGGAGGTTTTTTTGTACCTTCCTCTGTGAAGATAGACACAAAATATTTGTGTAGTTGCTCTGCCATTTCCTTATTTCCCATTATAAACTCCCCTGTCTCTGCCTGTAATGGGCCCACATTTGTCTTTGCTAATCTTTTCCTTTTTACATGCCTGTGAAAGCTTTTACAATCCGTTTTTATGTTTCTCGCCAGTTTACTTTCATTTTCTATTTTCTCTTTCTTTATCAGTTTTTTGGTCCTCCTTTGCTGAATTCTAAAATGCCCCCAATCCTCAGGCTTACTACTCTTTTTGACAAATTTGTAAGCCTCTTCCTTTGATCGAATACAACTTCTCTTGTTAGCCATAGTTGGATCATTTTTCCTGCTGGATTTTTGTGCCTCAAAGGAATGTAAATTTGTTGTAAACCATATATTAATTATTTAAATGTTATTAAGTGGGGTCAGAGTAAGGGAGGAAGTAAAAAAGTCTAAATCAGGGTTAATGTGCATGTCTGTGAATGCACGGAGTGTGGTTAATAAGATTGGTGAGGTACAAGTGCAGATTGGTAATATGATGTGGTGCCTATAACAGAGACCTGGCTCAAAGAAGGACAGGACTGGATGTTAAATATTCCTGGATACAAGGTATTCAGGAAATATAGGAAAGGGAAAAAAGAGGAGTGGTAGTGGTATTGATTAAAGAGAACATTACAGTCCTGGGGAGAGAAGGTATCCCAGAGGGGTCGAGGACAGAATCAATTTGCCAAGAGCTAAGGAACAAAAAAGATGCAGTTACATTGCTTGGTGGTGTCTATAGGCCACCAGCTAGAAGGATGCGGAGAAACAAATTTGCAAGGATGGAGGACTTTAATTATCCAAATTCTTTTGGGCCTCCTTATCTCGAGAGACAATGGATACGCGCCTGGAGGTGGTCAGTGGTTTGTGAAGCAGCGCCTGGAGTGGCTATAAAGGCCAATTCTGGAGTAACAGGCTCTTCCACAGGTGCTGCAGAGAAATTTGTTTGTTGGGGCTGTTGCACAGTTGGCTCTCCCCTTGCGCCTCTGTCTTTTTTCCTGCCAACTACTAAGTCTCTTCGACTCGCCACAATTTAGCCCTGTCTTTATGGCTGCCCGCCAGCTCTGGCGAATGCTGGCAACTGACTCCCACGACTTGTGATCAATGTCACACGATTTCATGTCGCGTTTGCAGACGTCTTTATAACGGAGACATGGACGGCCGGTGGGTCTGATACCAGTGGCGAGCTCGCTGTACAATTATCCAAATATAGACTGGGATAGTAGTAGTGCAAAGAGCAGAGTTCCTAGAGTGTGTTCAGGAAAATTTTCTACAGCAGTATGTTTCCAGTCCAATGAGAAAGGAGGCATTGCTGGACCTGGTTCTTGGGAATGAGGTGGACCAAGTGGATCAAATATCAGTAGGAGAGCATGTAGGGGACAATGATTATTGTATTATAATATTTAGGTTGGCTATGGAAAAGGACAAAAAATATTCCTGATTTTAATAGTTTAATTGCTTTTCTATTTGTAACTTATTCGTTGAAATACCTTTTCTCTTTTTATGCTTCATCTGTTGTTTTCCATTTTCATTTATTTATTGTAGCTACTCTTTCGCTCTTATTTTGGTATTGATGCTATTTTTTATGCTTTTGGTTTTTAAATGGTTGTTTTTGGTAAATATTTTGCCTTGTCTCCTGAGGCATTGACCCTGTGCTGGGGTGTGTTTCCACATGGACAATTCCCCCTCGGACAGATGTTGACCCTGAGCTGGGATTTGTTTCCACAGAGACAATTCCCCCTCGGACAGATGTTGACCCTGAGCTGGGGTTTGTTTCCACACGGACAATTCCCTCACGGACAGATGTTGACCCTGAGCTGGGGTTTGTTTCCACACGGACAATTCCCCCTCAGACAGATGTTGACCCTGAGCTGGGGTTTGTTTCCACAGAGACAATTCCTTCACGGACAGATGTTGACCCTGTGCTGGGGTTTGTTTCCACACGGACAATTCCCCCACGGACAGATGCTGACCCTGAGCTGGGATTTGTTTCCACAGAGACAATTCCCCCTCGGACAGATGTTGACCCTGAGCTGGGGTTTGTTTCCACACGGACAATTCCCTCACGGACAGATGTTGACCCTGAGCTGGGGTTTGTTTCCACACGGACAATTCCCTCACGGACAGATGTTGACCCTGAGCTGGGGTTTGTTTCCACACGGACAATTCCCTCACGGACAGATGTTGACCCTGAGCTGGGGTTTGTTTCCACACGGACAATTCCCCCTCGGACAGATGTTGAAGCTGAGCTGGGGATTATTTCCACGTGGACAATTTCCCCCTCGGATAGATGTTGACCCTATGCTGGGGTTTGTTTCCAGAGACAATGGTGCCTTTCGTAATCGCAGTCCTGTATGACCTCAATGGGCGATAGGCAGGCTGACTGTTCCCTACCCTCCTGCCAGTGGAAACAGTTTCTCCCTATTTAATCAATCATTACCATCGTGAATTTGAACACCTCTAGGTTTGCTAGTAGTGTGGCTCGGAGTCTCGGGGACAGTGACAGATTTCCACATGCAGCGTGGCAAACTGCTTACCTAAATCTACCTGTGGCTGACATTCAAAACCAGTCAGCAATAACGCTGCCAGCTCGATTCCATTAGCATCACCTGCAGCAGTCAATTAGGTTTTCTTTCATATGAACATATGAATTAGGAGCAGGAGTAGGCCACTCAGCCCCTCGAGCCTGCTCTGCCATTCGACCAGATCATAGCTGATCTGATTGTAACCTCAACTCCACATTCCTGCCTACCCCCCAATAACCTTTCACCCCCTTGCTTATCAAGAATCTATCTAGCTCTGCCTTAAAAATATTCAAAGATTCTGCTTTCACCGCCTTTTGAGAAAGAGAATTCCAAAGATTCAATGTTGCCATCATCCTATTAAAAACTGAACATTGTAGTAACTGGTACTGAAATACTAACGTTACGGTATTTTATTTTACTAAACCAGAGCTGCCTCAATTCCACATAAACAACAAAGATTTGCATGTAATAAGGTGAACGGAGATTTATGCAGCAGGGGTATCCATGTACTGGAGGATGGCAGTATGTGGGTGAGTAAGCACGATGCTGGGACACGTACATCAGCCACTTTTGACCCCCAAAAAATGATGGTACGTCTCTGTACTAGCACTGGGTGGGACTGTGTATCAGAGCACTGCGTGGGACTGTGTATCAAAGCACTGTGGGACTGTTTTTCAGCACTGGGTGGGACTGTGTATCAGGGCACTGGGTGGGACTGTTCATCTGTTCTGGGTGGGACTCTGTGTCAGCTCTGGGTGGGACTCTGTATCAGGGCACTGGGTGGGACTGTGTATCAACACTGGGTGGGACTGTGTATCAGGGCATTGGGTGGGACTGTGTATCAGCACCGGATGGGACTGTGTATCAGGGCACTGGGTGGAACAGTGTATCAGCACTGGGTGGGACTGTTTATCTGTACTGCGTTGGACTGTGTATCAGCTCTGGGTGAGACTTTGCATCAGAACTGGGTGGGACTGTGTATCAGGCACCGGGTGGGACTGTGTGTCAACACTGGGCGGGACGGTGTATCAGGGCACTGGGTGGGACAGTGTATCAACACTGGGTGGGACTGTTTATCTGATCTGGGTGGGACTGTGTATCAGCTCTGGGTGGGACTTTGTATCAGAACTGGGTGGGACTGTGTAGCAGGGCACCGGGTGGGACTGTGTGTCAACACTGGGTGGGACTGTGCATCAGGGCACCGGATGGGACTGTGTGTCAACACTGGGTGGGACTGTGTATCAGCAATGGGTGGGACTGTGTATCAGGGCACTGGGTGGGACTGTGTATTAGGGCACTGGGTGGGACTGTGTATCAGGCACCGGGTGGGACTGTGTATCAGGGCACTGGGTGGGACTGTGTATTAGGGCACTGGGTGGGACTGTATATCAGGGCACTGGGTGGGACTGTGTATCAACACTGGGTGGGACTGTTTATCTGTTCTGGGTGGGACTGTGTATCAGCTCTGGGTGGGACTTTGTATCAGAACTGGGTGGGACTGTGTATCAGGGCACCGGGTGGGACTGTGTGTCAACACTGGGTGGGACTGTGCATCAGGGCACCGGATGGGACTGTGTGTCAACACTGGGTGGGACTGTGTATCAGCAATGAGTGGGACTGTGTATCAGGGCACTGGGTGGGACTGTGTATTAGGGCACTGGGTGGGACTGTATATCAGGGCACTGGGTGGGACTGTATATTAGGGCACTGGGTGGGACTGTATATCAGGGCACTGGGTGGGACTGTGTATCAACACTGGGTGGGACTATCTGTTCTGGGTGGGACTGTATATCAGCTCTGGGTGGGACTTTGTATCAGAACTGGGTGGGACTGTGTATCAGGGCACCGGGTGGAACTTTGTGTCAACACTGGGTGGGACTGTGTATCAGCAATGGGTGGGACTGTGTATCAGGGCACTGGGTGGGACTGTGTATTAGGGCACTGGGTGGGACTGTTAATCTGTTCTGGGTGGGACTGTGTATCAGGGCACCGGGTGGAACTTTGTGTCAACACTGGGTGGGACTGTGTATCAGGGCACCGGGTGGGACTGTGTGTCAACACTGGGTGGGACTGTGTATTAGGGCACTGGTTGGGACTGTGTATCAGGGCACTGGGTGGGACTGTGTATCAGCAATGGGTGGGACTGTATCAGGGCACTGGGTGGGACTGTGTATCAGGGCCCTGGGTGGGACTGCGTATCAGCAATGGGTGGGAGTGTATCAGGGCACTGGGTGGGACTGTGTATCAGGGCACTGGTTGTGACTGTGTATCAGGGCACTGGGTGGGACTGTGTATCAGCAATGGGTGGGACTGTGTATCAGGACACTGGGTGGGACTGTGTATTAGGGCACTGGGTGGGACTGTTAATCTGTTCTGGGTGGGACTGTGTATCAGCTCTGGGTGGGACTGTGTATCAGGGCACCGGGTGGAACTTTGTGTCAACACTGGGTGGGACTGTGTATTAGGGCACTGGTTGGGACGGTGTATCAGGGCACTGGGTGGGACTGTGTATCAGCAATGGGTGGGACTGTATATCAGGGCACTGGGTGGGACTGTGTATCAGGGCACTGGGTGGGACTGTGTATCAGCAATGGGTGGGACGGTGTACCAGGGCACTAGGTGGGACTGTGTACTGGGGCACTGGGTTGGGGACGGTGTATCAGTACTGGGTTGGGGACTGTGTATCAGTACTGGGTGGACGGTGTATCAGGGCACTGGGTGGACTGTGTATTAGGGCACTGGGTGGGACTGTGTACTGGGGCACTGGGTTGGGGACGGTGTATCAGTACTGGGTTGGGGACTGTGTATCAGTACTGGGTGGACGGTGTATCAGGGCACTGGGTGGACTGTGTATTAGGGCACTGGGTGGGACTGTGTACTTGGGCACTGGGTTGGGGACGGTTTAATTCCAGTTTCAGTTCCGTGGGTTTAATTGTGTTATTTGAATCTGTGAGCCTCTCTCCCTCTTTATATTTTACGCCACAGTGAGCAGCACTGGTGGAGATAGGAAGCAGCCTCTGCTCTTTTCACCTGACAGCAGGTTTCATTCAGAGAGCTGCTGGTGATGTAAAGTTAGTATTTATTTCCAGCTTGTACTGTTTAATTTTACTGGTACAGTGGTTAGCACCGCAGCCTCACAGCTCCAGGGACCCGGGTTCGATTCCGGGTACTGCCTGTGTGGAGTTTGCAAGTTCTCCCTGTGTCTGTGTGGGTTTTCTCCGGGTGCTCCGGTTTCCTCCCACAAGCCAAAAGACTTGCAGGTTGATAGGTAAATTGGCCATTATAAATTGTCACTAGTATAGGTAGGTGGTAGGGAAATATAGAGACAGGTGGGGATGTTTGGTAGGAATATGGGATTAGTGTAGAATTAGTATAAATGGGTGGTTGATATTCGGCACAGACTCGGTGGGCCGAAGGGCCTGTTTCAGTGCTGTATCTCTAATCTAATCTAACAATATTGAGATTGAGAAATTTAAAAATTGAGTCCAGTCTTAATCTTCAGATTTTTTCAAAATTCCTTGAATGATTTCTGATTAATATTTCTTTAATTGTAGATTTGAACAGTACATTTAGTGATGGAAATGTTTTATTGATTATCTAGGTAACAGGGAGCAGCAGCAAACAGGATGATTCGTGCAACACTGTCCATTTAAAGATAGACAGAAACAAACTACATATTGAGTTGTTGGAGGTACATCTGATTTCATGAGCTGTTCATCTGTCTGTACTGCTTGATACAAGGGGCAGGATTTTGGATTTTGAGTCAGAGCTCTGATGTTAGGGTCGAATGGGGGTTATGACACCACACTATGTGGGAAACAGTCATCTGGAAGTGATTTTCGCCTAATTGGCCAATTAGTAGCCAGAGAGTGCGTTCGCCGCCCAATTCAGGACAGCAGGCAGGCTTTTGAAACTGGAGGGCCAATACGTGGCCCTCCAGCGTGGAAGAAGCAGCATCCCACTGTTCAGGTAAGGGAGAGAGGGGTGTCTCCATCTTGAGGCAGCCTCCCTGCAACTTTAAAAATTTTCAATTAGAAAAATTTCCTCAGCAGCCTGGCTTCCATTGTGGAGGGGGATTCTTTCACAGGACAGCCAGTGGCCACAGCTGTAACTAGGCAGGTGTGGAAAATTCCAGTTGGCCTCTGACAATAGGCTTTAGTAGGCCATTAACTCCCCTTAATTGGCTATCCTTCGCTTGCGGGCAGGTTGCCCTTGCAACCCCTATCCCAGCTTCGGTTAAATGGCTTCGGAGCGGGCTGGTGCCATCAAACTGATACGTCAACTGGCCGCGGAAATTTTTTGTGCTTGCCCGCCTCGTACCTGCCCTATATGGCGGCACAAAGTGTGCCCTAGGTGTTTGTTCATTTAGATACAGCTGATAAAGCACATTATTAACTACACTGCAAGTAACAGTCCTCATTTTTAATGAAAATTTGAAGATAGTTCATTGACTCAATTTCTCTATGGAAACAAATTATCTCAGACCTAGCAATTTTATACTTACTAACTTTAAAGAATTAATTGACGTAGGAAATGTTCTGTGGTTCAATTTCTCAACATAATTCTACCTTGTAATCAATGCTAAAAGTTATTGCTGAGTTTCTGGAGATGTTATTCGAAGCTGTCCCGCTGGGTCTGGGAGTGAAATGTTCCATGTGATGTAATGCTGACTGGGAAGCCCCATGTTTGTTCCTTGGAGAAAGCTGTTAGCTAGGACAATGTCAGGAGTTACATTCAGCTAGAAGAGTGGAAAACTGACCAGAATTGCAGCTCCTGTGTGTGTGTGTGTGTCTGTATTGTTATGGAGAGGTGGGTGATGGTGCGACTGGTTTCCACTGTTCACCTCCCAACTGACCACAGGCAGTGTTTTTGTATTATTACTGTTTCAGTCCCTGTGTTTTGTTTGCTAAATAAACAGACAGAGACAGGTTTTCTCATAGGTTTAAAACAGAATATTAAATATTTATTAAATTATAATCACCCAAAATAATTCGCAACACCACCCATGCATGCATTCACTCTCTCAAGCACACTCAGGGAAAGTTAGATAGAGATCAAGGGTAAGAGGTGTTAGGAGTTCAAGGTGTAAAAGTCTATTGTTTCAGGAAAACCTGTGGAATCCTCTAGAAAGGTGAGTTTTAAAGTTGCAGGCCTATTTGCTGGATGTCTTGTGTGTGTTGAGTTGCTGAAGACTTCTGGCCGTTCACTTCAGTTTGAAGACAGTACTGATATTTTTAGTTCAGTTTTCAAAGGTGGAGGAGTTGTTTCAAAGGCACTGTCTTTTCTCTGCTGCAGTTGGCTTTCAGCTTGTCTCAGCAGGGTTCAAATGTTAGCTGAAACTGGTCTCTGTCTCTCTCAGCCTTGTGCTGAAATTCATGATGGCTTTCGATGTTGACCGTGTGGCTGCAGAGAGACCAGGCTGAGGTTGATGACTTGATGACTGAACTGGAAAGACTCCTTTGTTCTTCAAAACGATAACCTTTAAAGGTAAACTCATTCAGTGTTAGTTTTGCCTATGTGAATTTAGGTTTTAGTTCCTGTTGGCTGTACAATGGTTTTTGACAGCCCTATTTTGATAATATGAGGGCTGTTCACACTCTATAATGGCAAAGGGTAGCTGGAGATGTAGAGTCCAGGAGTACCTTTGTTTTAGCTCATTTTGTGTATAGCTCACATCCATGTGTAATGAACTGTCTCAATTCCATGTAGATGGGGTTAATTGGGTTTAGTTCTAGTAGACATGGAGGTGTATTGCAGTGCAGGAGGTGGTATTTTTCATGCGACTGTGTCCTCCATCTTGTTGAAAGCAAACGTACTGGTCTTTAAAATTGTTCTAATTTTTTAACTCTTCAGTTTAGTTTTTTGTATTTTCATCACTGCACTTCTCATGAGTGTGACAGTATGCATGGCTGTGTGCAATATACCAGGGTGATGCCAGTGCCAAGCTTAGCCTCAGAGGCTGCTGGACCTGTTACAGGGTTAGAGCATTTTTGTTTCTACTTCAGATTGACAGCATTTGCATTTTTCTTTTTATCTCTGTACTTGATAAGCTGTTCGCAACAGATAATTCTATATTTTAAACAGTTTATTCTCAATACATTTTGTTTGCTTAGGATCGGTGTGAAGCCAATGAAATAACTTCTGGCCTTTACCCACACATTTCACGGTGGAACAGGTGGAACACTCCAAACTTTAAGCCTACAAAAAGCAGCGTTTTCAGGCACAGAGCATTCAGACAGCCAGACTTTGCCCCAGCAGCAGGTAAGGTGAACTCTGTATGAACATACAAAAATTATGGACAGGAAAGGAGCCTCTGCTTGAACGGTTGGAGGCGTTCAAAACGTATTGGTAGAATACAAGACTCCTAAAAGGGCAAGAACTCTACATCTCTACATGTATAGTTAAATAACCTTGGCCAATAAGGGAAGTAAGCGATTGTATAAAACAGAAAAACAAGGACATGGCCAAAAGCAAAGAAGAGTAGAGATCCCATGGACTGGGATGGAATGAAAATGGTAAGAGCTGCAAAATGGTCATATGAGAAAAAGCTTGCGAGGGACATCAAGAACAATACTAAAGGTTTTACAGATATTAAGAAAAAGTAGCTCCTTATGACAGACACAGGTGAAATTGTAATTGTAAATTAGGGAATGGCAGACTTACTAAATATCCACTTTTTATCATACCTCCACAGTAGAGGATGCAGATTGAATACCAGAGAAACAAAGAAATCTAAAAATAAATCAAGTGGAGGAAGTAGCTAGATTCAATGAGTTTAAAAAATGATGATGAAACTAACGAGATTAAAGATAGTCAAATTTCCAGGATCCAATGGTTTCCGCCCTAGCATATTAAAAGAAGTGGGGAAATTGTTGATGCTCTTGTCATGATCTTCCAAAACTCTCCGTTCAGGAATTTCCTTCTTGCATTGGAAACTGTTAATGTCACTCCATGATTTAAGACAGGCTGGAGGCAATTATACGCCTACTAGTCTAAGGTCAGTTATAGGGAAGTAACTTGAATCTGTTATAGGAATAGAATGACTGAGCATTTGGACAAATATGAACTGATCAGAGAAAGCCAGCATGGATTTCGAAAGGGTAAAAACCAAGTCTAACGAATCTAGTTGAATTTTTTGAGGAGGTAACTAACATGGTAGTTAAGGGAGTATCTATGGACGTTATTCATATGGACTTTCAGAAGGCGTTTGACAAGGTTTCACATAAGAGACTGAACAAAATGAGAGCATGTGGAATTGGAGGTAACTTATTGGCTTGGATAAGGATTGATCAGGAAGCAGGAGACAGGACAGAGAGTAAGGATGATAGATGATATGTGCTCATATTGGCAGCATGGGACCATTGGGTCAGGATTTTCCTTCTGGGAGTGGGAAACAGAAGTTGGGACTGTTTCTGGGTCCCGAGCCACCCCCCCCACCACCCCGCCCGGGGGAACAGTCACTGACCACCATTTTGCACGGCCTGGAGATGTGTTTGATGTCCAATTACAGGCTGCTAGGGTGAGACTGAGGTGGGACTGTTGAAGTCTGGGCCCAATTAAAGCAGACCACAGCAGTCATTACTGTGGCTGCCATTTCACTTCCTTACCTTCAGTTTTGAAGATCAGAGAATCATTGAATTATAGAATGTCTCAGGAAAATCAGAAACCCGGGACCCGGAGCAGAGCAGCCCCTCTATTCGCAGATGTGGACCTTGAGGTCCTCCTCAAGGCCATAGGGGAGAGGAAGAACCTCCTCTTCCTGGTGATGGGAAAAGGAGGCCAACCACCCAGACCAAGCAGGCCTGGATGGAGATAGCTGAGACAGTCAGCAGAAGGAGTGTGCTGCACAGAAATTGGATCCAGTGTAACTTGCCGTGCCCCTAGCCAAGCTGTTCCAGTACAGCTACAACATTGGCATCTACCCTGCAATGTGGAGAATTGCCCAGGTATGTCCTGTACACATAAAGCAGGACAAGTCCAACCCGGCCAGTTACCGCCCCATTAGCCTACTCTCAATCATCAGTAAAGTGATGGAAGGTGTCATCAACAGTGCCATCAAGTGGCACTTGCTTAGCAATAACCTGCTCAGTGACGCTCAGTTTGGGTTCCTCCAGGGCCACTCAGCTCCTGACCTCATTACAGCCTTGGCTCAAACATGGACAAAAGAGCTGAACTCAAGAGGCGAGATGAGAGTAACTGCCCTTGACAACAAGGCAGCATTTGACCGAGTATGGCATCAAGGAACCCAAGCAAAACTGAGGTCAATGGGAATCAGAGGGAAAACCCTCTGCTGGCTGGAGTCATACCGAGCTCAAAAGAAAATGGTTGTGGTTGTTGGAGGTCAATCATCTGAGCTCCAGGACATCACTGCAGGAGTTCCTCAGGGTAGTGTCCTAGGCCCAACTATGTTCACCTGCTTCATCAATGACCTTCCTTCAATCATAAGGTCAGAAGTTGGGATGTTCGCTGATGATTGCACAATGTTCAGCACCATTTGTGACTCCTCAGATACTGAAGCAGTCCGTGTAGAAATGCAGCAAGACCTGGACAATATCCAGGCTTGGGCTGATAAGTGGCAAGTAACATTCGCGCCACACAAGTGCCAGGCAATGACCATCTCCAACAAAAGAGAATCTAACCATCTCCCCTTGACATTCAACGGCATTACCATCGCTGAATCCCCCACTATCAACATCCTAGGGGCTACTATTGACCAGAAACTGAACTGGAGTAGCCATATAAATACCATGGCCGCAAGAGCACGTCAGAGGCTAGGAATCCTGTGGCGAGTAACTCATCTCCTGACTCCCCAAAGCCTGTCCACCATCTACAAGGCACAAGTCAGGAGTGCGATGTAATACTCTCCACTTGCCTGGATGGGTGCAGCTCCAACAACAGTCAAGAAGCTCGACACCATCCAGGACAAAGCAGCCCCTGATTGGCACCCCATCTACAAACATTGACTCCCTCCACCACCGACGCACATTGGCAGCAGTGTGTACCATCTACAAGATGCACTGCAGCAATGCACCAAGGTTCCTTAGACAGCACCTTCCAAACCCGCGACGTCTACCAACTAGAAGGACAAGGGCAGCAAATACATGGGAACACCACGACCTGCAAGTTCCCCTCCAAGTCACACACCATCCTGACTTGGTGTTCCTTTACTGTCGCTGGGTCAAAATCCTGGAACTCCCTTCCTAACAGCACTGTGGGATACCTACCCAAATGGACTGCAGCGGTTCAAGAAGGCAGCTCGCCACCACCTTCTCAAGGGCAGTTAGGGATGGGCAATAAATGCTGACCTGGCCAGTGACACCCACATCCCATGAATGAATTTTTAAAAAGGTGCAGACGTCGAGGCAATGAGACCATCACCGTCACCATCACCGGGTCAAGAGCAGCTGCTCAGAAGAGGAACCATTGCATCTTACAAGCACACCCTCCACCAGCACAGATACAGCCACCTCGGTGGGTCCTCGCACATGTTTAGATAGGGTGGGATTGGATGATAAGCATGGCACTAGTGTGCAGGAGGAGGTGCCAGAGGCAGAAGCAGCTGTGGGCAGTCCTCCTCGGAGGATGAAGAAAAGACACAGCCCTGCTCAGCTGGGCACAGATGTAGGGCCTCAGGAGTCACAAAAATGGTGACTTTACCTCGAGCAGCAGCAACAGACGTGCCCCCATGTGATCGAGTTCCCTGAGGCAATGCAGGGTCATGGGCAGGGAATGGAGGCGTCCATCCAACTCATGTGCGCCCACCATGGATCAGGGCTTTGAATGCATGAGCTCTTCCATTGAGAGTGTGGCCAACCTCATGGAGAGCCATATGTAGCAGTATGTGAAGTGCATGGAGGAACTGCACACTGACGGTCACAGGATGCAAGCCGCACTGTGTAGCCTGGACCAGTCAGTGGCGCTAATGGCACAGGGATGTTTGGAGGGGATGCCAGTTATGCCCCAGCTTGCACTCCAGTCCAGCCATTCGGAGTGCCAGCTAAGGGTTAAGGAAGTCACCGAGGAGGATAAGGATGCCACCCCTCACGGAGTACCATCATCATCATCATCAGCCTTGGCCCCTCTGATGGAGGGAGAATCTGTGCAATAGGGCCCAGTGATGGAGGGCTGGAAGGCTAGGAACAGATGAAGCACTTGAGGAATATAAAGACAGTAGGAAGGAACTTAAGCAAGGAGTTAGGAGGGCTAAAAGGGGTCATGAAAAGTCATTGGCAAACAGGATTAAGGAAAATCCCAAGGCTTTTTATACATATATAAAGAGCAAGAGGGTAACCAGGGAAAGGGTTGGCCCACTCAAGGACAGAGATGGGAATCTATGCGTGGAGCCAGAGGAAATGGGTGAGGTGCTAAATGAGTACTTTACATCAGTATTCACCGAGAAGGACTTGGTGGATGATGAGCCTAGGGAAGGGAGTGCAGATAGTCTCAGTCATCTCATTATCAAAAAGGAGGAGGTGTTGGGCGTCTTGCAAAGCATTAAGGTAGATAAGTCCCCAGGGCCTGATGGGATCTACCCGAGAATACTGAGGGAGGCAAGGGAAGAAATTGCTGGGGCCTTGACAGAAATCTTTGCATCCTCATTGGCTACAGGTGAGGTCCTAGAGGACTGGAGAATAGACAATGTTGTTCCTTTGTTTAAGAAGGGTAGCAAGGATAATCCAGGAAATTATAGGCCGGTGAGCCTTACGTCAGTGGTAGGGAAACTATTAGAGAGGATTCTTCGGGACAGGATTTACTCCCATTTGGAAACAAACGAACTTATTAGCAAGAGGCAGCATGGTTTTGTGAAGGGGAGGTCGTGTCTTACTAATTTGATTGAGTTTTTTGAGGAAGTGACGAAGATGATTGATAAGGGAAGGGCGGTGGATGTTGTCTATATGCACTTCAGTAAAGCCTTTGACAAGGTCCCGCATGGCAGACTGGTGCAAAAGGTGAAGTCACACGGGATCAGAGGTGAGCTGGCAAGATGGATACAGAACTGGCTCAGTCACAGAAGACAGAGGGTAACAGTGGATGGGTGTTTTTCTGAATGGAGGGATGTGACTAGTGGTATTCCGCAGGGATCAGTGCTGGGACCTTTGCTGTTTGTAGTATATATAAATGATTTGGAGGAAAATGTAGCTGGTCTGATTAGTAAGTTTGCGGACGACACAAAGGTTGGTGGAGTTGCGGATAGTGATGAGGATTGTCAGAGGATACAGCAGGATATAGATCGGTTGGAGACTTGGGCGGAGAAATGGCAGATGGAGTTTAATCCGGACAAATGTAAGGTAATGTATTTTGGAAGATCTAATGCAGGTGGGAGGTATACAGTAAATGGCAGAACCCTTAGGAGTATTGACAGGCAGAGATATCTGGGCGTACAGGTCCACAGGTCACTGAAAGTGGCAACGCAGGTGGATAAGGTAGTCAAGAAGGCATACGGCATGCTTGCCTTCATCGGTCGGGGCATAGAGTATAAAAATTGGCAAGTCATGTTGCAGCTGTACAGAACTTTAGTTAGGCCACACTTAGAATATTGCGTGCAATTCTGGTCGCCACACTACCAGAAGGACGTGGAGGCTTTGGAGAGGGTGCAGAGGAGGTTTACCAGGATGTTGCCTGGTCTGGAGGGCGTTAGCTATGAGGAGAGGTTGGAAAAACTCGGATTGTTTTCACTGGAACGACGGAGGTGGAGGGGCGACATGATATAGGTTTACAAAGTTATGAGCGGCATGGACAGAGTGGATAGTCAGAAGCTTTTTCCCAGGGTGGAAGAGTCAGTTACTAGGGGACATCGGTTTAAGGTGTGAGGGGCAAAGTTTAGAGGGGATGTGCGAGGCAAGTTCTTTACACAGAGGGTGGTGAGTGCCTGGAACTTGCTGCCAGGGGAGGTGGTGGAAGCAGATACGATAGCGACGTTTAAGAGGCATCTTGACAAATATATGAATAGTAAGGGAATGGAGGGTTATGGGCCCTGGAAGTGCAGAAGGTGTTAGTTTAGGCAGGCATCAAGATCGGCGCAGGCTTGGAGGGCCGAATAGCCTGTTCCTGTGCTGTACTGTTCTTTGTTCTTTGAGGCTGCCTCTGCAATGATGCGGATGCAGCAGCTTCTGGAGGTTCCCCCATGTGCAGCTGCACGATGAAGATGACTACCACATGGATCTCAGCTGCAAGCAGAGGCAAATGTGCAGGCTGCCTCCACCTTATCCGAGGCCACAAGGAGAACCACCGCACAGAAGTGGCTAACCGCTGAGGTCACCATGTCATGCAGAGCACTGAGTGGGTCACTGGGGTGTCTTCTACCTTAACTGTTCACTGTTTTCCTTTATGAGCATCATGTAAATACTGACACATGAAGCCAAACATGTGGGACAAAAAAAAGAGGTGTGAAGTGGAGAAGATGAGCAAGGGTCTGTCTATGGTGATAGTGAAACCTCTGGGCAGATGTGTATCCTTCAGTGGTGGCAAGAGTCGACATGTTCCAGGCTGCATCTTCAATAGAAGTGTTAGCACAGGCAGCTCAGAGTGAATTCCATACCATGCTCTTCCTCCTGGGTTAGAGGGCTCATCTAAAACTGATGATCACAGGATGTAAGCCGTACTGTGTAGCCTGGACCAGTCAGTGGCGCTGATGCCTGGATCAGATGAACCCTGATGTTGCTGGCATCCTGACGAGACCCTTGAGCCCCAGCTGGGCACCTCTGACCTCTGAATCTTACTCCTCTGTCTCATCCTCCTTCTCTTTCGCATCCTGCTCCTCCTCTTCCTCTGATGAGCTGTGTCCCGCCAGGGCCTCATCCTCTTCAAGGTTCACACCTCTCTGGAGGGCCATGTTAGAAAGAGTGCAGCAGATCACCACAATGAATGAGACCCTTGCAGGGCTGTATTGCAGGGCTGCACCCGATCAGTCCAGGCAATGCAACTACAACTTTAGAAGCCCAATGGCCTGCTCAATGGCTGTTCTAGGCATCAGATGGCTTCAGTTGTATTGCCTGTCTGCTTCTGTCTCTGTCACTTGTACAGGGGTGAGTAGCCATCCCTTCAAGGGATATCCCTTGTTCTCTAGACTCCACCCACAGAGGCTGGGGGGTGGAGTGAAGAGCTGCGACAGCCTGGACTGGGCCAGGATGAAGGAATGAAGGGTTTTGAGGGGCAGGGAGGAATGTGGAGTTAAGGCCACAATCAGATCAGCCATGATCTTATTGAATGGTGGAGCAGGCTTAAGGGGCCGAATGGCCTACTCCTGCTCCTATTTCTTATATTCCTATGAGTCATGGCAGCTGCCAGGAAAGCGAGCGCACATGGAGGAAGCTCTTGTTGTGGTCGCAGACCAGCTGAACGCCAGCGGAGGCCCTTCCTGTTGATGAATCTGACTGAGCGTTCAGTTGGGGTCTTGGTGGCCACATGGTTGCAACTAATGATCCCTGCACCAGGGGAAATCCAGCGATGGAGGCAAAACTCAATGCCCTCTGTCCCTGCAAGTCTGTGTCTGTTGTGAAATGTCTGTTCAGTTCTGGCAAACAGGGCAACAGTGACCTGCAGGATGCAGTGGTGTGCAGCCATTTGCAAGATGCCACCAAGGTCCACAGCTGATCTTTGGAAGGAGCCAGAATCGAAGAAGTTCAAGGCCACAGTGATTTTGATATCTATTAACAGGGCATGGTGAGCAGTGCTGCAAGGTGTGAGGTATTTGGTGAGAAGGTCACAGAGCACTGTGACCATCTAACTGGAGGGTCGCAGTTTCCTGAGGCACTGGTTCCTGGTCATCTCAAGGTAGCTCCATCTGCGGTGGTAGATCCTATGCTGAGGGTATGGCGTCCGTGCCCTTCCTCACCTACCTTCCATTTCTGTGCTCTCCTAATGCCTGGGGCTCTGCCCTTCCTGCAGAGGGTGTTGCTGCTCATCGTTACTAGACCCAAAGCCTCACATTTGTGCCCCCATTTCCAGCTGCTGCCTTCCCTGTGGTGAGATAGCCCCTCAATTGTATTTGGCAGCCTTGCCCCCTCCTCTTATGCCTCCGTGATGCCTGGAGGGTGACAACCCTCTGCACTGCCGAAGCGCTTACCCTGCCCATTACCCTCTGCCCCGTTCATCCTTTCATGGGGCCCATCTAATTCCCTCGGCTGCCATGACTGGCTTATGTCTACCTCCATTCACCTGGTCTGCTCCAGACAGTACATGCAGCCATTGCGGCCCTATCAAAATCAGAACATGTCCCTTAATGAGCTCTCAATGAGCTCTTTAACAATGTTAATTGGTTGTTACGACCAGATGAGGAAGGGGTCTCAGGCTCCCCTCTCAGCCCTTTCCCTGGTTTGGCCATAACAGGGTTTACCTTTTTAAAGCACAGTGTCTTTAGCTTCACCTCAGTGAGTCCTTGCTCACCGCTTTCTAATTGTAATTGTAAACGAACCAATGAGACAGACGTTCTTAAGTTTAAACAGGAAAGATGTAAGTTTATTAATCTTAACACTCTAACTCAGTTAAAATTACTAAAAGTATGCGATGCAACCACGCCAGCATGCATACGCAATAAACACACACGCAAATAGATACAGAGGAGGAGAAATAATTAAGGGGGAGGGTGGTTTGGAGTAGTAAATAGAATTCAGTTACTGTTTTTGGTTTGGATGTAAAGTCCTTGATTGAAGTTAAGGCTTCCAGTTCTTGTTGGGGCCCAGTGCACAATGTCAAAGGTCCTCTGCCTTGAGGCTTAAGTTGCTTTCGTGGGTCCCTGGGACTTTGCTGGAGAGAGACAGCGAGACAGGGAGAGAGCGGTGCTTTCTTCTTGAAGTTCAATTGCAGTCTGCCCAAACCTTTCTGTGAGGCACAATTTGATCAATTCCCAGGTTGTTGATCCTTCAAAGCTGATTATACACACACAGTGGTGGTGGGATGGAGGAGTGGTGGAGTGCTGGCCGTTACACAGACAATGACATTCAATGTCTTTTGATCATCACAAAACCTATCTGGCTAATTGAATCAGGAAGCACTCCCATTGTCTCTCTATGCAACTGTCTTTCAGAATGCAAGTCTGCAGCCATATTTACAGCCATTCAGCTCTGTGGTCTTTTTAAACAAGTTATGTTCAACGTCCAGTAAAGGTTCAAATAGTGTTCCCTATGACAAAATTGATATGTTTCCATTTGGCAGTTGTGGTTTCTCACACCTCCAACTCTCGCTGAATGAAATGCGACATTAGGGGGAGCATTTCATTATAAATTAGAAGGAAGAGAAAGTACAGGAAAGCACACATGCATTTCTCTCATTCATTCTCATTCATCCAGAAATCATAGAATCATAGAAAGTTTAAGGCACAGAAAGAGGCCACTTGGCCCATTGTGTCTGTGCCAGCCGAAATACGATCCACCTATTCTAATCCCACATTCCAGCATTTGGTCCGTAGTCCTGCAGATTACGGCACTTGAGGTGCATATCCAGACTCCTTTTGAATGAGTTGACGGTTTCTGCCTCAACTACCCTTTCAGGCAGTGAGTTCTAGACCCCTACCACCTGCTGGGTGAAAAAGTTTTTCCTCATCTCCCCTCTAATTTTTCTACCAATCACTTTAAATCTATACCCCTTTATCACTGACCTCTCTGCTAAGGTGAATAGACCCTTCAACTCCACTCTATCCAGGCCCCTCAAAATTTTGTACATTTCAATCAGATCTTCCCTCAGCCTTCTCTGTTCTAAGGAGAACAACCCCAGCTGATCCAATCTTTCCTCATAGCTGCATTTTTCCAGTCCCGGCAACATCCCCGTAAATCTCCTCTGTACCCTCTCTAGTGCAATTATATCCTTTCTGTAATGAGGTGACCAGAACTGCACACAGTACTCAAGTTGTGGCCTAACCAATGATTTATACAGTTCCAACATAACCTCCCTGCTTTCATATTCTGTACCTGGTCTAATAAAGGAAAGGATTCGATATGCCTTCTTAACTACCTTATCTACATGTCCTGCTACCTTCAGGGACCTGTGGACATACACTCCAAGGTCCCTCACTTCCTCTACACTTCTCAGTATTTTCCCATAATTCTGTATTCCTTTGCCTTGTTTGACCTCCCCAAATGCATCACCTCACACTTCTCCAGGTTGAATTCCATTTGCCATTTTTCTGCCCATCTGACCAGACCGTCAATATCTTCCTGCAGCCTACAGCTATTCTCCTCGCTATCTACCACACGACCAATCTTTGTGTCATGTGCAAACTTCTTGATCAAGCCCCCTACATTTATGTCCAAATCGTTAATAACACAAAAAAACAGGGGACCCAGTACTGAGCCCTGCGGAATGCCACTGGAAACAACCCTCCAGTTGCTTAAACACCCGTCAACAATTACTCCTTGTTCCCTCCCACTGAGCCAATTGTGTATCCAACTTGCTACATTTCCCTGGATCCCATTGGATTTTATTTTTTTAACCAGTCTGCTATGTGGGACCTTGTCAAAAGCCTTACTAAAATCCATGTAGACCACATCAACTGCACTACCCTCATCTATCTTCCTTGTTACTTCTTCAAAAAATTCGATCAAGTTGATCAAACAAGATCTTCCCTTAACAAATCCATGCTGACAATCCTTGATTAACCTGTGCCTTTCTGAGTGACAGTTTTTCCTGTCTGTCAGAATAGATTCCAATAATTTGCCCATTACTGAGGTTAGACTGACTGGCCTCTAATTATTACATCCTGTCTTTCCTTTGTAGCAGTGCTGCTTTAAACAGCCCTTTTCCCCTTGAGGTGGGCCTGAGATAGTTATGTGTTGCCTAAGGGGATTAAAGTTTCTTCACTATCAGCCTGCAATATGTTGGGAATGGGCATCCCAATAAACATGCTTTTTGGGGACGTTTGAAGTTTGCACATTTCCATGATTGTCTTGGATGCCTTTGTTCCTGTTGGGGTCAGCAGAGGGATGTTGGATTTAATTAGTTTTGGGTTGAAGCTCTGATCATGGAAGTTGGCAGTGGGTGGATCCACTCGGAGTTCCGAAGAATGGTCACTGACCCGAAACGTTAACTCTGCTTCTCTTTCCACAGATGCTGCCAGACCTGCTGAGTGGTTCCAGCATTTCTTGTTCTCTGCTAATCTTCCCTTTGTCCTCTGGGACATTCCTACATGCAGGTATTTGTCGAGATTCCACTGCACTCCCCTGTGGCACTGCAACTAGGTGAGGCATCACTCTCACGGTTTCTCTGTCCTCTTGAGGACTTCCTTTGTCGCTGCAGGTTTCTGTAAATGCTGTTAGCAGCCCTGGGTGCTTTGGGTGTCTACATTTACATAGGAGGTTGTGGGGTCTAATTTTTCCAACATTTCAGGGTTGGCTGACTGGACAGTAAGGGTTTTCATTTGGGAACCCTCCCGGACCTCCTTTAACTTGTCCTCTTTGTCCCTTTTATCCCTTTCCTCTCTAGCTTTTGCCAGCCCTGTGCCTGTCTGTACCCTTTTGTTCTCAGCAGGGGTCCCTTACAGTCCACCAGCCCTCTGCTGGAGGGTTTCCCAAAAACCAATACAGGAATCAGGGGTGCAGATGTCACTGCAGGTTGGGGCTTCCCTTCAACCTGGCACATGTGGCAACTCCTACAATACTCCACCACATCTTTGTGGAGTTTTGGCCAGTCAAACTGCTGTTTTATGCGGGCTTTGGTTTTTCGTATATTGACATGTACAGCCACTGCAATCTCATAGGCCATTCTTAATATTTCTGTCTAGTACCTCTGCGGCACAACTACCTGGTGAACCACTGTCCAGTCCTTGCTCTCAGGTCTGTGAGGAGAACTCCATTTCCTCATCAGCACCTCATTCTTTAGATACTACTAATCAGGGACTCCCTCTGCTTCACTTTCAGACTGGGCAGCCTGTGCTAACTCTCTCAGTACTGAGTCAGCTCGCTGAGCCTCAGCTAGGGAATATAGAGAGAGATATAGAGGGAAGATCCATTTAATTCATTTACTGGGTCCTCTAACTTTCGAAAGAAAGTTTCAGACAGACAGACCTCATGGTTACCTGTCTGCAGTGCCAATGTTCCCTCCTCTGGGGGAGCTGGTTTGATCATGGCCTGATTCACTACACATTCAGGGGAACTGCAGGGGACCGTCTCCTGCTACTGCCCTGTCTCTCTGACCTCCTTCGATCTCTCTTGCACTACTGGGGAAGCTATCACCTTCACCCCCACCAAATCATTACCCAGGAGCAGGTTAACCCTGTCCACAGGCAAACTAGGGACAATTCCTATGGTTACCCGTCCTGAACTTAGGTCGCACTCCAAGTGCACCCAGTGTAAGGGTACAGGCGTACACTGCCCTCCAATACCATTCACCACCATTCTGGTATTTACTGCACTCTCAGCAAAAGGGATCTGGTGGCCCCTGTATTCCTGAGGATTATTATGGGCTTGCTTGCCTCACTCGAGGGGCATGGGGTTACTCTCTTTTAGACACAAAATCCTGATAACCTTCAGGGATCCTATTAAATTTTCCTGCACCCGCACCAGTATTTTTTCGGGGTCTTACTATTGCTGCAGATAAAGCAACAGCTTGTTCAGCTGTGCTTTCAAGGGTCCCTTCTCCTTCACTGAGCGGGTGTGTCCTGATTAACACTACAGGTTTTCCCTGTAGTTTTCAGCAGTTAGCTCTTAGAGACCTGCCTTATTACAATGGAAGCACACAGGTCTCCGGGTCTCACTCCTACTTACAGCACTATCCTTTTTGGCTGGTGGAGGGCCCCATGTGTGTCCTGCTTTTCTTTCTCTCCCAGGACTGCTTGGGCTTCTATCACCTTCCCACCCTTTGTCCTTTTTGGATTTGTGGGGGTGATTAGGAAAGGTTCTCCCCTGGGGAACTGACTTGTATATTAGAGCAAACTCATCAGCCAGAACTGTGGCTTGCCTCGCTCTATGAACTTTTTGTTTCTCCACATGGGTCTTTATTGAGAGGGGGAGAGAGTTTTTAAATTCCTCTAGCAAAATCACCTCTCTCTGGTTTTCATAGCTGGGCTGCACTTTAAGAGCCCTCAACCACTGGTCAAAAGCCAGCTGCTTACTTCTCTCAAACTCTAAATAAGTTTGATCAGCTTGTTTCTGGAGGGTTTGGAACTTCTGGCGGTAGGCTTCCGGTACTAGCTCATATGCTCCAAGTAATTTGATGAACTCTCATTTGGCAACAGGGAATAAACCTCATTGGCTTTTCCTGTTAGCTTATTTTGCAGCAGAAGAGTCCAACTCTCAACCGACCATTTTAACTGCCTTGTAAGTTTCTCAAAAGACGCATAAAATGCTTCCACATCTCCCTCATTGAATTTTGGAATCAATTGGGAAAATTTTAAAAATTCAGTACACAGTCCCGCACCACTTGTATTTTCCATGCTTTCACTGTCGTCGCCTAGCTAACTCAAGCCACGTCAGCTCTCCTCCCGTTCCTTCTGGAAATTTCTTTCTCTCTCTCTAGCTTCCAATTCAAGTTTCCTCTGTTCCAATTGTATCTTTACTAGCAATACCCTGTCAGAGTCTATTTCTAGCCCTGTCTCTGATTCTTCAGATTCGAGGGAAAAATGGTTGGCCACCACTAGTCTTAGGAGTTCGGATTTCCTAGCCTTGGCACAGAAAGTGATCCCACACTGCTCAACTCCTCCATAGACTGTGCATTTAACTTATCCCAGGTTACTTCACCCTAGCTAGGGGAGTTACTGGCTTCAGTCAGGGGAGGTGGTGGCGTAGTGGTATTGTCACTGGACTAGTAACCCAGAGACCCAGGGTATTGCTCTGGGGACATGGGTTCAAATCCCACCACAGCAGAAGGTGGAATTTGAATTCAATTAATAAATCTGGAATTAAAAGCTAGTCTAATGATGGCCATGAAAACATTGTCGATTGTTGTAAAAACCCATCTGGTTCACTAATGTCCTTCAGGGAAGGAAATCTGCTGTCCTTACCTGGTCTGACCTACATGTGACACCAGACCTATAGCAATGTGGTTGACTCTTACATGCCCTCTGAAATGGCCTAGCAAGCCACCCAGTTGTGTCTAACCGCTACGAAGTCAATAAAAAGGAATGAAACCGGACGGACCACCCGGCATTGAACTAGGAACCGGAAATGACAACGGCAAACCCAGCCCTGTCGACCCTGCAAAGTCCTCCTTACTAACATCTGGGGGCTTGTGCCAAAGTTGGGAGAGCTGTCCCACAGACTAGTCAAGCAATAGCCTGACATAGTCATACTCACGGAATCATACCTTAACGACAATGTCCCAGACACTGCCATCACCATCCCTGGGTATGTCCTGTCCCACTGGCAGGACAGACCCACCAGAGGTGGTGGCACAGTGGTATACAGTAGGGAGAGAGTTGCCCTGGGAGTCCTCAACATCGACTCTGGACCCCATGAAGTCTCATGGCATCAGGTCAAACATGGGCAAGGTAACCTCCGACTGATTACCACCTACTGCCCTCCCTCAGCTGATGACTCAGTACTCCACCAAGGGCACAAAATGTACTCTGGGTGGGGGACTTCAATGTCCATCACCAAGAGTGGCTTAGTAGCACCACTACTGACCGAGCTGGCCGAGTCTGAAAGGACAGCTGCGAGACTGGGTCTGCGGCAGGTGGTGGGGGAACCAACACGAGGGAAAAACATACTTGACCTCGTCCTCACCAATCTGCCTGCCACAGATGCTTCTGTCCATGACAGTATTGGTAGGAGTGACCACTGCACAGTCCTTGTGGAGACGAAGTCCTGCCTTCACATTGAGGATACCGTCCATCATGTTGTGTGGCACTATCACCGTGCTAAATGGGATAGATTTCAAACAGATCTAGCAATGCAAAACTGGGCATCCATGAGGTGCTGAGGGTCATCATCAGCAGCAGAATTGTACTCAACCACAATCTGTAACCTCATGGCCCGGCATATCCCCCACTCTACCATTACCATCAAGCCAGGAGACCAACCCTGGTTCAATGAAGAGTGCAGGAGGGCATGCCAGGAGCAGCACCAGGCATACCTAAAAATGAGGTGTCAACCTGGTGAAGCTACAACACAGGACTACTTGCATGCCAAACTGCGTAAGCAGCATGCGATAGACAGAGCTAAGCAATCCCATAACCAACGGATCAGATCTCAGCTCTGCAGTCCTGCCACATCCAGCCGTGAATGGTGGTGGACAATTAAACAACTAACTGGAGGAGGTAGCTCCACAAATATCCTCATCCTCAATGATGGGGGAACCCAGCACATCAGTGCGAAAGATAAGGCTGAAGCATTTGCAACAATCTCCAGCCAGAAGTGCCGAGTTGATGATCCATCTCGGCCTCCTCCTGAAGTCCCCAGCATCACAGGTGCCAGACTTCAGCCAATTCGATTCACTCCGCGTGATATCAAGAAACGACTGAAGGCACTGGATACTGCAAAAGCTATGGGCCCTGACAATATTCCGGCAATAGTACTGAAGATCTGTGCTCCAGAACTTGCTGTGCCTCTAGCCAAGCTATTCCAGTACAGCTACAACACTGGCATCTACACTGCAATGTGGAAAATTGCCTAGGTATGTCCTGTACACATAAAGCAGGACAAGTCCAACCCGGCCAATTACCGCCCCATCAGCCTACTCTCAATCATCAGTAAAGTGATGGAAGGTGTCATCAACAGTGCCATCAAGCGGCACTTGCTTAGCAATAACCTGCTCAGTGACGCTCAGTTTGGGTTCCACCAGGGCAACTCAGCTCCTGACCTCATTACAGCCTTGGCTCAAACATGGACAAAAGAGCTGAGCTCAGGAGGTGAGGTGAGAGTGACTGCCCTTGACATCAAGGCAGCATTTGACCGAGTATGGCATCAAGGAACCGTAGCAAAACTGAGGTCCACGGGAGTCAGGGGGAAAATCCTCCACTGGCTGGAGTCATACCTAGCGCAAAGGAAGATGGTTGTGGTTGTTGGAGGTCAATCATCTGAGCTCCAGGACATCACTGCCGGAGTTCCTAAGGGTAGTGTCCTAGGCCCAACCATCTTCAGCTGCTTCATCAATGACCTTCCTTCAATCATAAGGTCAGAAGTTGGGATGTTCGCTGATGATTGCACATTGTTCAGCACCATTCGTGACTCCTCAGATACTGAAGCAGTCCGTGTAGAAATGCAGCAAGAGCTGGACAATATCCAGGCTTGGGCTGATAAGTGGCAAGTAACATTCGCGCCACACAAGTGCCAGGCAATGACCATCTCCAACAAAAGAGAATCTAACCATCTCCCCTTGACATTCAACGGCAATACCATCGCTGAATCCCCCACTATCAACATCCTAGGAGCTACAATTGACCAGAAACTGAACTGGAGTAGCCATATAAATACCGTGGCTACAAGAGCAGATCAGAGGCTAGGAATCCTGAGGCGAGTAACTCACTTCCTGACTCTCCAAAGCCTGTCCACAATCTACAAGGCACAAGTCAGGAGTGTGATGGAATACTCTCCACTTGCCTGGATGGGTGCAGCTCCAACAACACTCAAGAAGCTCAACACCATCCAGGACAAAGCAGCCCGCTTGATTGAGACCCCATCTACAAACATTCACTCCCTCCACCACCGACGCACTGTGGCAGCAGTGTTTACCATCTACAAGATGCACTGCAGCAATGCACCAAGGCTCCTTAGACAGCACCTTCCAAACCCGTGTCCTCTACCAACCAGAAGGACAAGGGCAGCAAATGCGTGGGAACACCACGACCTGCAAGTTCCCCTCCAAGTCACACACCATCCTGACTTGGAACTATATCGCCGTTCCTTCACTGTTGCTGGGCAAAATCCTGGAACTCCCTTCCTAACAGCACTGTGGGTATACCTACCCCAAATAGACTGCAGCAGTTCAAGAAGGCAGCTCACCACCACCTTCTCAAGGGCAATTAGGGATGGGCAATAAGTGCTGGATTGGCCAGCGAGGCCCACATCTCATGAATGAGTAAAACAAAAGTTGCAGACATGTTAGTATTCTAGCACACACAACCACAAGAAAACCTGTATTGAAATCTTTGATTGGGATCAATCTGATTTCCCACTTCCAATTTCTCATTTGGCTGTGGGTCCAATCCAGACACTAGCCCCTAAATTTCTGTTATGACCAGGTGAGGATGGGGTCTCAGGCTCTCCTTTCGGCCCCTTCCTGGTTTGGCTATAACAGGTTTAACCTTTTAGCTTCACCTTAGTGATTCCTTGCTTACTGCTTTTTTAATTGTAATTCTAAACAAACCAATCAGACAGACCTTCTTAAGTTTAAGCAGGAAAGATGTAGTTTTATTAACCTTAACACTCAAACTCAGTTAAAATTACTAAAAATATGTGACACAACCATGCTAGCATGCATACGCAATAAACACACACACAAATAGATATAGAGGAGGGGAAAGAATTAAGAGAGGGGCTTTGGACTAGTAAATGGAATTCAGTTACTGTTTTTGGTTTGTAAGTACAGTCCTTGATTGAAGTTAAGTCTTGCAGTTCTCATTGGGGCCCAGTGCGCACTTTCAACCTTGCTTCTGGTATCAGAAGGTGAAGAGGTCCTCTGTTTTGAGGCTTAAGTTGCTTCTGTGGGTCCCTGGGACTTTGTTGGAGAGAGAGAGAGAGACAGGGAGAGCACGGTGCTTTCTTCTTGAATTTCAGTTACAGTCTGCCCAAACAAGTTATGCTCAAGGTCCAGTTCAATTTCAAATAATGTTCCACATGCTGAAATTGATATGTTTCCATTTGGCAGGTGTGGTTTTGTCACATGATACTGTTAATGGATTGGACGGGATCTCGGAGCCACACTCCCTCCGCCCTGGTGAAACTCGCCAACACCAGGAATGGTGTTTGGAAATCGGCACACCGGCCAGTGCCGATACTTTCATCTCCCCACCTGCCTCTGTTACCACCCCTGGCGGGACCTGAAAATTCAGCCCCTGGTGTCTGTCAAAGATCTCTATTGGGGCCTCAACTTTTCACTATATTTTTAAATGACTTGGATGAAGGAATAGAGAGTTGTGTATCTAAGTTTGCTGACATAACTAAGTTAAGTGGCGTGGTAAATAGATTACATAGAATTATATAGTATTCACCATACAGAAACAGTCCATTTGGTAAAAATGGTCCCTGTCAGTGTTTTTGCTCCACACTGGCCTCCTTCCACCCTACTTCATCTAACTCCAATGCTTAATTGTCTCATCACTTCTGGTACATTTCCCGCTACTAGATCCAGTAGTGCTCCCTCTCTTGTAGAACATTTTACATACTGGGTAAGAAAGGAGTTATCCGCACACTGGGCTGAATTTTATGGGCCCCCTAGGGATGGGAACGGAGGCAGGGGGGGCCCATAAAATTGTGTGGGAAGGCAGTGGGGTGCAGTGCCTGCCACCTTCCTGACACCTTGGAATTTAGTCTGGGGCAGGGAAGGCAGAGGATGACCTTCTCACCCAGAGACCAATTAAGGTCCTTAAGTGGCCCATTGATGGCCTGTTAAAGGCCTCTTCCTGCTGCCGCTGTTATTTTACCAGCAATGGAGTTGCCTCCACAACATGACAGCCTCCCTGTGGGCTTGGGGGAAGGAGCTCTCCTCCATGGGCAATCTATGACCGACAGAGGGTCCCTGTTGGCAAAGGCTGCCACTCGGCAAACACCCCCCCCTCGCCCTCAACAACCACCCACACCCCAACCTTGCCAGGTCCTGTCTGACTGCCCCGGTGAGCCTGCCACACTTACCTGAGGTCTGGGGCTCCAGCGCTGGTCTTGGTCCCAGGCCTCCTGTGGTATCGGCAGTGGCCACTGTTCCTCTGATTGGCCTGCAACTTGGAGGTGAGATCCCATCCTTAAAGGGACCGGGAGCCCGACGGCAGGCAGTTAATTGGCTGCCCGCCATGGAATTCGGCCGGGGGTCCAAAACAGGGCTGAGGGAGGGTCACCTCCTGCCTTCCAGTCCAGCGCTGGGATCCCCGCCATCTGCATAAAATTCAGATCATTGTCAAAACTCCGTTCCCTCGATCCCTCTCGATACCTCTTCCTGCTAGTTTATCTGGGGCAGTTCAAATCTCCAATGATTATTATTTTATGTCCTTTACTCATTTCACATATTTACTTACATATTTCTTCCTTCACCTCCTTTTAACCATTAGGTGATCTGCAGTTAACCCCTATTAGTATTATCGATCCCTTCTTACCTGTTGTTCTAATCCATTTGGATTCTGTTTTTAACCTTCTGTGAGTTATATCCCTTTATTGTACTGCCACTATACTATCTGCAATTAGTACAACTACCCCAACCCCTCCTCCTTTCCCTATCCTTTCTCATTATCTCCTAACCTGTAATATTTAGTTGTCAGTCCTGATATTTATGTTAGACATGTTTCAGTTATCTCCACCATCTCATAATTCACTGACATCCATCCAGTATCCTGTTCATATTTTGAGAAAGGACTATACTATATTTTTAGTGTTCTCTCTTTTGAATACAGGTATATTTGAGTTAATGACAGAAGAAGAGGTGGAGGATGAGGAGGATGAGGAAGAAGATGAAGAGGATGCTGACAAAGATAGCCATGAGATTTTGAAGTTGTATCCAATTACCTACCAAGCAGACCCTGCATATTCAATGCTGCTCTCCCGGCTGGCGTCAGGGGCAGATGTCCGTCTCGGCATTCAGCAGCTTCACGAGATGCTCCGGAACAAACCACAACCCAAATTCACTTACCAGCCACCAATAAGCCTGGAAAAGAGGCTGTATGCCAAATCCTATGGCTGCATGACCCTGGCGCCATTCATGGCGATTCAAAAAGCCTATGGGGACAGGGAAAAAGCAGCAAAGCAGCGCCTGCGAATGGAACGGACCCGCAAGCTCAAATTGGTTGAAGACACTTTGAGGAGCAACCTTCACAGCCAGGCCCTCATGAATAGTTATGATCCTTTCCGCAAGTATAAGGAGGACAAGATCCGTGGGGAGCAGGTCTTACTGCAACGTAAAATAGAGCAAGCAGAGACGCAGACACTCGTTCGCCACAATAACTTTCTGTTCCTCCAAGAGAAGAGTCGCCGAGCATTGGATCACCAGTTAGCCAAGAAATTTAGCTCCAGCTGCAGCTTGATGTCAGAGATCGCGCTGAAGCACCAAATCAAGGAAAAGAATGAAATTATACATCAGCAGAAAGTTGACTTTGTGCAGCGCGCCAAGAAAAAAGCAGAGCAGCTAAAGAAAGAAATAAGGGATGTCATGATGCACAAGTGAGTTCACAGCCATCAATCATCTTCCAATATCAGTGAAGGTTCCAGAAAGACTTCATGTTAATGCAAGTTGCCAAGTGATTCCATATAGATTGCTGAGCTAATTTCCCGCCTCCGTTTGATTACTGAGCATAGTTCCCACCTCCTTATAGATTACTGATCACAGTCCCTACCTCCCTATAGATGACTGAGCTCAGATCCCCCTCTGGATAGATTACTGAGCACAGTTCCCGTCTCCGTATAGATTACTGATCACAGTCCCTACCTCCCTATAGATTACTGAGCTCAGATCCCACCTCCGGATAGATTACTGAGCTCAGATCCCACCTCTGAATAGATTACTGAGCGCAGATCCCACCTCCGGATAGATTACTGAGCTCAGTTCCGCCTCTGGATAGATGACTGAGCTCAGATCCCCCTCTGGATAGATTAATGAGCACAGTTCCGCCTCTGGATAGATGACTGAGCTCAGATCCCCCTCTGGATAGATTACTGAGCTCAGTTCCGCCTCTGGATAGATGACTGAGCTCAGTTCCGCCTCTGGATAGATGACTGAGCTCAGATCCGCCTCTGGATAGATTACTGAGCTCAGATCCGCCTCTGGATAGATTACTGAGCTCAGTTCCGCCTCTGGATAGATTACTGAGCTCAGTTCCGCCTCTGGATAGATGACTGAGCTCAGATCCCCCTCTGGATAGATTACTGAGCTCAGTTCCGCCTCTGGATAGATGACTGAGCTCAGATCCCCCTCTGGATAGATTACTGAGCTCAGTTCCGCCTCTGGATAGATGACTGAGCTCAGATCCGCCTCTGGATAGATTACTGAGCACAGTTCCCGTCTCCGTATAGATTACTGATCACAGTCCCTACCTCCCTATAGATTACTGAGCTCAGATCCCACCTCTGAATAGATTACTGAGCGCAGATCCCACCTCCGGATAGATTACTGAGCTCAGTTCCGCCTCTGGATAGATGACTGAGCTCAGATCCCCCTCTGGATAGATTAATGAGCACAGTTCCGCCTCTGGATAGATGACTGAGCTCAGATCCCCCTCTGGATAGATTACTGAGCTCAGTTCCGCCTCTGGATAGATGACTGAGCTCAGTTCCGCCTCTGGATAGATGACTGAGCTCAGATCCGCCTCTGGATAGATTACTGAGCTCAGATCCGCCTCTGGATAGATTACTGAGCTCAGTTCCGCCTCTGGATAGATGACTGAGCTCAGATCCCCCTCTGGATAGATTACTGAGCTCAGTTCCGCCTCTGGATAGATGACTGAGCTCAGATCCCCCTCTGGATAGATTACTGAGCTCAGTTCCGCCTCTGGATAGATGACTGAGCTCAGATCCGCCTCTGGATAGATGACTGAGCTCAGATCCGCCTCTGGATAGATGACTGAGCTCAGATCCCCCTCTGGATAGATGACTGAGCTCAGATCCCCCTCTGGATAGATGAATGAGCACAGTTCCCGCCTCTGAATAGATTACTGAGCGCAGATCCTACCTCCGGATAGATGACTGAGCTCAGATTCCCCTCTGGATAGATTACTGAGCTCAGATCCCCCTCCGGATAGATTACTGAGCTCAGTTCCTGCCTTCGCATAGATTACTGAGCTCAGTTCCCGCCTCCATATAGATTAGTGACCTCAGTTCCCACCTCCATATAGATTACTGAGCACAGTTCCTATCTCCGTGTAGATTACTGACCACAGTTCCCAACTCCGTACAGATTACCGAGCTCAGTTCCCGCCTCCGTCTAGATTGCTGAGCTCAGTTCTTGCCTCTGTGCAGGTTGCTGAGCTCAGTTCCCGCCTCCATATAGATTACTGAGCTCAGTTCCCACCTCCATGTAGATTACTGAGCACAGTTCCCCCCTCTGTATAGATTAATGAGCACAGGTCCATCTCCGTATAGATTACTGAGCTCAGTTCCCGCCTCCATATAGATTACTGAGCTCAGTTCCCGCCTCCGTATAGATTACTGAGCTCAGTTCCCGCCTCTGTATAGATTACTGAGCACAGTTCCCCCCTCTGTATAGATTAATGAGCACAGGTCCGTCTCCGTATAGATTACTGAGCTCAGTTCCCGCCTACATGTAGATTACTGAGCTCAGTTCCCGCCTCCATATAGATGACTGAGCTCAGTTCCCGCCTCCGTATAGATTACTGAGCTCAGTTCCCGCCTCTGTATAGATTACTGAGCACAGTTCCCCCCTCTGTATAGATTAATGAGCACAGGTCCGTCTCCGTATAGATTACTGAGCTCAGTTCCTGCCTCCATGTAGATTACTGAGCACAGTTCCCCCCTCCGTATGGATTACTGAGCACAGTTCCCGCCTCCATATAGATTACTGAGCTCAGTTCCCACCTCCATATAGATTACTGAGCTCAGTTCCCGCCTCCATGTAGATTACTGAGCACAGTTCCCCCCTCTGTATAGATTAATGAGCACAGGTCCGTCTCCGTATAGATTACTGAGCACAGTTCCCCCCTCTGTATAGATTAATGAGCACAGGTCCGTCTCAGTATTGATTACTGAGCTCAGTTCCCGCCTCCATATAGATTACTGAGCTCAGTTCCCGCCTCCATATAGATTACTGAGCACAGTTCCCCCCTCTGTATAGATTAATGAGCACAGGTCCGCCTCCGTATAGATTACTGAGCACAGTTCCCCCCTCTGTATAGATTAATGAGCACAGGTCCGCCTCCATATAGATTACTGAGCTCAGTTCCCGCCTCCGTATGGATTACTGAGCACAGTTCCCGCCTCCATATAGATTACTGAGCTCAGTTCCCACCTCCATGTAGATTACTGAGCACAGTTCCCCCCTCTGGAGAGATTAATGAGCACAGGTCCGCCTCCATATAGATTACTGAGCACAGTTCCCGCCTCTGTATAGATTACTGAGCACAGTTCCCCCCTCTGTATAGATTAATGAGCACAGGTCCGCCTCCATATAGATTACTGAGCACAGTTCCCCCCTCTGTATAGATTACTGAGCTCTGTTCCCGCCTCCATATAGATTACTGAGCACAGTTCCCGCCTCTGTATAGATTACTGAGCACAGTTCCCCTCTCTGTATAGATTAATGAGCACAGGTCCGCCTCCATATAGATTACTGAGCACAGTTCCCCCCTCTGTATAGATTAATGAGCACAGGTCCGCCTCCATATAGATTACTGAGCACAGTTCCCGCCTCCGTATGGATTACTGAGCACAGTTCCCGCCTCCATATAGATTACTGAGCACAGTTCCCCCCTCTGCATAGATTAATGAGCACAGGTCCGCCTCCGTATAGATTACTGAGCTCAGTTCCCACCTCCATATAGATTACTGAGCTCAGTTCCCGCCTCTATAGATTACTGAGCACAGTTCCCGCCTCCATGTAGATTACTGAGCACAGTTCCCCCCTTTGTATAGATTAATGAGCACAGGTCCGCCTCCGTATAGATTACTGAGCTCAGTTCCCGCCTCTGTATAGATTACTGAGCTCAGTTCCCGCCTCCATGTAGATTACTGTGCACAGTTCCCCCGTCTGTATAGATTACTGAGCACAGGTCCGCCTCCGTATAGATTACTGAGCTCAGTTCCCGCCTCCGTATAGATTACTGAGCTCAGTTCCCGCCTCCATATAGATTACTGAGCACAGCTCCCCCCTCCGTATAGATTAATGAGCACAGGTCCGCCTCCATGTAGATTAGTGAGCTCAGTTCCTGCCTCCGTATAGATTACTGAGCTCAGTCCCCTCCTCCGTGTAGATTACTGAGCTCAGTTCCCGCCTCCGTATAGATTACTGAGCTCAGTTCCCGCCTCCATATAGATTACTGAGCTCAGTTCCCTCCTCCGTGTAGATTACTGAGCTCAGTTCCCGCCTCCATATAGATTACTGAGCTCAGTTCCTGCCTCCGTATAGATTACTGAGCTCAGTTCCCTCCTCCGTGTAGATTACTGAGCTCAGTTCCCGCCTCCATATAGATTACTGAGCTCAGTTCCCGCCTCCGTTTAGATTACTGAGCTCAGTTCCCGCCTCCGTATAGATTACTGAGCTCAGTTCCCGCCTCCATATAGATTACTGAGCTCAGTTCCCTCCTCCGTGTAGATTACTGAGCTCAGTTCCCGCCTCCATATAGATTACTAAGCTCAGTTCCCGCCTCCGTTTAGATTACTGAGCTCAGTTCCCGCCTCTGTATAGATTACTGAGCACAGTTCCCCTCTCTGTATAGATTAATGAGCACAGGTCCGCCTCCGTATAGATTACTGAGCACAGTTCCCCCCTCTGTATAGATTAATGAGCACAGGTCCGCCTCCGTATAGATTAATGAGCACAGTTCCCCCCTCTGTATAGATTAATGAGCACAGGTCCGCCTCCATATAGATTACTGAGCTCAGTTCCCGCCTCCGTATAGATTACTGAGCACAGTTCCCGCCTCCATATAGATTACTGAGCTCAGTTCCCACCTCCATGTAGATTACTGAGCACAGTTCCCCCCTCTGGAGAGATTAATGAGCACAGGTCCGCCTCCATATAGATTACTGAGCACAGTTCCCGCCTCTGTATAGATTACTGAGCACAGTTCCCCTCTCTGTATAGATTAATGAGCACAGGTCCGCCTCCATATAGATTACTGAGCACAGTTCCCCCCTCTGTATAGATTAATGAGCACAGGTCCGCCTCCATATAGATTACTGAGCACAGTTCCCCCCTCTGTATAGATTAATGAGCACAGTGCCCGCCTCCATATAGATTACTGAGCACAGTTCCCCCCTCTGTATAGATTAATGAGCTCAGTTCCCGCCTCTGTATAGATTACTGAGCACAGTTCCCCCCTCTGTATAGATTACTGAGCACAGTTCCCCCCTCTGTATAGATTACTGAGCTCTGTTCCCGCCTCTGTATAGATTACTGAGCACAGTTTCCCCCGCTGTATAGATTACTGAGCACAGTTCCCCCCTCTGTATAGATTACTGAGCTCTGTTCCCGCCTCTGTATAGATTACTGAGCACAGTTTCCCCCTCTGTATAGATTAATGAGCTCAGTTCCCGCCTCCGTATCGATTACTGAGCACAGTTCCCCCCTCTGTATAGATTACTGAGCACAGTTCCCCCCTCTGTCTAGATTACTGAGCTCAGTTCCCCCCTCTGTATAGATTACTGAGCTCAGTTCCCCCCTCTGTATAGATTACTGAGCACAGTTCCCCCCTCTGTATAGATTACTGAGCTCAGTTCCCCCCTCTGTATAGATTATTGAGCTCAGTTCCCCCCTCTGTATAGATTAATGAGCTCAGTTCCCGCCTCCGTATCGATTACTGAGCACAGTTCCCCCCTCTGTATAGATTACTGAGCACAGTTCCCCCCTCTGTATAGATTACTGAGCACAGTTCCCCCCTCTGTATAGATTAATGAGCACAGGTCCATCTCCGTATAGATTACTGAGCTCAGTTCCCGCCTCCATTTAGATTACTGAGCTCAGTTCCCGCCTCCGTATAGATTACTGAGCTCAGTTGCCGCCTCCGTATCGATTGCTGAGCACAGTTCCCGCCTCCGTTAAGATTACTGAGCTCAGTTCCCGCCTCTGTATAGATTGCTGAGCTCAGTTGCTGCCTCCGTATAGATTACTGAGCTCAGTTCCTGCCTCCGTATAGATTGCTGAGCACAGTTCCCGCCTCCGTGTAGATTACTGAGCACAGGTCCGCCTCCGTATAGATTGCTGAGCACAGTTCCCGCCTCCGTATAGATTGCTGAGCACAGTTCCCGCCTCCGTATAGATTACTGAGCACAGTTCCCGCCTCCGTATAGATTACTGAGCTCAGTTCCCGCCTCCGTATAGATTACTGAGCTCAGTTCCCGCCTCCGTATAGATTACTGAGCTCAGTTGCTGCCTCCGTATAGATTACTGAGCTCAGTTCCTGCCTCCGTATAGATTGCTGAGCACAGTTCCCGCCTCCGTGTAGATTACTGAGCACAGGTCCGCCTCCGTATAGATTACTGAGCACAGTTCCCGCCTCCGTATAGATTACTGAGCTCAGTTCCCGCCTCCGTATAGATTACTGAGCTCAGTTCCCGCCTCCGTATAGATTACTGAGCTCAGTTCCTGCCTCTGTATAGATTGCTGAGCACAGGTCCGCCTCCGTATAGATTACTGAGCAGAGTTCCAGCCTCCGGATAAATCTGCATGCGTAATGTAGGGGGGAAGGGGTGACCACTGCACTTTGTGCATTTTGGGTGGCGTCGACGTTCACATATTAAATGTTTTGGGGTTGCGTGGGGGTGGGGGGGGGGGAAACAGGGCAGCCACTTATCTTCTTTCTATTGGGTAGGGTTGTGGGTTACGGGCTAAAAATCAGTTCACGGTGTTTTTTTGGTGGGGGGTGGGGGTGGTGGTACAGGTCTCAAATGTGGAGGTCTAGCAGCCCCTTAAAAATGGCACCAGCGCCTGTGCAGAGGCAGCTGACATGTTGCTGGTGCCACAGAGCCCACCCCCACCACGTGATTGGAGGGAAGGACCGCCCAAGGTATGCAGATGAGCGCTAAGTGGTGGTGGAATGGCGGCATGCGGCCCACATGTGCAGGCTGACATATTTTTTGCCTTACTGAGTATAGATTACTGTTCCGGTCTACATATCTCACCCAGTCTCCATACTCACTTGGAGTACTGTCCACAGTTCGAGTCTGCCTATCACACTTGGAACTCTGAGCACAGTTCTGGTCTCCATATTACAAAAAGGTATAGAGGCTCTGGATAAGGCGCAAAACGATTCACAGGGATTCTACCTGAACTGAGAGGTTATAATGATCAGGAAATACTGAACAGTTTGGGCTCTTTAGAAAGGGGAAAGCTGAGGAATGAGCTGATAGAGGCCTTTAAAATTATGGAAGGCTTTGATAGGACAGGCATAGAGAAAATGTTTCCATTTATGGAGGGACCAGAACTAGGAATGATAAATATAAGAGGGTCACCAATAAATCCAATAGGACGACAATGATAAACTGTGGGACAATTATAACCAAGCAGCAGTGATTATAGCAATCAGCAGGTGTTAACGTGCAGTGTGAATTTTATTAGGATGTTGACCTCTGTGAATGCGAGTGCTGCATTTGACTGTAAGGGCACTCTCATTTTTCTCCCTCCACAAGGCAATTGATTATGCAAGCAGAGAACATTGCTGCGAGGACGGCTGTGAATACTATTCTCTCCGAGGCGACAAGAGACAGATTGCTACACGCTAGAGCAATGGTGGTAGTCCGGAAGGCACGCCAACACACTGCAGACAGCACTGGCCCAGCCACAGCTGAACAGAGAGCCTCCTACCCACAGACATTACCAGGCATTTCTCCTCATCCCTCACCGACCCAGTCTGAGACATATACTCCAGAAATATGACAGCCAGGATGTCTGGTCAGGTCCTGAGACACAGTCGCAAGTGACACGACTGCATGATTTGTGGTGCATTTTACCCAGCACTGATCTGATATTTTCGTATATAATTGCCCCCACCTATATTGTATAAGTTAGTAATTATTTAAATGATCAATGATTACAGACTGTATTACAGAGCTGGAGGTTTTGTAAAATTTGAACATAAATAAACAAAGGGGCTGATTCTAACAGTTATTCACAAGTCCCACCCTGGTTCTACTATGTGGGAGTGCTCGGAATGTGCATGTCTTAGTGTCAGCTCCTGTACCATTGTTTAAAAAGGGTGTGAGCGATAGGCCAAATAATTATAGGCCAGTCAGTCTACCTCGGTGGTGGGTAAATTATTAGAATCAATTCTGAGAGATAGGATAAACTGTCACTTAGAAAGGCACGGATTAATCAGGGATAGTCAGCATGGATTTGTTAAGGGACGATCGTGTCTTATTATCTTAATTAGATTTTTTGAGGAAGTAACAAGGAGGATTGATGAGAGTAGTGCAGTGGATGTGGTCTACATGGATTTTAGTAAGGCATTTGACAAGGTCCCTCATGGCAGACTGGTCAGAAAAATAAAAGCTCATGGGATACAGGGGAATGTGGCAGGTTGGATCCAGAATTGGCTCAGTGACAGGAAACAAAAGGTAATGGTCGACGGATGTTTTTGTGAATGGAAAGCGGTTTCCAGTGGCGTTCCACAGGGCTCAGTGTTGGGTCCCTTGCTGTTTGTGGTATATATTAATGATTTGGACTGAAATGTGGGAGGCATGATTGGGAAATTTGCAGATGACACAAAAATTGGTCGTGTAGTTGATTGTGAAGAGGATAGCTGTAGACTCCAGAATGATATCAATGGTTTGGTTGAGTGGGTGGAAAAGTGGTAAATGGAATTCAATCCAGAGAAGTGTGAGGTAATGCATTTGGGGAGGTCAAACAAAGCAAGGGAATACACAATAAAAGGGAGGATATTGAGAGGGGTAGAAGAAGTGAGAGACCTTGGAGTGCATGAAGGTGGCAGGATAGGTAGATAGAGCAGTGAAGAAGGCATAGGGAATGCTTTCCTTTATTGGCCGAGGTAGAGAATACAAAAGCAGGGATGTGTTGCTGGAATTGTATAAAACACTGGTTAGGCCACAGAAGGAGTATTGCGTACAGTTCTGGTCACCACATTACAGGAAGGACATAATTGCTGTGGAGACAGTACAGAGGAGATTTACAAGAATGTGGCCAGGGCTTGAAAGTTGCAGCTATGAGGAAAGATTGGATCGGCTTGAGTTGTTTTCCTTAGAACAGAGGAGGCTGAGGGGTGACAATTGAGGTGTACAAAATTATGAGAGGCCTAGATAGAGTAGACAGGAAGGACCTGTTTCCCCTAGTGGAGAGGTCAATTACCAGCGAGGTCATGAGGAAAAACCTTTTCACCCAGAGGGTGGTGGGTGTCTGGAATTCACTGCCTGGATCGGTGGTGGAGGCAGAAAACCTCAATTCTTTTAAAAGGTACCTGGACCTGCACCTGAAGTGCTGTAACCTGCGAGGCTATGTGGGATTAATTTGGGCAGCTAGTTTTATCAGCTAGCGCAGACATGATGGGCTGAATGGCCTCTTTCTGTGCCGTATCTTTTCTATGGTTGAATGGTACTGTACACGGCGAGTATATTGAAATGATTCATGGAGCCATAGAGTCATTTACAGCACAGAAGGAGGCCATTCAGTCTATCAGGTCCATGCTGCCTCTCCATGGAGCTATGCAGTCAGTCCCACTCCCTGGCTCGATCTCCGTAGCACCTGATTAGAGTCATAGAGTTACATAGCACAGAAACAGACCCTTCGGCCATCATGTCCATGCCGGCCATGGAGCACCTATCTATTCTAATCCCATTTTCCAGCACTTGGCCTGTCGCCCTGTATGCTATGGCGTTTCAAGTGCTCATCTAAATACTTCTTAAATGTTGTGAGGGTTCCTGCCTCTACCACCTCTTCAGGTAGTGTGTTCCAGATTCCAACCACCCTCTGGGTGAAAACATTTTTCCACAAATCCCCTCTAAACCTCCTGTCCCTTACCTTAAGTCTGTGCCCGCTGGTTATTGACCCCTCTGCTAAGGGAAAAAGTTGCTTCCTATCTATCCTATTAATGCCCGTCATAATTTTTTGTATACCGCAATCAGGTCACCCCTCAGCCTTCTCTGCTCTCCCTGCATATCTGAAATGCTCCAGCCCAGACAACATCCTGGTGAATCTCCTCTGCACCCTCTCCAGTGCAATCACATCCTTCCTATAGTGTGGTGCCCAGAACTGTACACAGTACTCCAGCTGTGGCCTAAGTAGCATTTTATACAGCTCCAGCTTAACCTCCCTGCTCTTATATTCTATGCCTTGACTAATAAAGGCAAGTATCCCATATGCCTTCCTAACCACCTTATCTACCTGTGCTGCTGCCTTCAGTGATCTATGGACAAGTACACCAAGGTCCCTCTGACCCTCTGTACTTCCTAGGGTCCTACCATCCATTGTATATTCCCTTGCCCTGTTAGTCCTCCCAAAATGCATTACCTCACACTTTTCAGGATTAAATTCCATTTGCCACTGCTCCGCCCATCTTACCAGCCCATCTATATCGTCCTGTAATCTAAGGCTTTCCTCTTCATTATTTACGACACCACCAATTTTTGTGTCATCTGCGAACTTATTGTTCATACCTCCTATATTTACATCTAAATCATTAATGTACACTGCAAACAGCAAGGGTCCCAGCACCGATCCCTGTGGTACACCACTGGTCACAGGCTTCCATTCGCAAAAACACCCCTCGACCATCACCCTCTGCCTTCTGCCACTTAGCCAATTTTGGATCCAATTTGCCAAATTGCCCTGGATCCCTTGGGCTCTTACCTTCTTAACCAATCTCCCATGTGGGACCTTATCAAAAGCCTTACTGAGGTCCATGTAGACTACATCAACTGCTTTACCCTCATCTACCCATCTAGTCACCTCCTCGAAAAATTCAATCAAATTTGTTAGACATGATCTCCCCCTGACAAAGCCATGCTAACTATCCCTGATTAATCCCTGCCTCTCCAAATGGAGATTAATCCTGTCCCTCAGAATTATTTCCAATAGTTTCGCTACCGCTGGCGTTCGACTCACTGGCCTGTAATTACCTGGTTTATCGCTGCTACCCTTCTTGAATAATGGTTCCACATTCGCTGTCCTCCAATCCTCTGGTACCTCTCCTGTGGCCAGAGAAGATTTGAAAATTTGTGTCAAAGCCTCTGCTATCTCCTCCCTTGCCTCACATAACAGCCTGGGATACATCTCATCTGGGCCTGGGAATTTATCCACTTTTAAGCCCGCTAAAACCGCTAATACCTCCTCCCTTTCAATGCCACTTTGTTCAAGTATATCACAATCCCCCTCTCTGATCTCTACACCTACATCGTCCTTCTCCATAGTGAACACAGATGAAAAGTAATCATTTAACACCTCACCTATGTCCTCCAGCACCACTCACAGATTGCCACTTTGGTCCCTAATGGGCCCTACTCTTTCCCTGGTTATCCTCTTGCCATTAATGTACTTATAAAACGCCTGGGGATTTTCCTTTATCTTGCCCGCCAGTGTTTTTTCATGTCCCTCTTCACTCTCCTAATTACTTTTTTAAGTACCCCCCTACACTTTCTACACTCCTCTGGTGCCTCTGCTATTTTCAGCGCTCTGAATCTGCCATAAGCCTCCTTTTTTTCCCCTATCCTACAAGTCTATTTCTCTCAGGTGGCCATCCAACATCCTCTTGAAGTCATTGATCATGTTTGCTTCCACTCCCGTCTGGGACTCTCCTGCTCAAGTGCCTGAGTGTCAGCTCCTGTACATGTTCAGTACACACAGGATATTATTAATAACACAGTCTCACACTGTATTGGACAGCAGGTTCTGAGCCCTGGGTGGCAGTAACCAGGTCCTTGAAGTGATGGAGTTGAACCTCCTCTACTGCCTCCTCACAAGAAACAAAGTGCGCTGCATTAACCTGACCCTCTCAATCACGCAAACACATGGCCGCTTGCCCTGGCTCACCCCTCCATGTATTTTTTCTAGGCCTAACAGCTATTCTCCTGCTCCCGGCGCCACCAGCAGCTTTGCTTGCATGGCTTCGAGCGAAGGGCCACCCTTCTCACCCCTACTCTTGGTCCACGCTCGATGATTGACACAACAAACCTTTCTAGACCTCTCCTACTGCTCAGTGTTCAAACTGTGCATCTTATTAATAACTGGCATGATCTGCAACCACCTCTTTATCGTTGGTGTAAGTGTCAGCTGTGGCTCAGTGGGTAGCGATCTCAGCTCTGAGTCAGAATGTTCTGGGTGCAAATTCCACTTCAGAGACTTCAGCACAAAAATCAACAGTGACACTCCAGTGCAGTACTGAGAGAGTGCTGTGCTGTTCGGAGGTGCCATCTTTTGGCTGAGACGTTAAACTGAGGCCCCGTCTACCCTCTCAGGTGGACATAAAAGACTCCATGGAACCATTTCAATAAAAGGCCGGGGAGTTCTCCCCGGTGAGCAATACTTATTCTCAATCATCATACAAAAACAGATTATCTGGTCATTATTACATTGCCATTTGTGGGATCTTGCTGTGCACAAATTGGCTGCTGTGTTTCCTACATTGCAACAGCGACTACACTTCAAAAGTATTTCATTGGCTGTAAAGCACTTTGGGACATCTGGGGGTTGTGAAAGGCGTTAGGGAAATGCAAGTCTTTTCCTTTTTCACCCTGTCAGTTTCAGCTGCTTCAGGCCCTGTTCGAAACCTCCAGCCAGCAGTTTGTTTGTAGGTGCTCATGAGCATGATCCATTTAGGTAGTCTTCTTCTTTGGCCTCCTTGTCTCGAGTGACAATGGGTAAGCGCCTGGAGGCGGTCAGTGGTTTGTGGAGCAGCGCCTGGAGTGGCCATAAAGTCCAATTCCAGAGTGACAGACTCTTCCACAGGTGCTACAGATAAAATTGGTTGTTGGGGCTGTTACACAGTTGGCTCTCTCCTTGCGCTTCTGTCTTTTTTCCTTCCAACTGCAAAGTCTCTTCGACTCGCCACACTTTAGCCCTGCCTTTATGGCTGTCTGCCAGCTCTGGTGATCGCTGGCAACTGACTCCCACGACTTGTGATCAATGTCACAGGACTTCATGTCACATTTGCAGACGTCTTTAAAGCGGAGACATGGACGGCCGGTGAGTCTGATACCAGTGACGAGCTCGCTGTACAATGTGTCCTTGGGGATCCTGCCATCTTCCATGCGGCTCACATGGCCAAGCCATCTCAGGCACCGCTGGCTCAGTAGGGTGTATATGCTGGGGATGTTGGCCACCTCAAGGACTTCTGTGTTGGAGATACGGTCCTGCCGCCTCATGCCAAGGATTCTCTGGAGGCAGCGAAGATGGAATGTATTGAGACGTCGTTCTTGGCTGACATACGTTGTCCAGGCCTCGCTGCCGTAGAGCAAGGTACTGAGGACACAGGCTTGATACACTCGGACTTTTAGTTCTGTGTCAGTGCGCCATTTTCCCACAGCCTCTTGGCCAGTCTGGACATAGCAGTGGAGGCCTTTCCCATGCGCTTGTTGATTTCTGCATCGAGAGACAGGTTACTGGTGATAGTTGAGCCTAGGTAGGTGAACTCTTGAACCACTTCCAGAGCGTGGTCGCCGATATTGATGGATGGAGCATTTCTGATGTCCTGTCCCATGATGTTCGTTTTCTTGAGGCTGATGGTTAGGCCAAATTCGTTGCAGGCAGCCGCAGTCCTGTCAATGGGTCTCTGCAGATACTCTTCAGTGTGAGGTGTTAATGCAGCATTGTCAGCCAAGAGGAGTTCTCTGATGAGGTTGAACAACCTGCCATCTGATCTTGTGTGGAGGAAAATTCCTTCTTCTGAAGACTTGAACGCATGTGAGAGCAGCAGGGAGAAGAAGATCCCAAACAGTGTAGGTGCAAGAATGCAGCCTTGCTTCACATCACTCAGGATAGGAAAGGGGTCTGATGAGGCGCCGCTATGCTGAATTGTGCCTTTCATATTGTCATGGAATGAGGTGATGATACTTAGTAGCTTTGGTGGACATCCGATCTTTTCTAGTAGTCTGAAGAGACCACGTCTGCTGACGAGGTCAAAAGCTTTGGTGAGATCAATGAAAGCAACGTAGGGGGGCATCTGTTGTTCGCGGCATTTCTCCTGTAGCTGGTGAAGGGAGAACAGCATGTCAATGGTGGATCTCTCTGCTCGAAAGCCACACTGTGCCTCAGAGTCGACACGCTCGGCCAGCTTCTAGAGTCTGTTTAAAGCGACTTGAGCGAAGACTTTCCCCACTATGCTGAGCAGGGAGATTCCACGGTAGTTGTTGCAATCACCGCGGTCACCCTTGTTCTTATGGAGGGTGATGATATTGGCATCGCGCATGTCCTGGGGTACTGCTCCCTCATCCCAGCACAGGCAAAGCAGTTCGTAGAGTGCTGAAAGTATAGCAGGCTTGGCAGTCTTAATTATTTCAGGGGTAATGCCGTCCTTCCCAGGGGCTTTTCCACTGGCTAGAGAATCAATGGCATCACTGAGTTCCGATTTTGTTGGCTGTACGTCCAGCTCATCCATGACTGGCAGAGACTGGGCTGCATTGAGGGCGATCTCAGTGACAACATTTTCTCTGGAGTACACTTCTAGGTAGTGCTCCACCCAGCGGTCCATTTGCTTGTGTTGGTCAGTGATTGTGTCCCCTGATTTAGATTTGAGGGGGGGGCGATCTTCCTGAGGTTGTCCCAAAAGCTCTCTTAATGCCATCATACATTCCTCTGATGCTTCCGGTGTCGGAGGCCAGCTGAATATGACTGCATAGGTGTTGCCAGTAGTCATTTGCGCAGCGCCTGGCTGTTCTTTGTGCAGCGCTTCTGGCTGCTTTAAGTGCTGCAGATGTTAATTCGCTGGAGGCTTTCTTGTCGTTCAACAGTGCAATGTGCTTTGCAGCTTTGACAGGTTCCAGCTCTTCAAAGTGAGATTGAAACCAGTCTGCATTCTGCTTCACACGTTTGCCATAGGTGGTCATTGCTGAGCCATAGATGGCGTCTTTGATGTGAGCCCACTTGGTCTCTGCATCCCCTGTCGGAGTGTTTTGAAGGGCTTTTTCAAGTGAATTTAGAAACTTATGTGACAACTGTGGATAAGAAATTCTGTTCGTGTTGATGCGCGGGTGGCCCTTCTGCTTGGAGTGATGCAGCTTCTTTGGTTTGAGTCTAACCTTGCTGCACACCAGGGAGTGGTCGGTGTCGCAGTCCGCACTGTGGAAGCTGCGTGTGATTTGAACACTGTTTAAAGAGGCTCGCCTTGTAACGATGAGATCCAGTTGGTGCCAATGATGTGATCTTGGGTGCCTCCAAGAAACCTGATGACAGGGTTTAGTATGAAAGAATGAGTTGGTGATGCAGAGGTTATGATAGGTACACAACTCAAGCAGTCTCTGTCCATTATTGTTCATCCTTCCAATGCCATAGCACCCTAGGCAGGAGGGCCATGAATCATGGTCGGCCCCAACCCTGGCATTAAAGTCCCCCAGCAGGAAGAAATGCTCAGTATTGGGGATGCTACTAATGATATTATGGAGTTCCTCATAGAACTGGTCTTTAACTTCAGGAGGGGAGCAGAGTGTTGGAGCATAGATGCTGAGTAGGTGTACTGGACCAGAGGCGGTGAGCAGTCGGATGGACAGTATGCGTTCCGAGCCGTTTGAAGGTGGCTCTATCATGCTGAGCAAGGACTTTCTGATGGCAAAGCCCACTCCATGCTGTTTTGGTTCGTCAGGATCCCTACCCTGCCAGTAGAAGGTGTGGTCTTGCTCTCTTAGAGATCCGCTCACAGGGAGTCGTGTCTCCTGAAGTGCTGCAATGTTCACATTGAGTCTACTGAGCTCGTTGTTAATGATGGCGGTCTTCCAAGATTCATTGATTTGTGTAAGGTCTTCCGACAGGCCAGGACACATAGATCTGATGTTCCAGCTTGCAAAACGAAGGGCTGGTACCTTCTTTCCTCTTTTTGTCATGCTGTTTGGTGTGGTGTGACAGTCCACTTGTCAGGCAATGACCCTGAGCTCCAAGCACCCATTGAAGCAGGTGGACTGTGGCGGGACAGAATCTTACTGACCAGGGGCTGCCCGGTTTGAGGCGGGCGATAGCTGTCCGGTGAGATGCGATGACCTGTCCCACTGACAAAGGCAACCCGTGTCACCCAATCTCTACGCCAGTTGAGCTGGACTTATAACCCGTAACTGCTGCCTTCCGTGTTGTTTCGGTCGCTGTGAGGCAACTATGGAGTGACCTCTCCATGGTGCATGCCTGGGCGGAATGTGTGGAGGTTGTGAGTAGCCCAAGCGTCAAAACCCCCCTCTTGGCCTTCCTGGTGGGGTCCAAAGGAGTGCTGAGCACGACGTATGGCACCGGTATGGCTGCAGGAACTGCCGGAAACATGCCAAAGGTGACACATGACCCCCTTCGGGGTTCCGCTCTGGATTTTCTGTTAGGGTTTATTCCCTGAGCCTTGGTCTCTCCCGAGACGCCCACAAGGCAGTGGGGTTGTTAGAGCCCCTGCTCAGGGATAGGTGGATGCTGGTGGGGGGAAGTGGTGCGGGGGTGGGGGGGGGAAGAGGGTGTGGGGGGGGGGAAGAGGGTGCGGGGGGAGGGGGTGTGAGGGGGAGGGGTGCGGGGGTGGTGGGAAGGGGGAGCTGGGAAGGGGGCTGCAGGGGGGAGGGGATGGAGTGCAGGGGAAGGGGGTGCGAGGGGGACAAGCTGGGAGGGGGGTGCGAGGGGGGAGCTGGGAAGGGGGTGCAGGGGGGGAGGTAGTGGGGTAAGGGGCTGCAGGTAATACAACATTTCATCAGCTCCCACACAATGCTCTCCCTATGTAAAGTTGGGGTTGCCTTGTGTAGTTTCAACCTCGACAAATGTTGCCGGTCTAATTTAAAAGGAAATTAAAACTACCGGGATTTATTTGCAATATTTTCTTCTAGGATTCTTGGGTGAAATTGATCCTGCCAGGTCGACCCCTCACTCACTACACCAAGAATTTTGGGGAGCAGGGGCTTTTACTCTCTGTGCAGTGGGGAGGTGTGGGGGTGGGGGGTGGGTGCTGGGGGGTCGTAGCAGCCTGGGAAAGGCACGTTGACAAGAATGCCTGTAAACGATCCTGAGGTTTCAGACATCCCTCATGAGATCATGAGTGAGGCTTTATTTTACTGAGAAATTGTGTCTCCCATGATAAATTCACAAGACTTGGCATATCTGAGTGATCCTGATTCTATGACCACTGTAGAATTATCAGTGCCCCACTTGCAATGATACTGAGAATTAGAGGGTTAAATTATGAGGACAAGTTACATAGATTAGCCTTGCAGTCCCTCGAGTTTAGAAAGCTCAGAGCTGATCTGATCATAAAACGCTAAAAATTCGATAGGGTAGCTTGCGATAAACTATTTTTGATTGTGGAATCAATATTGAGGGGGAATAGTCTTAAAATTAGAGCCAGGCCGTTCAGGGGTGATGTCAGGAAGCACTTCTTCACACAAAGGGGAGTGGAAATCTGGAACTCTCTCTTCCAAAAAGCTGTTGATGCTGCGGATCAACTGGAGTCTCTGAAGACAGTTTACGAGATTTTTTGGATAGGTGTATCAAAGGATATGGAGACAGGTGGGAAAATGGAGCTTCCACGCAGATCAGCAATGAATTGATTGAATGGCGGAACAGACAGGAGGGACTGAATATGCTTCCTCCTGTTCCTAATGTTCATGTGTTTGTGTATGACAGCCTGTGGCTATGGAACAGTTTAATTGTGAGGAAAGCTGGGAGGGGCAGGAGTTGCACCCATGTCAAACTATTGCTGATTAAAATGGCATTTCAAAACCATTTTTAAAAATTCTTTCATGCGATGTGGGCGTCACTGGCAGGGCCAGCATTTGTTACAAAAACAAGAAATGCTGGATTCACTCAGCAGGTCTGGCAGCATTTGTTGCCCATCCCTAATTGCCCTTGACAACTGAGTGTCTTGCTAGACTATTTCAGAGCGCAGTTAAGAGTCAACCACATTGCTGTGGATCTGGAGTTACATGTAGGTCAGACCAGGTAAGGACAGCAGATTTCCTTCCTTAAACAATCGCTGATACTTTCATGGTACCACCGAGACCATATTTCAATTCCAGATTTATTTTTATGAATTGATTTTGTTTATTAATTAATTGAATTTGAATTCCACCAGCTGCCATGGTGGGATTTGACCTCTTGTCTCCTCTTAGCCTGGACCACTGGATTACAGGTTCTGTGACATTGCCATTACAGCAACGCCTCCCATACATCAGCTGAGATCGGAAGCTCAGAAAGGAAAACTCCGTCTGGTATCTGGTGTCCCAGATCATACTCTGCACCGTCTGATATCTGTCTGTCTCAGAGCAGACTCTGCACCGTCTGATATCTGTGTGTCTCAGAGCAGACTCTGCACCCACTGATATCTGTGTATCACAGCGCAGACTCTGCTCCGTCTGATATGTGTGTCTCAGAGCAGACTCTGCTCCGTCTGATATCTGTGTATCACAGCGCAGACTCTGCTCCGTCTGATATCTGTGTGTCACAGAGCAGACTCTGCACCGTCTGATATCTGTGTATCACAGCGCAGACTCTGCTCCGTCTGATATGTGTGTCTCAGAGCAGACTCTGCTCCGTCTGATATCTGTGTATCACAGCGCAGACTCTGCTCCGTCTGATATGTGTGTCTCAGAGCAGACTGCTCCGTCTGATATCTGGGTGTCTCAGAGCAGACTCTGCTCCGTCTGATATGTGTGTCTCAGAGCAGACTCTGCTCCGTCTGATATCTGGGTGTCTCAGGGCAGACTCTGCACCGTCTGATATGTGTGTCTCAGAGCAGACTCTGCTCCGTCTGATATCTGTGTGTCTCAGAGCAGACTCTGCTCCGTCTGATATCTGTGTGTCTCAGAGCAGACACTGCACCGTCTGATATGTGTGTCTCAGACCAGACTCTGCTCCGTCTGATATCTGTGTGTCTCAGAGCATACTCTGCACCGTCTGATATCTGTGTGTCTCAGAGCAGACTCTGCACCCACTGATATCTGTCTGTCTCAGAGCAGACTCTGCACCGTCTGATATCTGTGTCTCAGAGCAGACTCTGCACCCACTGATATCTGTCTGTCTCAGAGCAGACTCTGCACCGTCTGATATGGGTGTCTCAGAGCAGACTCTGCACCGTCTGATATCTGTGTATCACAGCGCAGACTCTGCTCCGTCTGATATGTGTGTCTCAGAGCAGACTCTGCTCCGTCTGATATCTGTGTATCACAGCGCAGACTCTGCTCCGTCTGATATCTGTGTGTCACAGAGCAGACTCTGCACCGTCTGATATGTGTGTCTCAGAGCAGACTGCTCCGTCTGATATCTGGGTGTCTCAGCGCAGACTCTGCTCCGTCTGATATGTGTGTCTCAGAGCAGACTCTGCACCGTCTGATATCTGTGTATCACAGCGCAGACTCTGCTCCGTCTGATATGTGTGTCTCAGAGCAGACTGCTCCGTCTGATATCTGGGTGTCTCAGAGCAGACTCTGCTCCGTCTGATATGTGTGTCTCAGAGCAGACTCTGCTCCGTCTGATATCTGGGTGTCTCAGGGCAGACTCTGCACCGTCTGATATGTGTGTCTCAGAGCAGACTCTGCTCCGTCTGATATCTGTGTGTCTCAGAGCAGACTCTGCTCCGTCTGATATCTGTGTGTCTCAGAGCAGACACTGCACCGTCTGATATGTGTGTCTCAGACCAGACTCTGCTCCGTCTGATATCTGTGTGTCTCAGAGCAGACTCTGCTCCGTCTGATATCTGTGGGTCTCAGAGCAGACTCTGCACCGTCTGATATGTGTGTCTCAGAGCAGACTCTGCTCCGTCTGATATCTGTGTGTTTCAGAGCAGACTCTGCTCCGTCTGATATCTGTGTGTGTCAGAGCAGACTCTGCACCGTCTGATATGTGTGTCTCAGAGCAGACTCTGCTCCGTCTGATATCTGTGTGTGTCAGAGCAGACTCTGCACCGTCTGATATGTGTGTCTCAGAGCAGACTCTGCTCCGTCTGATATCTGTGTGTCTCAGAGCAGACTCTGCCCCGTCTGATATGTGTGTCTCAGAGCAGACTCTGCTCCGTCTGATATCTGTGTGTCTCAGAGCAGACTCTGCTCCGTCTGATATCTGTGGGTCTCAGAGCAGACTCTGCACCGTCTGATATGTGTGTCTCAGAGCAGACTCGGCTCCGTCTGATATCTGGGTGTCTCAGAGCAGACTCTGCACCATCTGATATGTGTCTCTCAGAGTAGGCCCGGCTCCGTCTGCTATCTGGGTGTCTCAGAGCAGACTCTGCCCCGTCTGATATGTGTGTCTCAGAGCAGACTCTGCTCCGTCTGATATCTGTGTGTCTCAGAGCAGACTCTGCTCCGTCTGATATCTGTGGGTCTCAGAGCAGACTCTGCACCGTCTGATATGTGTGTCTCAGAGCAGACTCTGCTCCGTCTGATATCTGTGTGTGTCAGAGCAGACTCTGCACCGTCTGATATGTGTGTCTCAGAGCAGACTCTGCTCCGTCTGATATCTGTGTGTCTCAGAGCAGACTCTGCCCCGTCTGATATGTGTGTCTCAGAGCAGACTCTGCTCCGTCTGATATCTGTGTGTCTCAGAGCAGACTCTGCACCGTCTGATATGTGTGTCTCAGAGCAGACTCTGCTCCGTCTGATATCTGGGTGTCTCAGAGCAGACTCTGCACCATCTGATATGTGTCTCTCAGAGCAGGCCCGGCTCCGTCTGCTATCTGGGTGTCTCAGTGCAGACTCTGCCCCGTCTGATATGTGTGTCTCAGAGCAGACTCTGCTCCGTCTGATATCTGTGTGTCTCAGAGCAGACTCTGCTCCGTCTGATATCTGTGGGTCTCAGAGCAGACTCTGCACCGTCTGATATGTGTGTCTCAGAGCAGACTCTGCTCCGTCTGATATCTGGGTGTCTCAGAGCAGACTCTGCACCATCTGATATGTGTCTCTCAGAGCAGGCCCGGCTCCGTCTGATATCTGGGTGTCTCAGAGCAGACTCTGCACCATCTGATATGTGTCTCTCAGAGCAGGCCCGGCTCCGTCTGCTATCTGGGTGTCACAGAGCAGTCTCACTGACATTTTCCATCTGGCCCTAGCCAGTGCTTGTTTGATGTATTTGGTGGCACAGAGGGGAATCGATTGTGATAATGCTCTCAACACATAACAGAGAAACAGAAGTCGTCCCAAAGTGGATGCAGACGGAATCAGCAAATAGCTTGTTTGAAATATTCCAAGTCGCCGTTGTCACTCAGCAGACTCTGATCTCAAAGCATGAGATGGAATGGTGGTCCATGTCATCAGCATTTGTATGCTAAATTATTCTAATTCCAGCCTGGAGCCTGCAGCTCTCTCAGTAATTGATGTGTGTCACAATGTGAAGGAGTTTGCGATTGAAAACGGCAGGTGGGGAAGCTCAGAGTCCGGATTAATCTGCACTCGCTCAACACTCTCCCGCACTGAGACCCTCTGATTGTCCCAGAGAATTGTTCATCTCAGCTGCCTGCACATTTCAAATCCGACATATTCATGACGTAACGAGTGAGAGAGAAAGGAAGGCATAAGCAGATTTATGAAGAGGTTGGACAGCATCAAGGGCAGATTCACTGATGAATGAACAATTTCAGCAGGCATGCACCAGGTGTCAGCCGTGGATCAGTGGTAATACTCTCATTGTCCCAAGCCTGGAGCACATAATCTAAGCTAACACTGCCAGTGCAGTACTGTCAGAGCATCAGTACTGAGGGAGTGCTGCACTGTCCGAGGGTCAGTACTGAGGGAGTGCTGCATTGTCAGAGGGTCAGTACAGAGGGAGTGAAGCACTGTTGGAGGGTCAGGACTGAGGGAGTGCTGCACTATCGGAGGGTCAGTACTGAGGGAGTGCTGCACTGTCCGAGGGGCAGTACTGAGGGAGTGCTGCACTGTCCAAGGGGCAGTACTGAGGGAGTGCTGCACTGTCGGAGGGGCAGTATTGAGGAATGCTGCACTGTCCGAGGGGCAGTACTGAGGGAGTGCTGCACTGTCGGAGGGGCAGTATTGAGGAATGCTGCACTGTCCGAGGGGCAGTATTGAGGGAGTGCTGCACTGTCCAAGGGGCAGTACTGAGGGAGTGCTGCACTGTCGGAGGGGCAGTATTGAGGAATGCTGCACTGTCCGAGGGGCAGTACTGAGGGAGTGCCGCACTGACGGAGGGGCAGTAGTGAGGAGTGCTGCACTGTCCGAGGGGCAGTACTGAGAGAGCGCTATACTTTTGGAGGAACTGTATTTTGGATGAGTCATTAAACTCAGCTCCTTCTACCCTCTCAAGTGGAAATAGTTGACCCCTTGGCATCATTCGAAGAGCATTGAGCTCTTCCCTGTGTTCTGGCCATTTTTAAATCCCACAACCAGCTTCTGGAAGATGCTGATTTGCAATCATTTATTTAATTGCTGTTTGTGTGATCTTGTTTTATGCGAATTGGCTACATTCCAACAGTGACTATGCTTCAAAAGTACTTCATTGGCTGTAAAATGATTTGGGAAGTCCTGAGGTTGTGGAAGCTGCTATTATTTTTTGCTAAATCAAAATGGGTTTGAACTCCAGCAGTTAAGTTATGGTTCATTTTATTTCTGCGATTTTCTCAGAACCACAGAATCACTGAATTGTTGCAGTGCAGAAGGAAGTCATTCGGCCCGTCATATCTGCAACGGCTCTCCGAATGAACATTCCACTTAATGCCATTCCCCTGCCTTCTCCCCGTAACCCTGCACATTCTTCCTTTTCATATAACTGTCTGATTCCCTTTTGAATGCTGCAATTGAACCACATTCTCAGGCAGCACATTCCAGACCTTAACCACTCACTGCATGAAAACGTTTTTCCACATGTCACTTTTGCTTCTCTTACCAAATACTTTAAATCTGAGCCCTCTCGTTCTCGATCCTTTCAGAAGTGGGAACAGTTTATCTTCTCAGTCCAGACTCCTCATGATTTTGAATACCTCTATCAAATCACTTCTCAGCCTTCTCTTCTCTAAGGAAAACAGTTCCCACTTCTCCAATCTATCTTCATAACTGAAATTCCCCATCCCTGGAACCATTCTCGTGAATCTCTTCTGCACTCTCTCCAATGCCCTCACGTCTTTCCTAAAGTGCGGCCCCAGAATTGAACGCAATACTCCAGCTGAGGCCTAACTAGTGTCTTAAACAAGTTCAACATAACTTCCTTGCTCTTGTACTCTCTCCCCCTATTAATAAAGCCCAGGTCACTGTGTGCTTTATTAACCGCTCTCTAAACCTGTCCTGCCATGTTCAATGACTTATGCACATCTGCACCCAGGTCCCTCTGCTCCTGCACCCCCTTTAGAATTGTACCCTTTATTCTATATTGTCTCTTCATGTTCTCCCTACCAAAATAAATCACTTCACATTTCTCCCCATTGAACTTCAACTGCCACCTACCCGCCCATTCCACCAACTTGTCTATGTCCCTTTGCAGTTCTACACTATCCTTCTCACAGTTCACAATGCTTCCATGTTTCATATCATCTGCAAACTTTGAAATTGTGCCCTGTACACCAAGGTCTAGGTCATTAACATATATCAGGAAAAGCAAGGGTTCCAACACTGACCCCTGGAGAACTCCACTACAAACTTTTCTCCAGCCTGAAAAACATCCATTAACCACTATTCTTTATTTATTACTGAAAATAGAGACATTTTGTCGAAGCTTTTCGTCTTGCACTGATCAGGACATTTCGAAAGAATACCAATATGAGGGGAAGCAACAAATTTATACTGTATAAGAAGATAGTGCTGATTGGTCGGCATGTGGACTCTGATTGGTAGAGGTGTTGCCATGGAGAATGCACCAGTTTATAGTGACTGACAGTTAACTGCCAAGGTTTGTTTGAAATTTAAACCAGGCAGCTTGACTCTGATTGGGCAAGGCATTGCCCTGAGAAATGAACCAGCGAATGGCTGTCACTTATTCTGTTCAGCTGAAACAGGTGCAATGTGTATACATGTTCTTTCTGACTCCAAAGAGCCGGGCCCTGTGTATTAATATACGTAGCTTCCAGTACGCACAAATGCACCACACTGTGAGCCCGACTGACAATCACAAATTGGTTGTCAGCGTAATTCTTAGCACACTGTAGATTATTTAGCAAATGTTGTCCAATCGCGGAATCACATCTAATGTTGGACACTGTGTTTTGTGCTTTGAAGCACGGGCTGGTTGAGTACGGCCTATACCTTGCCCATTGCGAACAGTAGAAGGGACATGTTGTTTGATTCGATATGCTAGTCTTTGGGACGTATGGCCTATATACCTAGCATCACACTGGCATTGAAATTCATATATCACATTACTGATTTGGGCGGAGCAGTGGCAAATGGAACGTAATCCTGAAAAGTGTGAGGTGATGCATTTTGGGAGGACTAACAAGGCAAGGGAATATACAATGGATGGTAGGACCCTAGGAAGTACAGAGGGTCAGAGGGACCTTGATGTGCTTGTCCATAGATCACTGAAGGCAGCAGCACAGGTAGATAAGGTGGTTAGGAAGACATATGGGATACTTGCTTTTATTAGCCGAGGCATAGAATATAAAAGCAGGGAGGTTATGATGGAGCTGTATAAAACACTAGTTAGGCCACAGCTGGAGTACTGTGTACAGTTCTGGGCACCACACTATAGGAAGGATGTGATTACACTGGAGAGGGTGCAGAGGAGATTCACCAGGATGTTGCCTGGCTGGACCATTTCAGCTATGAAGAGAGACTGGATAGACTAGGGTCGTTTTCCTTAGAGCAGAGAAGGCTGAGGGAGGACCTGACTGAGGCACACAAAATTATGAGGGGCATTGATAGGGTAGATAGGAAGGAACTTTTCCCATTAGCAGAGGGGTCAATAACCAGGGGGCACAGATTTAAGGTAAGGGGCAGGAGGTTTAGAGGGGATTTGAGGAAAAACTTATTCACCAGTGGGTGGTTGGAATCTGGAACACACTGCCTGAAGGGATGGTAGCGACAGGAACCCTCACAACATTTAAGAAGTATTTAGATGAGCACTTGAAACGCCATAGCATACAAGGCTACGGGCGAAGTGCTGGAAAATGGGATTAGAATAGTTAGGTGCTTGTTGGCTGGCACAGACACGATGGGCTGAAGGGTCTGTTTCTGTGCTGTATAACTCTATGACTCGTTTGTGTGATAGGCAGAACGTCTTTTTGGCTTGATGGCAGCAACCTGTTAGTGGTGAACACCACACGTGTTGCTACTACACTGTGTCCAACATTAGATGTGATTCCGCGATTGGACAACATTTGCTAAATAATCCACAGTGTGCTAAGAATTACGCTGACAATGAATTTCAAAGTCCCTGTACACCACATCAACTGCATTGCCCTCATCAACCCTCTCTGTTACCTCCTCAAAAAACTCCAGCAAGTTAGTTAAACATGATTTCCCCTTAAGAAATCCATGCTGGCTTTCCTTAATTAACTTGCATTTGTCCATGTGACTATTGATTTTGTCCTAAATTACTTTTTCAAGAAGTTTTCTCACCACTGAAGTTAAACTTGCTGGCCTGTAGGTGCTGGGCTTATCTTTATACCATTTTTTGCACAAGGGTGTAACGTTTGCAATTCTCCAGTCCTCTGGCACGACCCCGAGTCCAAGGAAGACTGAAAAATTATGGCCATTGCCTCTGCAATTTCCAGCCACACTTTCTTCGGTATCCTTGGATGCATCTCATCTGGTCCTGGTGTTTTAGCCACAGTTTCCAGTGGCATTCCGCAGGGCTCAGTACCGGATCCCCTGCTTTTTGTGGTGTATATTAACGATTTGGACGTAAATGTAGGTGGCATGATCAAGAAGTTTGCGGATGACACAAAAATTGGCCATGTGGTAGATAGCGAGGAGGATAGCTGCAGGAAGATATTGATGGTCTGGCCAGATGGGCAGAAAAGTGGCAAATGGAATTCAGCTTGGAGAAGTGTGAGGTGATGCATTTGGGGAGGTCAAACAAGGCAAAGGAATACACGATTAATGGGAAAATACTGAGAAGTGTTGAGGAAGTGAGGGACCTTGGAGTGAATGCCCACAGATCCCTGAAGGTAGCAGGTCGATAAGGTGGTTAATAAGGCATATGGAATCCTTTCCTTTATTAGCCAAGGTATAAAATACAAGAGCAAGGAGGTTATGCTGGAACTGGATAAATCATTGGTAAGGCCACAACTTGAGTACTGTGTGCAGTCTGTCACCTCATTACAGAAAGGATGTAAATTGTACTAGAGAGGGTACAGAGGCGATTTATGAGGATGTTGCCAGGACTGGGAAAATACAGCTGTGAGGAAAGATTGGATAGGCTGGGGTTCTCCTTGGAACAGAGAAGACTGAGGGGAGATTGAAATGTACAAAATTTTGAGGGGCCTGGATACAGTGGAAGTGAAGGGTCTATTCACCTTAGCAGAGATGTCAGTGACGAGGGGACATAGATTTAAAGTGATTGGTAGAAAAATTAGAGGGGAGATGAGGAAAAGCTTTTTCACCCTGAGGGTGGTGATGGTCTGGAACTCACTGACTGAAAGGGTAGTTGAGGCAGAAAACCTCAACTCATTCAAAAGGAGTCTGGATATGCACCTCAAGTGCAGTAATCGGCAGGGCTATGGACCAAATGCTGGAAGGTGGGATTAGAATTGGTGGATTGTTTTTCGGCCGGCACAGACATGATGGGCCAAATGGCCTCTTTCTGTGCCTTAAACATTCTCTGATTCGATGATTCTCAATACAGACAGCCGATCTAATACTTCCTCTTTATCAATTTTAAACCTCTCTAGTACCTGAATTATCTCCTCTTTCAACATTGCCTGGGTTGCATCTTCTTCCTTGGTAAAGACAGATAACAAAGGACAGTACAGCACAGGAACAGGCCATTCGGCCCTCAAAGCCTGAGCCGATCATGATGCCTGTCTAAACTAAAACCTTCTGCACTTCCGGGGTCCGTATCCCTCTATTCCCATCCTATTCATGTATTTGTCAAGATGCCTCTTAAACGTCGCTATCGTATCTGCTTCCACCACCTCCCCCGGCAGCAAGTTCCAGGCACTCACCACCCTCTGTGTAAAGAACTTGCCTCGCACATCCCCTCTAAACTTTGCCCCTCGCGCCTTCAACGTATGTCCCCTAGTAACTGACTCTTCCACCCTGGGAAAAAGCTTCTGACTATCCACTCTGTCCATGCCGCTCATAACTTTGTAAACCTCTATCAGGTCGCCCATCCACCTCCGTCGCTCCAGTGAAAACAATCCGAGTTTATCCAACCTCTCCACATAGCTAATGCCCTCCAGACCATGCAACATCCTTGTAAACCTCTTCTGTACCCTCTCCAAAGCCTCCACATCCTTCTGGCAGTGTTGCGACCAGAATTGTACGCAATATTCCAAGTGTGGCCGAACTAAGGTTCTGTACAGCTGCAGCATGACTTGTCAATTTTTATACTCAATGCCCCGACCGCTGAAGGCAAGGATGCCGTATGCCTTCTTGACTACCTTATCCACCTGCGTTGCCACTTTCAGTGACCTGTGGACCTGTACGCCCAGATCTCTCTGCCTGTCAATACTCCTAAGGGTTCTGCCATTTACTGTATACCTCCCACCTGTATTAGATCTTCCAAAATGCATTACCTTACATTTGTCCGGATTAAACTCCATCTGCCATTTCTCTGCCCAAGTCTCCAACCGATCTATATCCTGCTGTATCCTCTGACAATCCTCATCACTATCCGCAACTCAACCAACCTTTGTGTCATCTGCAAACTTACTAATCAGACCAGCTACATTTTCCTCCAAATCATTTATGTATACTACAAACAGCAAAGGTCCCAGCACTGATCCCTGCGGAGCACCACTAGTCACAGCCCTCCATTCAGAAAAGCACCCTTCCACTGCTACCCTCTGTCTTCTACGACCGAGCCAGTTCTGTATCCATCTTGCCAGCTCACCTCTGATCCCGTGTGACTTCACCTTTTGTACCAGTCTGCCATGCGGGACCTTGTCAAAGGCTTTACTGAAGTCCATGCAGACAACATCCACTGCCCTTCCTTCATCAATCATCTTCGTCACTTCCTCAAAAAACTCGATCAAGTTAGTGAGACATGACCTCCCCTTCACAAAACCATGCTGCCTCTCACTAATAAGTTCATTTGTTTCCAAATGGGAGTAAATCCTGTACCGAATAATCCTCTCCAATAATTTCCCTACCACTGACGTAAGGCTCACCGGCCTGTAATTTCCTGGATTATCCTTGCTGCCCTTCTTAAACAAAGGAACAACATTGGCTATTCTCCAGTCCTCTGGGACCTCACCTGTAGTCAATGAGGATGCAAAGATTTCTGTCAAGGCCCCAGCAATTTCCTCCCTTGCCTCCCTCAGTATTCTGGGGTAGATCCAATCAGGCCCTGAGGACTTATCTACCTTAATGTTTTTGAAGACGCCCAACACCTCCTCCTTTTTGATATCGACATGACCCAGACTATCTACACTTCCTTCCCTGGACTCATCATCCACCAAGTCCTTCTCTTTGGTGAATACTGGTGCAAAGTACTCATTTAGTACCTCGCCCATTTCTTCTGGCTCCACACATAGATTCCCTCCTCTGTCCTTGAGTGGGCCAACCCTTTCCCTAGTTACCCTCTTGCTCTTTATATATGTATAAAAAGCCTTGGGATTCTCCTTAATCCTGTTTGCCAATTACTTTTCATGACCCCTTTTAGCCCTCCTGACTCCTTGCTTAAGTTCCTTCCTACTTTCCTTATATTCCTCAAGGGCTTCGTCTGTTCCCAGCCTTCTAGTCCTTACGAATGCTTCCTTTTGCTTTTTGACTAGTCTCACAATATCCCTTGTTATCCAAGGTTCCTGAAACTTGCCAAACTTATCCTTCATCCTCACAGGAACATGCCAGTCCTGGATTCTAATCAACTGACGTTTGAAAAACTCCCACATGTCAGATGTTGATTTACCCTCAAACAGCCGCCCCCAATCTAAATTCTTCAGTTCCTGCCTAATATTGTTATAATTAGCCTTCCCCCAATTTAGCACCTTCACCCGAGGACTACTCTTATCCTTATCCACAAGTACCTTAAAACTTATGGAATTATGGTCACTGTTCCTGAAATGCTCCCCGACTGAAACTTCGACCACCTGGCTGGGCTCATTCCCCAATACCAGGTCCAGTACGGCCCCATCCCTAGTTGGACTATCTACATACTGTTTCAAAAAGCCCTCTTGGATGCTGCTTACAAATTCTGTACCACCCAAAGATGCAAAGTATTCATTTAATACCTCAGCTATGCCCTCTGCCTCCATGTGTCAATCCCCTTTCTGGTCCCTAATCGGCCCAACTCCCCCTTTAGCCACCCTTTTACTATTTATATGTCCATAGAAAACTTTGGGATTCCCTTTAATGTTAGCTGCCATTCTCTTTTCATGCTCTCTCTTTGCTTCTCTTATTTGTTTTTTCCATTGGACTCACTACATTTAAAAATAGTGAATGGAAGACAAAGCTCAGCCTCATTATGGTCTTTTAAACGTTGTCATTTAGCAAGGGCTTATGAACTGTTACATTCACTTTGTTGCTTCATCATTTCAGCTGATAACATTTGCACTGACTGAAAGGCAGCTGCTCCCTCACAATTCTGGGCTGGAGTTTGTGCTGGAGGCTGGGCTCCCAGCACTGGGCCTAAAAGGAGGGGGAAGCACCGACTCTGCATTTTGAGAGCCCCCAGGAGCGATCCTCCGGTCTTCTGGGGTGAAAGTTTTGGGATGCGAGATCTATGTCCTTTTAAAGACATAATAAGGACAGGGATCCTGCACCCAAGAGCTGCCAGCCAATCACAGGGCCAGCAGCTCAGCAGCATCGGCAGCACCACCGGGAATGGTGGCTACTGCTGGTATTGCAGAGGCCTCGGACACAGGCCTAGAGCTGGAATCCCAGACCAGAGGTAGGTGAAGCGGGGTCTCCGGGGCCAGGCCTGAAGGCCCTGGCGAGGTGCGGTGGGTGTTCTGACAGGGGAAGGGAATCCCAGGGAATGCAGGTGTTGCTGGGGTTGAGGGGGGGGGTTCCTCCATGGGCCACAAATTGGCCACGAAAGAGGGACCACCCCCCAAGCCCGCAGGGAGGGTACCTCATGTTCAAAGTTGTCTTCCCCATGTGGAGGAGCACCCCCCACTCCCCCATCACTGGTAAGGACCCGGCAGCAGCAGGAAGATGTCCTTAATTGGCCGTTAATAGGTAATATAAGAGTCTCAATTGGCCTCTGGGTGGTAAGGCTGTCGCCAGCCTATCCCGTCCCGGCAAGATTGGAACCGGGAATCCCGGCGTCGGGTCTCATGGAGGACAGTTCCGCTCCAATTCTCCGGCCCTGCCACGATATTTGCCTTCTGCATGAGCACAAGATGTGGCCCAGACAGTGTACTGACTGATTCACTTCAGCAAGTTCTATTTAGATGGTGCCTTTAATTCGTAAAACAACACCAGGCACTGCGTAGGAGCAGAAATGAGATACAATTTGACACTGAGCTACAGAAGGAGATATTAGGACATGTGACGAGAAGCTTGGTCAAAGACTTCATTTTTAAGGAGTGACTTAAAGGAAGAAAGTAAGTTAGAGAGGTGGAGAGATTTAGGGAAGGAATTCCAGAGCTTAGGTCCCAGGCAGCTGAAGGCACGGCCGCCAATGGTGGAGAGATGGAAATCGGGGATGGGCAAGATGCCAGAATTAGAGGAGTGCAGAGATCTCGAAGGGTTGTGAGGTTGGAGGAGATTACAGAGATAGGGAGGGGCGAAGCCCTGGAGGGAGTTGAACAGGAAAATGAGAATTTTAGATTGAATGCATTACTAGACTGTGAGCCATTGCAGTTCAGTGATCATAGGGCATAGTGAATGAATGGGACTTGATTCTGAGTTCGACATGTAAAACATTTTGATGTAAAGCAACCCTAAAACAGACATCCCATCAAAATCACAAAGTCAAATCAAATAATTTCCCCCAAACACTGGGCTCCAGTTCTATGCAGAAGAGCTCAAATCTAAATTTATCAGCAACAAGCAAATATTTAAATCTTCCTATAAATCTTGAAACAATCTGTTAAGCAAACGTGGAGTGTTAAATTGGGATAAAAGTGCCCAGTGGAGACATTCTGAAACTGTTGAGTGATTTTTCAAAATTTAATCATCTGAATTGACAGATAAAGGAGCTATGATGATAATTCCTTGAAACCAAGAAATATTCTACAAGAGTTCCTGAGACAGGTCAGGAAGAGGATCATCTGAACAAGAAATAAACAATGATTAATGTCCCTGTCTACTACACAATCGACTGAAATATACTTAGGCCACAATATCTTTTCTATTTTATTGGAATAAAAGCTTTGAATGGTCTGTGTAAAACAAACTCACAGCAAATTGGATTATTTTTCAGCCAAGGCAAGGGTAAAAACTCAGAGATGACCTGCACTTTGACTTTATTTTATGCTTGACATATAACTGGAATACAACTTTCTCCTGCTCCTTCTATTAGGTGTCAGTGATAGCTCAGTGGGTGGCGCACCTCTGGGTCAGGAGGTCCAGAGCCATGAGCACGAAACCCAAGCTGACGCAACCAGTACAGTACCGAGGGAGTGCTGAACTGTCAGAGGGTCAGTACTGAAGGATTGCTGCACTGTCAGAGGGTCAGTACTGAAGGATTGCTGCACTGTCAGAGGGTCAGTACTGAAGGATTGCTGCACTGTCAGAGGGTCAGTACTGAGGGAGTGCTGCACTGTCAGAGGGTCAGTACCGAGGGAGTGCTGAACTGTCAGAGGGTCAGTACTGAAGGATTGCTGCACTGTCAGAGGGTCAGTACTGAGGGAGTGCTGCACTGTTGGAGGGGCAGTACTGAGGGAGTGCTGAGGGAGTGCTGAACTGTCAGAGGGTCAGTACTGAGGGAGAGCTGCACTGTCGGAGGGTCAGTACTGAGGGAGTGCTGCACTGTCAGAGGGTCAGTACTGAGGGAATGCTGCATTGTCAGAGAGTCAGTACTGAGGGAGAGCTGCACTGTCGGAGGGTCAGTACTGAGGGAATGCTGCATTGTCAGAGGGTCAGTACTGAGGGAGTGTTGCACTGTCAGGGGGTCAGTACTGAGGGAGTGCTGCACTGTCAGAGGGGCAGCACTGAGGGGGTGCTGCACTGTCGGAGAGTCAGTACTGAGGGAGTGCCGCACTGTCAGAGGAACAGTACTGAGGGAATGCTGCACTGTCGGAGGAACAGTACTGAGGGAATGCTGCATTGTCAGAGGGTCAGTACTGAAGGAGTGCTGCACTGTCGGAGGGTCAGTACTGAGGAAGCGCTGCACTGTTGGAGGGTCAGTACTGAGGGAGTGCTGCATTGTCAGAGGGTCAGTACTGAAGGAGTGCTGCACTGTCGGAGGATCAGTACTGAGGGAGTGCTGCACTGTCGGAGGGTCAGTACTGAGGAAGCGCTGCACTGTTGGAGGGTCAGTACTGAGGGAGTGCTGCACTGTCAGAGGATCAGTAATGAGTGAGTGCTGCACTATCGGAGGGTCAGTACTGAGGGAGTGCTGCACTGTCAGAGGGTCAGTACTGAGGGAGTGCTGCACATTCGGAGAGTCAGTACTGAGGGAGTGCTGTAGTATTGGAGGGACTGTCTGAGGTCCCTCTGCCCTTTTAGTTGGACGTAAAAATACTTCAAAAGTAATGAAATATTTCAGAAGCAGAGTCACTGTAGTAATGTAGGAAACGCGACAAGCTTCCACATCCAGTCATGACTCTAAACATGGCCACTCCCAGCGCACCCCTCCCCCTCCTGTCCATTGTCAGGGGCACCAGCCTGTTCTCTGCTCCATTCTGCAAAGGTCACCTCTGTTCAACTGACCCCTGAAATCTCTAATGCGTCATGTGAACTCCCTGCGGAAAATGTCCAACTCCTCCTGAACACTTTCCACTCCACTTGCCCACCCCGCCCTTTCCCCCATCCCCATTCCGCCTCCCCGAACTCCTCCCGTGAACCCCTCCCATGCACAGATCAGAAGCCAGATCCTGAGTTGAGGACACTTGATGCAGGAGCTTTTATTGTTCTGCAGAGTAAAGTGACGAGTCCTTTTCCGGATTTTAGGACAGGTTTCCAGCTGGAAACTCAGATTCTTTGATGCAGCAAATTGTAGTTCTAGAGAAATCTGTGCACAGGAAAATCAGACAAAGAGAATAGTCCTGTTTCTGCAATCACCGGGATTTCCACAGTGACAGATATATTCACCAACACAAACTGCTATTCACACAGAACCGACATCAGAACTTGTGGGATTGCAAGAAAATAACTTCATCTTAATACAAAACAATCAATATACACACGAACACGGAGATTACTGCTCAGGATTATTCCCACATGGGACTGATGCAGCCTCCATGGATAGACCCAGCAGAAGAGTGGGATTTCACAAGGAGGGCATCTGGGGGAAAGGATTACACAGCAACACTCACTGAAGCCCAGGCTGTGGCACACTCGAGGCAGTAGAACTATTGAGGCCGTGGGACACTCGAGGATGTGGGACAGTCAAGGCTGGGGAAAACTCGAGGCAGTGGATCACTCGAGGCAGTGGATCACTCGAGGCAGTGGCACACTCGAGGCATTGGAACACTTGAGGCCGTGGGTCACAGGAGGCTGCCCCTCACATCCCCTCAGATCACTGCACCGATAGAGGGGCCTGGTCCCCACTCAGTAATCCCTCTCAGGGAGGGACAGAGTGTCAGGGAGAGAAAGACTGAGTTAGTATTAATTTTATGTGGGAATGATTGATAACTATCCTGTCGGAGGGTCAGTACTGAGGGAGTGCTGCACTGTTGGAGGTCAGTACTGAGCGAGTGCTGCACTGTCAGAGGGTCAGTACTGAGCGAGCGCTGCACTGTTGAAGGGTCAGTACTGAAGGAGCGCTGCACTGTCGGAGGGTCAGTACTGAGGGAGTGCTGCACTGTCGGAGGGTCAGTACTGAGGGAGTGCTGCACTGTTGGAGGTCAGTACTGAGCGAGTGCTGCACTGTCAGAGGGTCAGTACTGAAGGAGCGCTGCACTGTTGGAGGTCAGTACTGAGCGAGTGCTGCACTGTCAGAGGGTCAGTACTGAAGGAGCGCTGCACTGTTGGAGGTCAGTACTGAGGGAGTGCTGCACTGTCAGAGGGTCAGTACTGAGGGAGCGCTGCACTGTTGGAGGTCAGTACTGAGGGAGTGCTGCACTGTTGGAGGTCAGTACTGAGGGAGTGCTGCACTGTCAGAGGGTCAGTACTGAGGGAGCGCTGCACTGTTGGAGGTCAGTACTGAGGGAGTGCTGCACTGTCAGAGGGTCAGTACTGAGGGAGTGCTGCACTGTCAGAGGGTCAGTACTGAGGGAGTGCTGCACTGTCAGAGGGTCAGTACTGAGGGAGCGCTGCACTGTCGGAGGGTCAGTACTGAGGGAGTGCTGCACTGTCAGAGGGTCAGTACTGAGGGAGCGCTGCACTGTCGGAGGGTCAGTACTGAGGGAGTGCTGCACTGTCGGAGGGTCAGTACTGAGGGAGCGCTGCACTGCTGGAGGTCAGTACTGAGGGAGTGCTGCACTGTCGGATGGTCAGTACTGAGCGAGCGCTGCACTGTTGGAGGTCAGTACTGAGGGAGTGCTGCACTGTCGGAGGGTCAGTACTGAGGGAGTGCTGCACTGTCGGAGGGTCAGTACTGAGCGAGCGCTGCACTGTTGAAGGGTCAGTACTGAAGGAGCGCTGCACTGTCGGAGGGTCAGTACTGAGCGAGCGCTGCACTGTTGAAGGGTCAGTACTGAAGGAGCGCTGCACTGTCAGAGGGTCAGTACTGAGGGAGTGCTGCACTGTCAGATGGTCAGTACTGAGGGAGCGCTGCACTGTCGGAGGGTCAGTACTGAGGGAGCGCTGCACTGCTGGAGGTCAGTACTGAGGGAGTGCTGCACTGTCGGATGGTCAGTACTGAGCGAGCGCTGCACTGTTGAAGGGTCAGTACTGAAGGAGCGCTGCACTGTCGGAGGGTCAGTACTGAGGGAGTGCTGCACTGTCAGAGGGTCAGTACTGAGGGAGCGCTGCACTGTCGGAGGGTCAGTACTGAGGGAGTGCTGCACTGTCAGAGGGTCAGTACTGAGGGAGCGCTGCACTGTTGAAGGGTCAGTACTGAAGGAGCGCTGCACTGTCGGAGGGACAGTACTGAGGGAGTGCTGCACTGTCAGAGGGTCAGTACTGAGGGAGCGCTGCACTGTCAGAAGGTCAGTACTGAAGGAGTGCCGCACTGTTGGAGGGTCACTACTGAGGGAGCGCTGCACTGTTGGAGGGGCAATACTGAGGGAGGGCTACACTGTCAGAGGAGCAGTACTGAGGGAGTGCTGCACTGTCGCAGGGTCAGTACTGAGGCAGTGCTGCACTGTCAGAGGAGCAGTACTGAGGGCGTGCTGCACTGTCAGAGGGTCAGTACTGAGGGAGTGCCGCACTGTTGGAGGGTCACTACTGAGGGAGTGCTGCACTGTTGGAGGGTCAGTACTGAGGCAGTGCTGCACTGTCAGAGGAGCAGTACTGAGGGCGTGCTGCACTGTCGGAGGGTCAGTACTGAGGGAGTGCCGCACTGTTGGAGGGTCACTACTGAGGGAGTGCTGCACTGTTGGAGGGTCAGTACTGAGGGAGTGCTGCACTGTTGGAGGGGCAGTACTGAGGGAGGGCTGCACTGTTCGAGGGTCAGTACAGAGGGAGGGCTGCACTGTCAGAGGGTCAGTAATGAGGGAGTGCTGCACTGTCAGAGGAGAAGTACTGAGGGAGTGCTGCACTGTTGGAGGGGCAGTACTGAGGGAGGGCTGCACTGTTCGAGGGTCTACTGAGGGAGGGCTGCACTGTCGGAGGGGCAGTACTGAGGGAGTGCTGCACTGTCAGAGGGTCAGTAATGAGGGAGCGCTGCACTGTCGGAGGGGCAGTACTGAGGGAGTGCTGCCCAGTCAGAGGGGCAGTACTGAGGGAGTGCTGCCCAGTCAGAGGGTCAGTACTGAGGGAGTGCTGCCCAGTCAGAGGGGCAGTACTGAGGAAGTGCTGCACTGTCGGAGGGTCAGTACTGAGGGAGGGCTGCACTGTTCGAGGGTCAGTACTGTGGGAGTGCTGCGCTGTCGGAGGGTCAGTACTGAGGGAGTGCTGCCCTGTCAGACGGGCAGTACTGAGGGAGTGCTGCAGTGTCTGAGGAGCAATACTGAGAGAGTGCTGCAGTGTCCATCTTTCAGATGAGTGTTTAAACTGAGACCCCCTTCTGCCCTCTCAGGTGGGTATAAAAACCCCACGGCCGCTATTTTGAAGAAGAGCAGGGGAGTTCTCCCCCGTGTCCTGGTCCAATATTTATCCCTCCAGCAACTTCACGAAAACAGATTATCTGCTCATTATCACATTGGCGGAATAATTACTTCATTGGCTGTAAAGCACTTTGGGACATCCTGAGCTGGCGAAAGGCGCTATGTAAATGCAAGTCCTTCCTTTGATTCTTTGTCCCAAAGCTGAACATGGGGCGAGTGGCTGGCGATTTTTGAATGATTATTAGCTGCTGCCTCTGTCTCACAGGGAGTCAGAGAGTCCAGTTCCCTTTGCCTGCTGATTCTGTCCAGGCTCCGTGATCTCGTCAGGCTGGGTTTGTGGGATCAGGTCTCGGTTCCGGTTCGCCTTTTCCGGAGTTGGGTGAGGGTATTGGGTGGGTGAAGGGAGCGTGTTTTAACAGCAATAGAGTAAACACTAGATTCTCCTGCGCTCTTTGCACCTTCCTGTGAGTCTTCATGGTGCTGGAAGCAGGTCAGAGAGGCACGCGGCCATTAGCAGCAATTAGCAGTGCAGTCAGCAACAGCAGCACCCGGTGTAAGGTGGGGTCCCGGGGGGATTGGGAATCACATCGTCCCGCTTCCTTCCCGCACTGGACTTTCTCACACAGGAGCCCGGTGTAGGGTGCGGGACACCGACACCTCCCATTGTCTTCACACACTCCTCCATTCTCACACCGTGTCAGCAAGTTATCACACACGCTTGCTGCAAGAGAGCAGAAAAGGAAAAGAAAGGTCAGAGCATTGAAAACCTCCCCACGTTCCAGATTGTTTAATGTCGCCCAGTGTTTCACTTTTACAACAACATTTTACTAGAAAAACATCTGGACACCGAGAATATAATAAAGAAAAATCACACAGGTTCCAAAGGGAATATGAAAAGGTTTGGAAAGAAATGAAAAAACAATTCGGAAAACAAAGAGAAACTACACACAAACATATGAATTAGGAGCAGGAGTAGGCCACTCGGCCCCTTAAGACTGTTCTGCCATTCAATAAGCTCATTGCTAAACTGATTACTCCACATTACCACCTACCCCTGATAACCTTTCACCCCCTTGCTTATCAAGAATCTATCTACCTCTGCCTTAAAAATATTCAAAGACTCTGCTTCCACCGCCTTTTGAGGAAGAGAATTCCAAAGACTCACGACCCTCAGAGAAAAAAATTTCTCCTCATCTCTGTGTTAAATGGGCAACCCCTTATTTTAAACAGTGACCCCTAGTTCTAGATTCTCCCACAAGGGGAAACATCCTTTCCACATCCACCCTGTCAAGACCCCTCAGGATCTTATATGTTTCAATCAAGTCGCCTCTTACTCTTCTAAATTCCAGTGGATACAAGCCTAGCCTGTCCAACATTTCCTCATAAGACAGCCCGCCCATTCCAGGTATTAGTCTAGTAAACCTTCTCTGTACTGCCTCCAACGCATTTACATCCTTCCTCAAATAAGGAGACCAGTACTGTACACAGTACTCCAGATGTGGTCTCACCAATGCCCTGTATAACTGAAGCATAACCTCCCTACTTTTGTATTTAATTCCCCTCGTGATAAATGATAACATTCTATTCGCTTTCCTAATTATGTGCTGTACCTGCATACTAACCTTGTGCGATTCAAGCACTAGGACACCCAGATCCCTCTGCATCTCAGAGCTCTGCAATCTCTCACCATTTAGATAATATGCTTCATTTTTATTCTTCCTGCCAAAATGGACAACTTCGCATTTTCCCACATTACTCCATTTGCCAGGTCTTTGCCCACTCACTTAACCTATCTATATCCCTTTGTAGCCTCCTTCTGTCCTCTTCACAACTTACTTTCCTACCTATCTTTGTGTCATCAGCAAATTTAGCAACCATACCTTCAGTCCCTTCATCTAAGTCATTTATATAAATTGTAAAAAGTTGAGGCCCCAGCACAGATCCCTGTGGCACACCACTCGTTACATCTTGCCAACCAGAAAATGACCCATCTATGCCTACTCTCTGTTTCCTGTTAGCTAGCCAATCTTCTATCCATGCCCCCTACACCAAGAGCTTTTATTTTCTGCAATAACCTTTGATGTGGCACCTTATCAAATGCATTCTGGAAATCTAAGTACAATACATCCACCGGTTCCCCTTCATCCACAGCACATGTAACTCCCTCAAAGAACTCCAACAAATTGGTTAAACATGATTTCCCTTTCACAAAACCATATTGACTCTACCTGATTACCTTCAATTTTTCTAAATGCCCTGCTATACCATCTTTAATAATAGCTTCTAACATTTTCCATGAGACAGATGTTAAGCTAACTGGCCTGTAGTTTCCTGCTTTCTGTCTCCCTTCCTTTTTGAATAAAGGAGTTACATTCGCTATTTTCCAGTCTAGTGGAACCTTCCATGAATCTAGGGAATTTTGGAAAATTAAAACTAACACATCAACTATCTCACTAGCCACTTCTTTTAACACCCTAGGATGAAGTCCATTAGGACCCGGGGACTTGTCAGCCCACAGCTCCAACAATTTGTTCATACCACTTCCCTGGTGATTGTAATTTTCTTGAGTTCCTCCCTCCCTTTCATTTCCTGACTTACAGATAATTCTGGGATGTTACTTGTATCCTCAATAGTGAAGACCGATGCAAAATAACATTCAATTCATCTGCCATCTCCTTATTATCCATTATTAATTCCCCAGACTCACTTTCTATCGGATCAGCATTCACTTTATTAACACTTTTCTTTTTTAAATATCTATAGAAACTCTTACTATCTGTCTTTATATTTCTAGCTAGCTTACTCTCATACTCTAATTTTACCTTGCTTATCAATCTTTTAGTCAATCTTTGCTGTTTTTTATGTTCTGCCCAATCGTCTGACCTGCCTCCCATCTTTGCACAATTATATGCTTTTTCTTTAAGTTTGATACTATCTTTAACTGTTTTAGTTAACCAAGAATGGCGGGTCTCCCTGCACCCCCACTTAGAATTTTTCTTTCTCATTGGAATGTGTCTATTCTGTGTATTCTGAAATATCCCCCGAAACGTCTGCCACTGCATCTCTTTTGACCTGTCCCTTAATCTAATTTGCCTGTTTATTTTACCTAGTTCTGCTTTCATGCCCTCATAATTGTCCTTATTTACATTTAAAATACTAGTCTTGGACCCACTCTTCTCTCCCTCAAACTGAATGTAAAATTCAATCATATTATGATCGCTGCTACCTAGGGGCGCCTTCACTATGAGGTCATTAATTAATCCTATCTCATTGCAATATCAGGTCTAGTATAACCTGCTCTCTGGTTGGCTCCAGAACGTACTATTCGAAGAAATTATCCCGAAAACATTCTGTGTACTCCTCATCTAGGCTACCTCTGCCTATCTGATTTTTCCAATCTATATGTACGTTAAAATCCCCCATGATTATCGCCGTACCTTTCTGAACTGCTGCCATTATTTCTTCCTTTATACCCCTTTCTACAGTGTGGTTAATGTTAGGTGGCCTGTACACCACTCCCACAAGTGACTTCTTGCCTTTATGATTTCTCATCTCTATCCAAACTGTTTCTACATCCTGGTCTCCTGAACTTAGGTCATCCCTCTTTATTGCACTAATACCATCATTAATTAACAGAGCTACTCCTCCACCTTTTCCTAGCTTCCTGTCCTTCCTAAATGCCATGTACCCTTCAATATTCAGGTCCCAATCGATGTCGTCCTGCACCATGTCTCTGTAATGGCTATCAGATCATACTTATTTATTTCTATTTGTGCTCTCAGTTCATCGGTTTTGTTTTGAATGCTATGTGCATTCAGATACAGAGCCTTTAGTTTAGTCCTTTTATAATTTTTATAACCTATAGCCTTATCTGTTGACTTACTGTTAGATTTGTACACTCTGTCCCTTCCTTTCATAGTCTATCATTTCCCACATTAATACCTTCGTCTCTTGCCTTGTCTCAACTCTTTGACTTATCTTATCTTCCTAAATTTGATCCTTTGCCCTCACTATTCAGTTTAAAACCCTCTCCTCTCCCCTAGTTATGCGGCTCACTAGAACACCGGTCCCAGCACAGTTTAGGTGTAGACCATCCCAACGGTACAGCCACCACTTTCCCCAGTACTGGTGCCAGTGCCCCACGAACCAGAACCCACTTCTACCACACCAGTCTTTGAGCCATGCAGTAATTTCTCTAATCTTATTTGCCCTATGCCAATTTGCACGTGGCTCAGGTAATAATCCAGAGATTATTACCTTTGAGGTTCTGCTTCTTAATTTGGCTCCTAGTTCCTCATACTGACTATGTAGAAACTCTTTCCTTGCCCTGTCTATGTCGTTGATACCTACAGGAACCACAACAACTCAATCCTCCCCATCCCACTGTAAGTTCCTCTTCAACCCTGAGCTGATGTCCCGAACACTGGTAGGCAAAACAGCCGTCTGGACTCTTGCTCTTTGCTGCAGAGAACAGTGTCAATCCCCCTAACTGTACTGTCCCCTACTACCACTACATTCCTTTTTTCTCCCTCCACTTGAATGTCTTCCTGTACCATGATGCCATGGTCAGGTTGCTCATCCACCCTGCAGCCCCCGCTCTCATCCAAACAAGCTGAAAGAACCTCAGATCTGTTGGACAATTGCAAAGGCTGAGGCTCCTGCTCTCTGGGTCCCCTTACCTGCCTCAGCTGCAGCCACACCCTCCAGTCCCTGACCACTGACCAAATCAGAAGACCCTACCCTAAGGGGTGTGACCACCTCCTGGTACAAAGTGTCCAGGTAACTTTCCCCCTCCCTGATGTGTCGCAGTGTCTGCAGCTCGGACTCCAGTTCAATGACTCTGAGCCGAAGCTCTTTGAGCCACAAACACTTACTGCAGACGTGTTTGCCCTGGATCACACTGGCATCCAGGAGCTCCCACATGCTGCAGCCATGACACATCACCTGTCCTGTCATCCTTAATGTGTTTTAATTAACTACTTAATTATTTTATTCAATTATTTATTTTATTTTCCTTTTTTGTATATTTTATTAAGCTTACCACTAGTTCCTTTACTATTTTAAACATTAGGATTAGAATGGACCTTAATCACTTAACAGATACTCACCAAACATGTAGCTTCTTCCCAAACCAATCACCTACCTGCTATCTACCTAACTATGAAATTAAATTATCATGGAATATAAACTGAAACAGTGACGTATTCTACAGACACAATAATAATAAATGGGAAAGCAGGATAGGGTTTTCGTCACTAAGGGATACACATGGTAAACTCACAGGGAATGATAGAAACATGGCAGAAATATTAAATAAAGACTTTGTCTCGGTATTTACCAGAGAAATTAACAAGGAGGACATGAGATTAAACAAAGAGATCAAAAAATATAAAGACATTTAAAATAGAAAGGGGAGAGATAATTGACAAACTAATCATACTTAGAGATGATAAGACCCCTGGTCCAGATGGATTGCATCCATGCATATTCAAATAAATTAGTGAAGAGACAACAGAGGCACTATTACAAACTTACCTTGTCTTTAAAGGTGCCTCAGCAGGGAGGCGTCCTCTCCTTTATCTTGCACCATCAGCAGTGACCACCTCTATCAATGGCACTGCCAAGGCTGCAGCATTACCGGCCCTCTGATTGGGCAGCCTAACATTCTCAATTGGACAACGGTCCTGACAGTAGCTGCTTAGTTGGCGGCCACCCAGGGTCCTGCTGCCTATCTACACAGACTCAGGTCCTGCTTTCTGTCCTGGTGGTGGGACACCTCACCTCAGCATAAAATTCAGCTCAGGATATCTGCATTTCCAAAAAGCCATTGATAAGATGCCATCTTAATAGATTCATGAGTAAGGTCAGAACATGGGAAATCGGGGACAAGTAGTGGAATAGACAGCAGGTTGGCTGCAGAAAAGGAAACAAAGGGTAGGGGTTGAAGGTAGTTACTCAGAGTGGCACATGTTGGGAAACTGTGTTCTACAAGGATTGGGACTGTGATTACTATTGCTCACCATTTAGGTCAACGGTTTGGACTCAGGGATGAGAAATATAATTTCAAAATTTGAGATGACACAAAATTGGGTGGTGGAGTTAAAACATTAAAAACTACAACAAAGTACAGGATGACATAAATAAATTTGTAGAATGGTCGTGTATTTGGTAAATAAATTTCAATATAGATAAATGTGCTTTAAATTCTATTTAACAAAAACTTGCATTGATATAGCATTCTGGGCACCACACTTTCGGATGGAAGTCAAAGCCTTGGAGAGGGTGCGGAGGAGATTTACTGGAATGGTTCCAGGGATGAGGGACTTCAGTGACGTGGAGAGACTGGAGAAGCTGGGATTGTTCTCCTTAGAGCAGAGAAGGTTAAGAGGAGATTTAATAGAGGTGTTCAAAATCATTTGATAGAGTAAATAAGGAGAAACTGTTTCCAGTGACAGGAGGGTCAGTAACCAGAGGACACAGATTGAAGGTAATTGGTAAAAGAACCAGAGGGGGAGATGAGGAAAGTTTATTTTACACAGTGAGTTGTTGTGATCTGGAATGCGCTGCCTGAAAGGGCGGTGGAAGCAGATTCAATAATAACTTTCAAAAGGGATTTGGATAAATACTTGAAAAGGAAAATAATTGCAGGGCTGTGGGGAAAGAGCAGGGAAGTGGGACTAATTGGATAGTTCTTTCAAAGAGCCAGCACATGCACGATAGGCCGAATGGCCTCCTTCTGTGCTGTCTGATTCTAAGAAACCTCACTCCTGACCCTCCCTTTGTGAGGAGCTGTGCCAGTCATTGTGTGGTAAATGATGGGAAAGTCCAGCAGGGTTCACTCACTAAAAGCCTCTGCAATTCCCCCATGGTACCTTAGATAAATCAGATTTGCTGTCCTTGACACACAGAAGCCGGGGTGGAGACAGGAGAGGAGCTGGTGCAGGAACCGTTACTTACCTCGACAGCCCCTGTGCCAGTAATATCCGGGCAGGCACTTGTCACACTTGGGCCCTGCTGCCCCCTCCTTACAGTCACAATATCCCGTGTCATTACAGTGATGGTGGAGCGAACCCTCAGAGTTACACTTACAGTCTGCAAAAACAAGACAACACACACACTGCACATGACGGTGCCCAATAAAACACATTGACACAAGTTCAGAAACAGAAATGACTGTGAGCCAAGACAAGGGACGGTCAGACTCTGGGAGCTAAAACAGGCCGCTAACACTTTATAAACAGCTGCAATGCTCCACACAGACTGCACACAGCCCATGTTCCACTCTCTGGGACAACTGCACAGAATTAACACAGGTTAACAAAGCCAGAAGAAGCAAACCAACATTGGCTTCATCACTAGAGATTAGAATTCACCAGCAGAGAATTCTAGAAAACTTGTATCAAACTTGTAGAAAATACTTGGAGCACTGAGCACAGTTCCATCTCCATATTATAAAATGGATATTGAGGAGGTACAGAATAAGATTTATCAGGATGATGTCAGAAGTTATAACTATCAGGAAAAATTGAACAGGCTGTGGCTCTTTTCTCTAGCAAAGAGAGGACTGAGGGGTTAGCTGATAGAGGTCTTTAAGATTATGAATGGGTTTGATAAGATAAACGTAGAGAAGATATTTCACTTGTGGAGGAGACCAGAACCAGGGGCCATCAATATAATACAGTGACTAATAAATCCAATTGGGAATTCAGGAAAAACCTCTTTACCCAGAGAGTGGTGAGAATGTGGAACTCACTACCACAGGGAGTGGTTGAGGTGAACAGTATCGATACATTCAAGGGGAATCATAGAATGGTTAGAGTACACAGGGAGGCCATTTGGCCTTCCATGTCTGTGCCAGCTCTCTGTAAGAGCAACTCACCTAGTCCCACTCCCCTTCCTTTTCCCCGTAGCCCTGAAAATTCTTTTCCCTTCAGAAGTTGTATAAGCAGCTCTGACAATACTCAAGAAGCTCGACACCATGCAGGACAAAGCAGCCTGCTTGATTGGCACCCCATCCACAAACATTCACTCCCTCCACCACCGACGCACAGTGGCAGCAGTGTGTACCATCTACAAGATGCACTGCAGCAACGCACCAAGGCTCCTTAGACAGTATCTTCCAAACCCGCGACCTCTACCACCTAGAAGGACAAGGGCAGCAAATGCATGGGAACACCACCACCTGCAAGTTCCCCTCCAAGTCACACACCATCCTGACTTGGAACTATATCGCCGTTCCTTCACTGTCGCTGGGTCAAAATCCTGGAACTCCCTTCCTAACAGCACTGTGGGTGTCCCTACTCCACATGGACTGCAGCGGTTCATCACCTTCTCAAGGGCAATTAGAGACGGGCAGTAAATGCTGGCCTGGCCAGCATCGCCCACATCCCCCAAACTAATAAAAAAAAGCTAGGGAAAGGCTGGACCAGGCCTCATCGCTAGGAAAAGGCTGGACCAGGCCCCATCGCTAGGGAAAGGCTGGACCAGGTCCCATCGCTAGAGAAAGGCTGGACCAGGCCCCATCGCTAGGGAAAGGCTGGACCAGGCCTCATTGCTAGGGAAAGCCTGGACAAGCACCCATCGCTAGGGAAAGGCTGGACCAGGCCTCATTGCTGGGGAAAGGCTGGATCAGGCCTCATTGCTAGTGAAAGGCTGGACCAGGCCCCATCGCTAGGGAAAGGCTGGACCAGGCCTCATTGCTAGGGAAAGGCTGGACCAGGCCTCATCGCTAGGGAAAGGCTGGACCAGGCCTCATCGCTAGGGAAAGGCTGGACCAGGCCTCATCGCTAGGGAAAGGCAGGACCAGGCCTCATCGCTAGGGGAAGGCTGGACCAGGCCTCATCGCTAGGGAAAGGCTGGACCAGGCCTCATCGCTAGGGAAAGGCTGGACCAGGCCTCATTGCGAGGGAAAGGCTGGACCAGGCCTCATCGCTAGGGAAAGGCTGGACCAGGCCTCATCGCTAGGGAAAGGCTGGACCAGGCCTCATTGCTAGGGAAAGGCTGGACCAGGCCTCATCGCTAGGGAAAGGCTGGACCAGGCCTCATTGTGAGGGAAAGGCTGGACCAGGCCTCATCACTAGGGAAAGGCTGGACCAGGCCTCATTGCGAGGGAAAGGCTGGACCAGGCCTCATCGCTAGGGAAAGGCTGGACCAGGCCTCATCGCTAGGGAAAGGCTGGACCAGGCCTCATTGCAAGGGAAAGGCTGGACCAGGCCTCATCGCTAGGGAAAGGCTGGACCAGGCCTCATTGTGAGGGAAAGGCTGGACCAGGCCTCATCGCTAGGGAAAGGCTGGACCAGGCCTCATTGCGAGGGAAAGGCTGGACCAGGCCTCATCGCTAGGGAAAGGCTGGACCAGGCCTCATCGCTAAGGAAAGGCTGGACCAGGCCTCATTGCGAGGGAAAGGCTGGACCAGGCCTCATCGCTAGGGAAAGGCTGGACCAGGCCTCATTGCGAGGGAAAGGCTGGACCAGGCCTCATCGCGAGGGAAAGGCTGGACCAGGCCTCATTGCATGGGGAAAGGCTGGACCAGGCCTCATCGCTAAGGAAAGGCTGGACCAGGCCTCATTGCGAGGGAAAGGCTGGACCAGGCCTCATCGCTAGGGAAAGGCTGGACCAGGCCTCATTGCAAGGGAAAGGCTGGACCAGGCCTCATTGCGAGGGAAAGGCTGGACCAGGCCTCATCGCTAGGGAAAGGCTGGACCAGGCCTCATCGCTAGGGAAAGGCTGGACCAGGCCTCATTGCGAGGGAAAGGCTGGACCAGGCCTCATCGCTAGGGAAAGGCTGGACCAGGCCTCATTGCGAGGGAAAGGCTGGACCAGGCCTCATCGCTAGGGAAAGGCTGGACCAGGCCTCCGCTAGGGAAAGGCTGGACCAGGCCTCATTGCGAGGGAAAGGCTGGACCAGGCCTCATCGCGAGGGAAAGGCTGGACCAGGCCTCATTGCATGGGGAAAGGCTGGACCAGGCCTCATTGCTAGGGAAAGGCTGGTCCAGGCCTCATTGCTAGGGAAAGGCTGGACCAGGCCTCATTGCGAGGGAAAGACTAGACAAGTGCCCATCACTAGGCAAAGGCTGGACCAGGCCTCATCGCTAGGGAAAGACTGGACCAGGCCTCATTGCGAGGGAAAGGCTGGACCAGGCCCCATCGCTAGGGAAAGGCTGGACAAGTGCCCATCACTAGGGAAAGGCTGGACCAGGCCTCATTGCGAGGGAAAGGCTGGACCAGGCCCCATCGCTAGGGAAAGGCTGGACCAGGCCTCATCGCTAGGGAAAGGCTGGACCAGGCCCCATCGCTAGGGAAAGTTTGAGATGGGTCTACTCACTCAGGAAAGGGGAACATATTTCTGACGCCCTTTTGCTCAGGTCTGTTCTCACGTTTTGGGCTGAAAACATAAAGATGAAGGAAGGAGGTGCGAACGGAGATTGTAAGAGGAACTGACCTAGGCAAACGTTGTGGTGGTTCAGCTGTGCTGAATGGTTTCGGTGGTAGCCCAGGCGGCATAACTGGCAGTGTCGGCCTCTAGTGTTGTGCTTACAGTTCACGCAAACGGCAGTGGTGAGTAGCTCGAGATAACTGCACCGGTTCGAGTGGCCGAAGCATTCGCAGTCTTGCAAGGAAAAGACAGAGAAGGTAGACGGGACGTCGATGGGATGAAGATGTGTGGCAGACTGGGAGTAGGGAACATGCTGCAGGAACGGGGTGGGAAGGAAATGCCTGGAATGGGAGGGAGGGAATGCGAAGGATTCCAGCAGTGAGGGGAGAATATCAGACTCCAGGATAATTACCATTCGCATTGAGTCAGCAGACGGCAATGGATTATCCCAATCCCGGGTTTATAGAATCCACTGCCAGGTTTTATACAGTGTGGCCAATTTAGGGACCTTTCACCCAGGCTGAGTGGAGACCTCTCTGAACTCTGAGAAAGAAGGTCAACGATTCTGGTCAAACTCTACAGACCTGAGCCCATAATCAAATCTAACACTCCCACTGCGATACTGAGTGAGGGTTAAACTGTCTGAGGGTCAGTACTGAGGGAGTGCTGCACTGTCTGAGGGTCAGTACTGAGGGAGTGCTGCACTGTCTGAGGGTCAGTACTGAGGGAGTGCTGCACTGTCAGAGGGTCAGTACTGAGGGAGTGCTGCACTGTCTGAGGGTCAGTACTGAGGGAGTGCTGCACTGTCAGAGGGTCAGTACTGAGGGAGTGCTGCACTGTCGGAGGGACAGTACTGAGGGAGTGCTGCACTGTCGGAGGGCCAGTACTGAGGGAGCGCTGCACTGTCAGAGGGCCAGTACTGAGGGAGTGCTGCACTGTCGGAGGGCCAGTACTGAGGGAGAACAGTACTGTCGGAGGGACAGTACTGAGGGAGTGCTGCACTGTCAGAGGGTCAGTACTGAGGGAGAACAGTACTGTCGGAGGGACAGTACTGAGGGAGGGTTGCACTGTTGGAGGGACAGTACTGAGGGAGTGCTGCACTGTCGGAGGGCCAGGACTGAGGGAGCGCTGCACTGTCAGAGGGCCAGTACTGAGGGAGTGCTGCACTGTTGGAGGGTCAGTACTGAGGGAGTGCTGCACTGTTGGAGGGTCAGTACTGAGGGAGTGCTGCACTGTCAGAGGGCCAGTACTGAGGGAGTGCTGCACTGTCAGAGGGCCAGTACTGAAGGAGTGCTGCACTGTCAGAGGGCCAGTACTGAGGGAGTGCTGCACTGTCAGAGGGTCAGTACTGAGGGAGTGCTGCACTGTCGGAGAGTCAGTACTGAGGGAGTGCTGCACTGTCGGAGGGTCAGTACTGAGGGAGCACTGCGCTGCCGGAGGGTCAGTACTGAGGGAGCGCTGCACTGTTGGAGGGTCAGGACTGAGGGAGTGCCGCACTGTCAGAGGGTCGTTCTGAGGGAGCGCCGCACTGTCTGAGGGTCGTACTGAGGGAGCACCGCACTGTCTGAGGGTTGTACTGAGGGAGCGCCACACTGTCGGAGGGTCAGGACTGAGGGAGGGTTGCACTGTCTGAGGGTCAGTACTGAGTGAGGGCCGCACTGTCGGAGGGTCAGTATTGAGTGAGAGCCGCACTGTCGTAGGGTTGGTAATGAGGGAGGGCTACACCGGTCAGAGGGTCAGTACTGAGGGAGTGCTGCACTGTTGGAGGGTCAGTCCTGAGGGAGCGCTGCACTGTCGGAGGGTCAGTACTGAGGGAGTGCTGCACTGTTGGAGAGTCAGTCCTGAGGGAGCGCTGCACTGTCGGAGGGTCAGTACTGAGGGAGCAATGCACTATCGGAGGGTCAGTACTGAGGGAGCGCTGCACTGTCGGAGGGTCAGTACTGAGGGAGGGCACCACTGTTGGAGGGTCAGTACTGAGGGAATGCTGCACTGTTGGAGAGTCAGTCCTGAGGGAGCGCTGCACTGTCGGAAGGTCAGTACTGAGGGAGTGCTGCACTGTTGGAGAGTCAGTCCTGAGGGAGCGCTGCACTGTCGGAGGGTCAGTACTGAGGGAGCAATGCACGATCGGAGGGTCAGTACTGAGGGAGCGCTGCACTGTCGGAGGGTCAGTACTGAGGGAGGGCACCACTGTTGGAGGGTCAGTACTGAGGGAGTGCTGCACTTTCAGAGGTTCAGTACTGAGGGAGTGCTGCACTGTCGGAGGGTCAGTACTGAGGGAGGGCGGCACTGTTGGAGGGTCAGTACTGAGGGAGGGCGGCACTGTTGGAGGGTCAGTACTGAGGGAGCGCTGCACTGTTGGAGGGTCAGTACTGAGGGAGCACTGCACTGTCGGAGGGTCAGTACTGAGGGAGGGCACCACTGTTGGAGGGTCAGTACTGAGGGAGTGCTGCACTTTCAGAGGTTCAGTACTAAGGGAGTGCTGCACAGTCGGAGAGTCAGTACTGAGGGAGGGCGGCACTGTTGGAGGGTCAGTACTGAGGGAGCGCTGCACTGTTGGAGGGTCAGTACTGAGGGAGCACTGCACTGTCGGAGGGTCAGTACTGAGGGAGGGCGGCACTGTTGGAGGGTCAGTACTGAGGGAGGGCGGCACTGTTGGAGGGTCAGTACTGAGGGAGCGCTGCACTGTTGGAGGGTCAGTACTGAGGGAGCACTGCACTGTCGGAGGGTCAGTACTGAGGGAGGGCACCACTGTTGGAGGGTCAGTACTGAGGGAGTGCTGCACTTTCAGAGGTTCAGTACTAAGGGAGTGCTGCACAGTCGGAGAGTCAGTACTGAGGGAGGGCGGCACTGTTGGAGGGTCAGTACTGAGGGAGCACTGCACAGTCGGAGGGTCAGTACTGAGGGAGTGCTGCACTGTGAGAGGGTCAGTACTGAGGGAGCACTGCAATGTCGGAGGGTCAGCACTGAGGGAGGGCTGCACTGTCAGAGGGTCAGTACTGAGGGAGTGCTGCACTGTTGGAGGGTCAGTACTGAGGGAGCACTGCACTGTTGGAGGGTCAGTACTGAAGGAGTGCTGCACTGTTGGACGGTCAGTACTGAAGGAGTGCTGCACTGTTGGAGAGTCAGTCCTGAGGGAGCGCTGCACAGTCGGAGGGTCAGTACTGAGGGAGTGCTGCACTGTTGGAGAGTCAGTCCTGAGGGATTGCTGCACTGTCGGAGGGTCAGTACTGAGGGAGCGCTGCACTGTCAGAGGGTCAGTACTGAGGGAGGGCACCACTGTTGGAGGGTCAGTACTGAGGGAGTGCTGCACTGTCGGAGGGTCAGTACTGAGGGAGCACTGCACTGTCGGAGGGTCAGCACTGAGGGAGGGCTGCACTGTTGGAGGGTCAGTACTGAGGGAGTGCTGCACTGTTGGAGGGTCAGTACTGAGGGAGCACTGCACTGTCGGAGGGTCAGTAGTGACGGAGCACTGCACTGTGAGAGGGTCAGTACTGAGGGAGTGCTGCACTGTTGGAGAGTCAGTCCTGAGGGAGCGCTGCACTGTCGGAGGGTCAGTAATGAGGGAGTGCTGCACTGTTGGAGAGTCAGTCCTGAGGGAGCGCTGCACTGTCAGAGGTTCAGTACTGAGGGAGTGCTGCACTGTCGGAGGGTCAGTACTGAGGGAGCACTGCACTGTCGGAGGGCCAGTACTGAGGGAGCGCTGCACTGTCAGAGGGCCAGTACTGAGGGAGTGCTGCACTGTCGGAGGGCCAGTAATGAGGGAGAACAGTACTGTCGGAGGGACAGTACTGAGGGAGTGCTGCACTGTCAGAGGGTCAGTACTGAGGGAGAACAGTACTGTCGGAGGGACAGTACTGAGGGAGGGTTGCACTGTCGGAGGGACAGTACTGAGGGAGTGCTGCACTGTCGGAGGGCCAGGACTGAGGGAGCGCTGCACTGTCAGAGGGCCAGTACTGAGGGAGTGCTGCACTGTTGGAGGGTCAGTACTGAGGGAGTGCTGCACTGTTGGAGGGTCAGTACTGAGGGAGTGCTGCACTGTCAGAGGGCCAGTACTGAGGGAGTGCTGCACTGTCAGAGGGCCAGTACTGAAGGAGTGCTGCACTGTCAGAGGGCCAGTACTGAGGGAGTGCTGCACTGTCAGAGGGTCAGTACTGAGGGAGTGCTGCACTGTCGGAGAGTCAGTACTGAGGGAGTGCTGCACTGTCGGAGGGTCAGTACTGAGGGAGCACTGCGCTGCCGGAGGGTCAGTACTGAGGGAGCGCTGCACTGTTGGAGGGTCAGGACTGAGGGAGTGCCGCACTGTCAGAGGGTCGTTCTGAGGGAGCGCCGCACTGTCTGAGGGTCGTACTGAGGGAGCACCGCACTGTCTGAGGGTTGTACTGAGGGAGCGCCACACTGTCGGAGGGTCAGGACTGAGGGAGGGTTGCACTGTCTGAGGGTCAGTACTGAGTGAGGGCCGCACTGTCGGAGGGTCAGTATTGAGTGAGAGCCGCACTGTCGTAGGGTTGGTAATGAGGGAGGGCTACACCGGTCAGAGGGTCAGTACTGAGGGAGTGCTGCACTGTTGGAGGGTCAGTCCTGAGGGAGCGCTGCACTGTCGGAGGGTCAGTACTGAGGGAGTGCTGCACTGTTGGAGAGTCAGTCCTGAGGGAGCGCTGCACTGTCGGAGGGTCAGTACTGAGGGAGCAATGCACTATCGGAGGGTCAGTACTGAGGGAGCGCTGCACTGTCGGAGGGTCAGTACTGAGGGAGGGCACCACTGTTGGAGGGTCAGTACTGAGGGAATGCTGCACTGTTGGAGAGTCAGTCCTGAGGGAGCGCTGCACTGTCGGAAGGTCAGTAATGAGGGAGTGCTGCACTGTTGGAGAGTCAGTCCTGAGGGAGCGCTGCACTGTCGGAGGGTCAGTACTGAGGGAGGGCACCACTGTTGGAGGGTCAGTACTGAGGGAGTGCTGCACTTTCAGAGGTTCAGTACTGAGGGAGTGCTGCACTGTCGGAGGGTCAGTACTGAGGGAGGGCGGCACTGTTGGAGGGTCAGTACTGAGGGAGGGCACCACTGTTGGAGGGTCAGTACTGAGGGAGTGCTGCACTTTCAGAGGTTCAGTACTGAGGGAGTGCTGCACTGTCGGAGGGTCAGTACTGAGGGAGGGCACCACTGTTGGAGGGTCAGTACTGAGGGAGTGCTGCACTTTCAGAGGTTCAGTACTGAGGGAGTGCTGCACTGTCGGAGGGTCAGTACTGAGGGAGGGCGGCACTGTTGGAGGGTCAGTACTGAGGGAGGGCGGCACTGTTGGAGGGTCAGTACTGAGGGAGCGCTGCACTGTTGGAGGGTCAGTACTGAGGGAGCACTGCACTGTCGGAGGGTCAGTACTGAGGGAGGGCACCACTGTTGGAGGGTCAGTACTGAGGGAGTGCTGCACTTTCAGAGGTTCAGTACTAAGGGAGTGCTGCACAGTCGGAGAGTCAGTACTGAGGGAGGGCGGCACTGTTGGAGGGTCAGTACTGAGGGAGCGCTGCACTGTTGGAGGGTCAGTACTGAGGGAGCACTGCACTGTCGGAGGGTCAGTACTGAGGGAGGGCGGCACTGTTGGAGGGTCAGTACTGAGGGAGGGCGGCACTGTTGGAGGGTCAGTACTGAGGGAGCGCTGCACTGTTGGAGGGTCAGTACTGAGGGAGCACTGCACTGTCGGAGGGTCAGTACTGAGGGAGGGCACCACTGTTGGAGGGTCAGTACTGAGGGAGTGCTGCACTTTCAGAGGTTCAGTACTAAGGGAGTGCTGCACAGTCGGAGAGTCAGTACTGAGGGAGGGCGGCACTGTTGGAGGGTCAGTACTGAGGGAGCACTGCACAGTCGGAGGGTCAGTACTGAGGGAGTGCTGCACTGTGAGAGGGTCAGTACTGAGGGAGCACTGCAATGTCGGAGGGTCAGAACTGAGGGAGGGCTGCACTGTCAGAGGGTCAGTACTGAGGGAGTGCTGCACTGTTGGAGGGTCAGTACTGAGGGAGCACTGCACTGTTGGAGGGTCAGTACTGAAGGAGTGCTGCACTGTTGGACGGTCAGTACTGAAGGAGTGCTGCACTGTTGGAGAGTCAGTCCTGAGGGAGCGCTGCACAGTCGGAGGGTCAGTACTGAGGGAGTGCTGCACTGTTGGAGAGTCAGTCCTGAGGGATTGCTGCACTGTCGGAGGGTCAGTACTGAGGGAGCGCTGCACTGTCAGAGGGTCAGTACTGAGGGAGGGCACCACTGTTGGAGGGTCAGTACTGAGGGAGTGCTGCACTGTCGGAATGTCAGTACTGAGGGAGTGCTGCACAGTCGGAGAGTCAGTACTGAGGGAGCACTGCACTGTCGGAGGGTCAGTACTGAGGGAGCACTGCACTGTCGGAGGGTCAGCACTGAGGGAGGGCTGCACTGTTGGAGGGTCAGTACTGAGGGAGTGCTACACTGTTGGAGGGTCAGTACTGAGGGAGCACTGCACTGTCGGAGGGTCAGTAGTGACGGAGCACTGCACTGTGAGAGGGTCAGTACTGAGGGAGTGCTGCACTGTTGGAGAGTCAGTCCTGAGGGAGCGCTGCACTGTCGGAGGGTCAGTAATGAGGGAGTGCTGCACTGTTGGAGAGTCAGTCCTGAGGGAGCGCTGCACTGTCAGAGGTTCAGTACTGAGGGAGTGCTGCACTGTCGGAGGGTCAGTACTGAGGGAGCACTGCACTGTCGGAGGGTCAGTACTGAGGGAGCACTGCACTGTCGGAGGGTCAGTACTGAGGGAGCGCTGCACTTTCAGAGGTTCAGTACTGAGGGAGTGCTGCACAGTCGGAGAGTCAGTACTGAGGGAGCACTGCACTGTCGGAGGGTCAGTACTGAGGGAGGACTGCACTGTCGGAGGGTCAGTACTGAGGGAGTGCTGCACTGTTGGAGAGTCAGTCCTGAGGGAGCGCTGCACTGTCGGAGGGTCAGTAATGAGGGAGTGCTGCACTGTTGGAGAGTCAGTCCTGAGGGAGCGCTGCACTGTCGGAGGGTCAGTACTGAGGGAGCAATGCACTATCGGAGGGTCAGTACTGAGGGAGCGCTGCACTGTCGGAGGGTCAGTACTGAGGGAGTGCTGCACTGTCGGAATGTCAGTACTGAGGGAGCGCTGCACTTTCAGAGGTTCAGTACTGAGGGAGTGCTGCACAGTCGGAGAGTCAGTACTGAGGGAGCACTGCACTGTCGGAGTGTCAGTACTGAGGGAGCACTGCACTGTCGGAGGGTCAGTACTGAGGGAGGGCGGCACTGTTGGAGGGTCAGTACTGAGGGAGCACTGCACTGTCGAAGGGTCAGTACTGAGGGAGGGCGGCACTGTTGGATGGTCAGTACTGAGGGAGTGCTGCACTGTCGGAGGGTCAGTACTGAGGGAGCACTGCACAGTCGGAGGGTCAGCACTGAGGGAGGGCTGCACTGTCGGAGGGTCAGTACTGAGGGAGTGCTGCACTGTCGGAGTGTCAGTACTGAGGGAGCACTGCACTGTCGGAGGGTCAGTACTGAGGGAGGGCGGCACTGTTGGAGGGTCAGTACTGAGGGAGCACTGCACTGTCGAAGGGTCAGTACTGAGGGAGGGCGGCACTGTTGGAGGGTCAGTACTGAGGGAGTGCTGCACTGTCGGAGGGTCAGTACTGAGGGAGCACTGCACAGTCGGAGGGTCAGCACTGAGGGAGGGCTGCACTGTCGGAGGGTCAGTACTGAGGGAGTGCTGCACTGTGAGAGGGTCAGTACTGAGGGAGCGCTGCACTGTCGGAGGGTCAGTAATGAGGGAGTGCTGCACTGTTGGAGAGTCAGTCCTGAGGGAGCGCTGCACTGTCGGAGGGTCAGTACTGAGGGAGCAATGCACTATCGGAGGGTCAGTACTGAGGGAGCGCTGCACTGTCAGAGGGTCAGTACTGAGGGAGTGCTGCACTGTCGGAATGTCAGTACTGAGGGAGCGCTGCACTTTCAGAGGTTCAGTACTGAGGGAGTGCTGCACAGTCGGAGAGTCAGTACTGAGGGAGCACTGCACTGTCGGAGTGTCAGTACTGAGGGAGCACTGCACTGTCGGAGGGTCAGTACTGAGGGAGGGCGGCACTGTTGGAGGGTCAGTACTGAGGGAGCACTGCACTGTCGAAGGGTCAGTACTGAGGGAGGGCGGCACTGTTGGAGGGTCAGTACTGAGGGAGTGCTGCACTGTCGGAGGGTCAGTACTGAGGGAGCACTGCACAGTCGGAGGGTCAGCACTGAGGGAGGGCTGCACTGTTGGAGGGTCAGTACTGAGGGAGTGCTGCACTGTGAGAGGGTCAGTACTGAGGGAGCTCTGCACTGTCGGAGGGTCAGCATTGAGGGAGGGCTGCACTGTCAGAGGGTCAGTACTGAGGGAGTGCTGCACTGTTGGAGGGTCAGTACTGAGGGAGCACTGCACTGTTGGAGGGTCAGTACTGAGGGAACACTGCACTGTTGGAGGGTCAGTACTGAGGGAGGGCTGCACTGTTGGAGGGTCATTACTGAGGGAGCACTGCACTGTCGAAGGGTCAGTACTGAAGGAGTGCTGCACTGTTAGACGGTCAGTACTGAAGGAGTGCTGCACTGTTGGAGGGTCAGTACTGAAGGAGTGCTGCACTGTTGGACGGTCAGTACTGAAGGAGTGCTGCACTGTTGGAGAGTCAGTACTGAGGGAGCACTGCACTGTGAGAGGGTCAGTACTGAGGGAGGGCTGCACTGTTGGAGGGTCATTACTGAGGGACCGCTGCACTGTTGGAGGGTCAGTACTGAGGGAGCACTGCACTGTGAGAGGGTCAGTACTGAGGGAGGGCTGCACTGTTGGAGGGTCAGTACTGAGGGACCGCTGCACTGTCGGAGGGTCAGTACTGAGGGACCACTGCACTGCCGGAGGGTCTGTACTGAGGGAACACTGCACTGTTGGAGGGTCAGTACTGAGGGAGGGCTGCACTGTTGGAGGGTCAGTACTGACGGAGTGTTGCACTGTCGGAGGGTCAGTACTGAGGGAGTGCTGCACTGTTGGGGGGTCAGTACTGAGAGACCGCTGCACTGTCGGAGTGTCAGTACTGAGGGACCACTGCACTGTCGGAGGGTTAGAAATGAGGGAACACTGCACTGTTGGAGGGTTAGTACTGAGGGAGGGCTGCACTGTTGGAGGGTGAGTACTGAGGGACCGCTGCACTGTCGGTGGGTCAGTACTGAGGGAGGGCTGCACTGTTGGAGGGTCAGTACTGAGGGACCGCTGCACTGTCGGAGGGTTAGTACTGAGGGAACACTGCACTGTTGGAGGGTCAGTACTGAGGGAGGGCTGCACTGTTGGAGGGTCAGTACTGAGGGACCGCTGCACTGTCGGAGGGTCAGTACTGAGGGAGGGCTGCACTGTCGGAGTGTCAGTACTGAGGGACCACTGCACTGTCGGAGGATTAGTACTGAGGGAACACTGCACTGTCGGAGGGTCAGTACTGAGGGAGGGCTGCACTGTCGGAGGGTCAGTACTGAGGGAGGGCTGCACTGTCGGAGGGTCAGTACTGAGGGACCACTGCACTGTCGGAGGGTTGGTACTGAGGGAACACTGCACTGTTGGAGGGTCAGTGATCCTACCTTGCTTTAGGTTCACGACCTCTCGTGATGAGATACTTGGCCGTGTGTGACACAGCTTTGGATCAGCTGCAACGCGTCAGGAGAAATCAACAATTATTAACCCTGGCTGCAGAACAACACACAGTCTGAACACAACATCTATAATGTGTTCCCACACACACAGAGGGTCTGGGAGACAAGTAAGCAAACATCCATCACCACATCAAAACCAACCAGACAAAACCTGACACCGAGACACAAGGGGTGATGTTAGGACAGGCGACGAAACGCTTGCTCACAACAGTACATTTTAAGGATCATCTTAAAGGAGGAATGAGAGGTGCAGAGGCTCGCGGGGGTGGGGGTGGAATTCCCGAACTTAGGACCCTGCCATCTGAAGATCCACTTCCAACATATTCCTGCTCCAAAATCGCTTACCGGTCAGTGTGTGGAGTTATGGTCACTCCTGGTCAGTGTGGGGAGTTATGGTCACTCTCAGTCTGTGTGTGGAGTTATGGTCACTCTCAGTCAGTGCGGGGAGTTATGGTCACTCTCAGTCAGTGCGCGGAGTTATGGTCACTCTCAGTCAGTGTGTGCAGTTATGGTCACTCTCAGTCAATGTGTGGAGTTATGGTCACTCTCAGTCAGTGTGGGGAGTTATGGTCACTCTCAGTCGGTGCGGGGAGTTATGGTCACTCTCAGTCAGTGTGTGCAGTTATGGTCACTCTCAGTCAGTGTGTGGAGTTATGGTCACTCTCAGTCAGTGTGTGCAGTTATGGTCACTCTCAGTCAGTGTGGGGAGTTATGGTCACTCTCGGTCAGTGTGGTGAGTTATGGTCACTCTCAGTCAGTGTGTGGAGTTATGGTCACTCTTGGTCAGTGTGTGGAGGTATGGTCACTCTCAGTCAGTGTGGGGACTTATGGTCACTCCTGGTCAGTGTGGGGAGGTATGGTCACTCCTGGTCATTGTGGGGAGGTATGGTCACTCTCAGTCAGTGTGGGGAAATATGGTCACTCCTGGTCAGTGTGTGGAGTTATGGTCATTCTCAGTCAGTGTGGGGAGTCATGGTCGCTCTCAGTCAGTGCGGGGAGTTATGGTCACTCTCAGTCAGTGTGGGGAGTTATGGTCACTCTCATTCAGTGTGGGGAGTTATGGTCACTCTCAGTCAGTGCGGGGAGTTATGGTCACTCTCAGTCAGTGTGGGGATTTATGGTCACTCTCAGTCAGTGTGTGCAGTTATGGTCACTCTCAGTCAGTGTGGGGAGTTATGGCCACTGTCGGTCAGTGTGGTGAGTTATGGTCACTCTCAGTCAGTGTGTGGAGTTATGGTCACTCTTGGTCAGTGTGTGGAGTTATGGTCACTCTCATTCAGTGTGTGGAGTTATGGTCACTCTTGGTCAGTGTGGGGAGTTTTGGTCACTCTCAGTCAGTGTGTGGAGTTATGATCACTCTTGGTCAGTGTGGGGAGTTATGGTCACTCTCGGTTAGTGTGTGGAGTTATGATCACTCTTGGTCAGTGTGGGGAGTTATGATCACTCTTGGTCAGTGCAGGGAGTTATGGTCACTCTCGGTAAGTGTGTGGAGTTATGATCACTCTTGGTCAGTGTGGGGAGTTATGGTCACTCTCGGTCAGTGTGTGGAGTTATGATCACTCTTGGTCAGTGTGGGGAGTTATGGTCACTCTCGGTTAGTGTGTGGAGTTATGATCACTCTTGGTCAGTGTGTGGAGTTATGGTCACTCTCGGTCAGTGTGTGGAGTTATGATCACTCTTGGTCAGTGTGGGGAGTTATGGTCACTCTCGGTTAGTGTGTGGAGTTATGATCACTCTTGGTCAGTGTGTGGAGTTATGGTCACACTCAGTCAGTGTGGGGAGTTATGGTCACTCTCAGTCAGTGTGGGGAGTTATGGTCACTCTCAGTCAGTGTGTGCAGTTTTGGTCACTCTCAGTCAGTGTGGGGAGTTATGGCCACTGTCGGTCAGTGTGGTGAGTTATGGTCACTCTCAGTCAGTGTTTGGAGTTATGGTCACTCTTGGTCAGTGTGTGGAGTTATGGTCACTCTCAGTCAGTGTGTGGAGTTATGGTCACTCTTGGTCAGTGTGGGGAGTTTTGGTCACTCTCAGTCAGTGTGTGGAGTTATGATCACTCTTGGTCAGTGTGTGGAGTTATGGTCACTCTCGGTCAGCGTGTGGAGTGATGATCACTCTCCGTCAGTGTGGGGAGTTATGGTCACTCTCGGTTAGTGTGTGGAGTTATGATCACTCTTGGTCAGTGTGTGGAGTTATGATCACTCTTGGTCAGTGCAGGGAGTTATGGTCACTCTCGGTTAGTGTGTGGAGTTATGATCACTCTTGGTCAGTGTGGGGAGTTATGGTCACTCTCGGTCAGTGTGTGGAGTTATGATCACTCTTGGTCAGTGTGGGGAGTTATGGTCACTCTCGGTTAGTGTGTGGAGTTATGATCACTCTTGGTCAGTGTGTGGAGTTATGGTCACTCTCGGTCAGTGTGTGGAGTTATGATCACTCTTGGTCAGTGTGGGGAGTTATGGTCACTCTCGGTTAGTGTGTGGAGTTATGATCACTCTTTGTCAGTGTGTGGAGTTATGGTCACTCTCAGTCAGTGTGGGGAGTTATGGTCACTCTTGGTCAGTGTGGGGAGTTTTGGTCACTCTTGGTCAGTGTGGGGAGGTTTGGTCACTCTCAGTCAGTGTGTGGAGTTATGGTCACTCTTGGTCAGTGCAGGGAGTTATGGTCACTCTCAGTCAGTGTGGGGAGTTATGGTCACTCTCGGTCAGTGTGTGGAGTTATGATCACTCTTGGTCAGTGTGGGGAGTTATGGTCACTCTTGGTTAGTGTGTGGAGTTATGATCACTCTTGGTCAGTGTGTGGAGTTATGATCACTCTTGGTCAGTGCAGGGAGTTATGGTCACTCTCGGTTAGTGTGTGGAGTTATGATCACTCTTAGTCAGTGTGGGGAGTTATGGTCACTCTTGGTCAGTGTGTGGAGTTATGATCACTCTTGGTCAGTGTGGGGAGTTATGGTCACTCTCGGTTAGTGTGTGGAGTTATGATCACTCTTGGCCAGTGTGTGGAGTTATGGTCACTCTCGGTCAGTATGTGGAGTTATGATCACTCTTGGTCAGTGTGGGGAGTTATGGTCACTCTCGGTTAGTGTGTGGAGTTATGATCACTCTTGGTCAGTGTGTGGAGTTATGGTCACTCTCAGTCAGTGTGGGGAGTTATGGTCACTCTTGGTCAGCATGGGGAGTTATGGTCACTCTCAGTCAGTGTGGGGAGTTATGGTCACTCTTAGTCAGTGTGGGGAGTTTTGGTCACTGTCAGTCAGTGTGGGGAGTTATGGTCACTCTTGGTCAGTGTGGGGAGTTTTGGTCACTCTCAGTCAGTGTGTGGAGTTATGGTCACTCTCGGTCAGTGTGTGGAGTTAAGATCACTCTTGGTCAGTGTGTGGAGTTATGATCACTCTTGGTCAGTGCAGGGAGTTATGGTCACTCTCGGTTAGTGTGTGGAGTTATGATCACTCTTGGTCAGTGTGGGGAGTTATGGTCACTCTCGGTCAGTGTGTGGAGTTATGATCACTCTTGGTCAGTGTGGGGAGTTATGGTCACTCTCGGTTAGTGTGTGGAGTTATGATCACTCTTGGTCAGTGTGTGGAGTTATGGTCACTCTCAGTCAGTGTGGGGAGTTATGGTCACTCTTGGTCAGTCAGGGGAGTTATGGTCACTGTCAGTCAGTGTGGGGAGTTATGGTCACTCTTGGTCAGTGTGGGGAGTTTTGGTCACTCTCAGTCAGTGTGGGGAGTTATGGTCACTCTTGGTCAGTGTGGGGAGTTTTGGTCACTCTCAGTCAGTGTGTGGAGTTATGGTCACTCTCGGACAGTGTGTGGAGTTCTGATCACTCTTGATCAGTGTGGGGAGTTATGGTCACTCTTGGTTAGTGTGTGGAGTTATGATCACTCTTGGTCAGTGTGTGGAGTTATGATCACTCTTGGTCAGTGCAGGGAGTTATGGTCACTCTCAGTCAGTGTGGGGAGTTATGGTCACTCTCGGTCAGTGTGTGGAGTTATGATCACTCTTGGTCAGTGTGGGGACTTATGGTCACTCTTGGTTAGTGTGTGGAGTTATGATCACTCTTGGTCAGTGTGTGGAGTTATGATCACTCTTGGTCAGTGCAGGGAGTTATGGTCACTCTCGGTTAGTGTGTGGAGTTTTGATCACTCTTAGTCAGTGTGAGGAGTTATGGTCACTCTCGGTCAGTGTGTGGAGTTATGATCACTCTTGGTCAGTGTGGGGAGTTATGGTCACTCTCGGTTAGTGTGTGGAGTTATGATTGCTCTTGGTCAGTGTGTGGAGTTCTGGTCACTCTCGGTCAGTGTGTGGAGTTATGATCACTCTTGCTCAGTGTGTGGAGTTATGGTCACTCTCAGTCAGTGTGGGGAGTTATGGTCACTCTTGGTCAGTGTGGGGAGTTATGGTCACTCTCAGTCAGTGTGGGGAGTTATGGTCACTCTTGGTCAGTGTGGGGAGTTTTGGTCACTCTCAGTCAGTGTGGGGAGTTATGGTCACTCTTGGTCAGTGTGGGGAGTTTCGGTCACTCTCAGTCAGTGTGTGGAGTTATGGTCACTCTCTGTCAGTGTGTGGAGTTCTGATCACTCTTGATCAGTGTGGGGAGTTATGGTCACTCTTGGTTAGTGTGTGGAGTTATGATCACTCTTGGTCAGTGTGTGGAGTTATGATCACTCTTGGTCAGTGCAGGGAGTTATGGTCACTCTCAGTCAGTGTGGGGAGTTATGGTCACTCTCGGTCAGTGTGTGGAGTTATGATCACTCTTGGTCAGTGTGGGGAGTTATGGTCACTCTTGGTTAGTGTGTGGAGTTATGATCACTCTTGGTCAGTGTGTGGACTTATGATCACTCTTGGTCAGTGTGGGGAGTTATGGTCACTCTCAGTCAGTGTGGGGAAATATGGTCACTCCTGGTCAGTGTGTGGAGTTATGGTCATTCTCAGTCAATGTGGGGAGTTATAGTCACTCTCAGTCAGTGCGGGGAGTTATGGTCACTCTTGGTCAGTGTGGGGAGTTATGGTCACTCTCAGTGAGTGCGGGGAGTTATGGTAACTCTCAGTCAGTGCGTGCAGTTATGGTCACTCTTGGTCAGTGCAGGGAGTTATGGTCACTCACGGTTAGTGTGTCGAGTTATGATCACTCTTGGTCAGTGTGGGGAGTTATGGTCACTCTCGGTCAGTGTGTGGAGTTATGATCACTCTCGGTCAGTGTGGGGAGTTATGGTCACTCTCGGTTAGTGTGTGGAGTTATGATCACTCTTGGTCAGTGTGTGGAGTTTTGATCACTCTTGGTCAGTGTGGTGAGTTATGGTCACTCTCGGTCAGTGTGTGGAGTTATGATCACTCTTGGTCAGTGTGGGGAGTTATGGTCACTCTCGGTCAGTGTGTGGAGTTATGATCACTCTTGGTCAGTGTGGGGAGTTATGGTCACTCTCGGTTAGTGTGTGGAGTTATGATCACTCTTGGTCAGTGTGTGGAGTTATGGTCACTCTCAGTCAGTGTGGGGAGTTATGGTCACTCTCAGTCAGTGTGGGGAGTTATGGTCACTCTCAGTCAGTGTGTGGAGTTATGATCACTCTTGGTCAGTGTGGGGAGTTATGGTCACTCTCAGTCAGTGTGTGGAGTTATGATCACTCTTGGTCAGTGTGGGGAGTTATGATCACTCTCGGTCAGTGTGTGGAGTTATGGTCACTCTCAGTCAGTGTGGGGAGTTATGGTCACTCTTGGTCAGTGTGGGGAGTTATGGTCACTGTCAGTCAGTGTGGGGAGTTATGGTCACTCTTGGTCAGTGTGGGGAGTTTTGGTCACTCTTGGTCAGTGTGGGGAGTTTTGGTCACTCTCAGTCAGTGTGTGGAGTTATGATCACTCTTGGTCAGTGTGGGGAGTTATGGTCACTCTCGGTTAGTGTGTGGAGTTATGATCACTCTCAGTCAGTGTGGTGAGTTATGGTCACTCTCGGTCAGCGTGTGGAGTTATGATCACTCTCCGTCAGTGTGGGGAGTTATGGTCACTCTCGGTTAGTGTGTGGAGTTATGATCACTCTTGGTCAGTGTGTGGTGTTATGATCACTCTTGGTCAGTGCAGGGAGTTATGGTCACTCTCGGTTAGTGTGTGGAGTTATGATCACTCTTGGTCAGTGTGGGGAGTTATGGTCACTCTCGGTCAGTGTGTGGAGTTATGATCACTCTTGGTCAGTGTGGGGAGTTATGGTCACTCTCGGTTAGTGTGTGGAGTTATGATCACTCTTGGTCAGTGTGTGGAGTTATGGTCACTCTCGGTCAGTGTGTGGAGTTATGATCACTCTTGGTCAGTGTGGGGAGTTATGGTCACTCTCGGTTAGTGTGTGGAGTTATGATCACTCTTGGTCAGTGTGTGGAGTTATGGTCACTCTCAGTCAGTGTGGGGAGTTATGGTCACTCTTGGTCAGTGTGGGGAGTTATGGTCACTGTCAGTCAGTGTGGGGAGTTATGGTCACTCTTGGTCAGTGTGTGGAGTTTTGGTCACTCTTGGTCAGTGTGGGGAGTTATGGTCACTCTCAGTGAGTGCGGGGAGTTATGGTAACTCTCAGTCAGTGCGTGCAGTTATGGTCACTCTTGGTCAGTGCAGGGAGTTATGGTCACTGACGGTTAGTGTGTCGAGTTATGATCACTCTTGGTCAGTGTGGGGAGTTATGGTCACTCTCGGTCAGTGTGTGGAGTTATGATCACTCTCGGTCAGTGTGGGGAGTTATGGTCACTCTCGGTTAGTGTGTGGAGTTATGATCACTCTTGGTCAGTGTGTGGAGTTATGATCACTCTTGGTCAGTGTGGGGAGTTATGGTCACTCTCGGTCAGTGTGTGGAGTTATGATCACTCTTGGTCAGTGTGGGGAGTTATGGTCACTCTCGGTCAGTGTGTGGAGTTATGATCACTCTTGGTCAGTGTGGGGAGTTATGGTCACTCTCGGTTAGTGTGTGGAGTTATGATCACTCTTGGTCAGTGTGTGGAGTTATGGTCACTCTCAGTCAGTGTGGGGAGTTATGGTCACTCTCAGTCAGTGTGGGGAGTTATGGTCACTCTCAGTCAGTGTGTGGAGTTATGGTCACTCTTGGTCAGTGTGGGGAGTTTTGGTCACTCTCAGTCAGTGTGTGGAGTTATGATCACTCTTGGTCAGTGTGGGGAGTTATGGTCACTCTCGGTTAGTGTGTGGAGTTATGATCACTCTCAGTCAGTGTGGTGAGTTATGGTCACTCTCGGTCAGCGTGTGGAGTTATGATCACTCTCCGTCAGTGTGGGGAGTTATGGTCACTCTCGGTTAGTGTGTGGAGTTATGATCACTCTTGGTCAGTGTGTGGCGTTATGATCACTCTTGGTCAGTGCAGGGAGTTATGGTCACTCTCGGTTAGTGTGTGGAGTTATGATCACTCTTGGTGAGTGTGGGGAGTTATGGTCACTCTCGGTCAGTGTGTGGAGTTATGATCACTCTTGGTCAGTGTGGGGAGTTATGGTCACTCTCGGTTAGTGTGTGGAGTTATGATCACTCTTGGTCAGTGTGTGGAGTTATGGTCACTCTCGGTCAGTGTGTGGAGTTATGATCACTCTTGGTCAGTGTGGGGAGTTATGGTCACTCTCGGTTAGTGTGTGGAGTTATGATCACTCTTGGTCAGTGTGTGGAGTTATGGTCACTCTCAGTCAGTGTGGGGAGTTATGGTCACTCTTGGTCAGTGTGGGGAGTTATGGTCACTGTCAGTCAGTGTGGGGAGTTATGGTCACTCTTGGTCAGTGTGGGGAGTTTTGGTCACTCTTGGTCAGTGTGGGGAGGTTTGGTCACTCTCAGTCAGTGTGTGGAGTTATGGTCACTCTCGGACAGTGTATGGAGATCTGATCACTCTTGATCAGTGTGGGGAGTTATGGTCACTCTTGGTTAGTGTGTGGAGTTATGATCACTCTTGGTCAGTGTGTGGAGTTATGATCACTCTTGGTCAGTGCAGGGAGTTATGGTCACTCTCAGCCAGTGTGGGGAGTTATGGTCATTCTCGGTCAGTGTGTGGAGTTATGATCACTCTTGGTCAGTGTGGGGAGTTATGGTCACTCTTGGTTAGTGTGTGGAGTTATGATCACTCTTGGTCAGTGTGTGGAGTTAAGATCACTCTTGGTCAGTGCAGGGAGTTATGGTCACTCTCGGTTAGTGTGTGGAGTTATGATCACTCTTAGTCAGTGTGGGGAGTTATGGTCACTCTTGGTCAGTGTGTGGAGTTATGATCACTCTTGGTCAGTGTGGGGAGTTATGGTCACTCTCGGTTAGTGTGTGGAGTTATGATCACTCTTGGCCAGTGTGTGGAGTTATGGTCACTCTCGGTCAGTGTGTGGAGTTATGATCACTCTTGGTCAGTGTGGGGAGTTATGGTCACTCTCGGTTAGTGTGTGGAGTTATGATCACTCTTGGTCAGTGTGTGGAGTTATGGTCACTCTCAGTCAGTGTGGGGAGTTATGGTCACTCTTGGTCAGTATGGGGAGTTATGGTCACGCTCAGTCAGTGTGGGGAGTTATGGTCACTCTTAGTCAGTGTGGGGAGTTTTGGTCACTGTCAGTCAGTGTGGGGAGTTATGGTCACTCTTGGTCAGTGTGGGGAGTTTTGGTCACTCTCAGTCAGTGTGTGGAGTTATGGTCACTCTCGGTCAGTGTGTGGAGTTATGATCACTCTTGGTCAGTGTGTGGAGTTATGATCACTCTTGGTCAGTGTGGGGAGTTATGGTCACTCTCGGTTAGTGTGTGGAGTTATGATCACTCTTGGTCAGTGTGTGGAGTTATGGTCACTCTCGGACAGTGTGTGGAGATCTGATCACTCTTGATCAGTGTGGGGAGTTATGGTCATTCTTGGTTAGTGTGTGGAGTTATGATCACTCTTGGTCAGTGTGTGGAGTTATGATCACTCTTGGTCAGTGCAGGGAGTTATGGTCACTCTCAGTCAGTGTGGGGAGTTATGGTCACTCTCGGTCAGTGTGTGGAGTTATGATCACTCTTGGTCAGTGTGGGGAGTTATGGTCACTCTTGGTTAGTGTGTGGAGTTATGATCACTCTTGGTCAGTGTGTGGAGTTATGATCACTCTTGGTCAGTGCAGGGAGTTATGGTCACTCTCGGTTAGTGTGTGGAGTTATGATCACTCTTAGTCAGTGTGGGGAGTTATGGTCACTCTTGGTCAGTGTGTGGAGTTATGATCACTCTTGGTCAGTGTGGGGAGTTATGGTCACTCTCGGTTAGTGTGTGGAGTTATGATCACTCTTGGCCAGTGTGTGGAGTTATGGTCACTCTCGGTCAGTATGTGGAGTTATGATCACTCTTGGTCAGTGTGGGGAGTTATGGTCACTCTCGGTTAGTGTGTGGAGTTATGATCACTCTTGGTCAGTGTGTGGAGTTATGGTCACTCTCAGTCAGTGTGGGGAGTTATGGTCACTCTTGGTCAGCATGGGGAGTTATGGTCACTCTCAGTCAGTGTGGGGAGTTATGGTCACTCTTAGTCAGTTTGGGGAGTTTTGGTCACTGTCAGTCAGTGTGGGGAGTTATGGTCACTCTTGGTCAGTGTGGGGAGTTTTGGTCACTCTCAGTCAGTGTGTGGAGTTATGGTCACTCTCGGTCAGTGTGTGGAGTTAAGATCACTCTTGGTCAGTGTGTGGAGTTATGATCACTCTTGGTCAGTGCAGGGAGTTATGGTCACTCTCGGTTAGTGTGTGGAGTTATGATCACTCTTGGTCAGTGTGGGGAGTTATGGTCACTCTCGGTCAGTGTGTGGAGTTATGATCACTCTTGGTCAGTGTGGGGAGTTATGGTCACTCTCGGTTAGTGTGTGGAGTTATGATCACTCTTGGTCAGTGTGTGGCGTTATGGTCACTCTCAGTCAGTGTGGGGAGTTATGGTCACTCTTGGTCAGTCAGGGGAGTTATGGTCACTGTCAGTCAGTGTGGGGAGTTATGGTCACTCTTGGTCAGTGTGGGGAGTTTTGGTCACTCTCAGTCAGTGTGGGGAGTTATGGTCACTCTTGGTCAGTGTGGGGAGTTTTGGTCACTCTCAGTCAGTGTGTGGAGTTATGGTCACTCTCGGACAGTGTGTGGAGTTCTGATCACTCTTGATCAGTGTGGGGAGTTATGGTCACTCTTGGTTAGTGTGTGGAGTTATGATCACTCTTGGTCAGTGTGTGGAGTTATGATCACTCTTGGTCAGTGCAGGGAGTTATGGTCACTCTCAGTCAGTGTGGGGAGTTATGGTCACTCTCGGTCAGTGTGTGGAGTTATGATCACTCTTGGTCAGTGTGGGGACTTATGGTCACTCTTGGTTAGTGTGTGGAGTTATGATCACTCTTGGTCAGTGTGTGGAGTTATGATCACTCTTGGTCAGTGCAGGGAGTTATGGTCACTCTCGGTTAGTGTGTGGAGTTTTGATCACTCTTAGTCAGTGTGAGGAGTTATGGTCACTCTCGGTCAGTGTGTGGAGTTATGATCACTCTTGGTCAGTGTGGGGAGTTATGGTCACTCTCGGTTAGTGTGTGGAGTTATGATTGCTCTTGGTCAGTGTGTGGAGTTCTGGTCACTCTCGGTCAGTGTGTGGAGTTATGATCACTCTTGCTCAGTGTGTGGAGTTATGGTCACTCTCAGTCAGTGTGGGGAGTTATGGTCACTCTTGGTCAGTGTGGGGAGTTATGGTCACTCTCAGTCAGTGTGGGGAGTTATGGTCACTCTTGGTCAGTGTGGGGAGTTTTGGTCACTCTCAGTCAGTGTGGGGAGTTATGGTCACTCTTTGTCAGTGTGGGGAGTTTCGGTCACTCTCAGTCAGTGTGTGGAGTTATGGTCACTCTCTGTCAGTGTGTGGAGTTCTGATCACTCTTGATCAGTGTGGGGAGTTATGGTCACTCTTGGTTAGTGTGTGGAGTTATGATCACTCTTGGTCAGTGTGTGGAGTTATGATCACTCTTGGTCAGTGCAGGGAGTTATGGTCACTCTCAGTCAGTGTGGGGAGTTATGGTCACTCTCGGTCAGTGTGTGGAGTTATGATCACTCTTGGTCAGTGTGGGGAGTTATGGTCACTCTTGGTTAGTGTGTGGAGTTATGATCACTCTTGGTCAGTGTGTGGACTTATGATCACTCTTGGTCAGTGTGGGGAGTTATGGTCACTCTCAGTCAGTGTGGGGAAATATGGTCACTCCTGGTCAGTGTGTGGAGTTATGGTGATTCTCAGTCAATGTGGGGAGTTATAGTCACTCTCAGTCAGTGCGGGGAGTTATGGTCACTCTTGGTCAGTGTGGGGAGTTATGGTCACTCTCAGTGAGTGCGGGGAGTTATGGTAACTCTCAGTCAGTGCGTGCAGTTATGGTCACTCTTGGTCAGTGCAGGGAGTTATGGTCACTCACGGTTAGTGTGTCGAGTTATGATCACTCTTGGTCAGTGTGGGGAGTTATGTTCACTCTCGGTCAGTGTGTGGAGTTATGATCACTCTCGGTCAGTGTGGGGAGTTATGGTCACTCTCGGTTAGTGTGTGGAGTTATGATCACTCTTGGTCAGTGTGTGGAGTTATGATCACTCTTGGTCAGTGTGGGGAGTTATGGTCACTCTCGGTCAGTGTGTGGAGTTATGATCACTCTTGGTCAGTGTGGGGAGTTATGGTCACTCTCGGTCAGTGTGTGGAGTTATGATCACTCTTGGTCAGTGTGGGGAGTTATGGTCACTCTCGGTTAGTGTGTGGAGTTATGATCACTCTTGGTCAGTGTGTGGAGTTATGGTCACTCTCAGTCAGTGTGGGGAGTTATGGTCACTCTCAGTCAGTGTGGGGAGTTATGGTCACTCTCAGTCAGTGTGTGGAGTTATGGTCACTCTTGGTCAGTGTGGGGAGTTTTGGTCACTCTCAGTCAGTGTGTGGAGTTATGATCACTCTTGGTCAGTGTGGGGAGTTATGGTCACTCTCGGTTAGTGTGTGGAGTTATGATCACTCTCAGTCAGTGTGGGGAGTTATGGTCACTCTCGGTCAGCGTGTGGAGTTATGATCACTCTCCGTCAGTGTGGGGAGTTATGGTCACTCTCGGTTAGTGTGTGGAGTTATGATCACTCTTGGTCAGTGTGTGGCGTTATGATCACTCTTGGTCAGTACAGGGAGTTATGGTCACTCTCGGTTAGTGTGTGGAGTTATGATCACTCTTGGTCAGTGTGGGGAGTTATGGTCACTCTCGGTCAGTGTGTGGAGTTATGATCACTCTTGGTCAGTGTGGGGAGTTGTGGTCACTCTCGGTTAGTGTGTGGAGTTATGATCACTCTTGGTCAGTGTGTGGAGTTATGGTCACTCTCGGTCAGTGTGTGGAGTTATGATCACTCTTGGTCAGTGTGGGGAGTTATGGTCACTCTCGGTCAGTGTGTGGAGTTATGATCACTCTTGGTCAGTGTGTGGAGTTATGGTCACTCTCAGTCAGTGTGGGGAGTTATGGTCACTCTTGGTCAGTGTGGGGAGTTATGGTCACTGTCAGTCAGTGTGGGGAGTTATGGTCACTCTTGGTCAGTGTGGGGAGTTTTGGTCACTCTTGGTCAGTGTGGGGAGGTTTGGTCACTCTCAGTCAGTGTGTGGAGTTATGGTCACTCTCGGACAGTGTATGGAAATCTGATCACTCTTGATCAGTGTGGGGAGTTATGGTCACTCTTGGTTAGTGTGTAGAGTTATGATCACTCTTGGTCAGTGTGTGGAGTTATGATCACTCTTGGTCAGTGCAGGGAGTTATGGTCACTCTCAGCCAGTGTGGGGAGTTATGGTCATTCTCGGTCAGTGTGTGGAGTTATGATCACTCTTGGTCAGTGTGGGGAGTTATGGTCACTCTTGGTTAGTGTGTGGAGTTATGATCACTCTTGGTCAGTGTGTGGAGTTAAGATCACTCTTGGTCAGTGCAGGGAGTTATGGTCACTCTCGGTTAGTGTGTGGAGTTATGATCACTCTTAGTCAGTGTGGGGAGTTATGGTCACTCTTGGTCAGTGTGTGGAGTTATGATCACTCTTGGTCAGTGTGGGGAGTTATGGTCACTCTCGGTTAGTGTGTGGAGTTATGATCACTCTTGGCCAGTGTGTGGAGTTATGGTCACTCTCGGTCAGTGTGTGGAGTTATGATCACTCTTGGTCAGTGTGGGGAGTTATGGTCACTCTCGGTTAGTGTGTGGAGTTATGATCACTCTTGGTCAGTGTGTGGAGTTATGGTCACTCTCAGTCAGTGTGGGGAGTTATGGTCACTCTTGGTCAGTATGGGGAGTTATGGTCACGCTCAGTCAGTGTGGGGAGTTACGGTCACTCTTAGTCAGTGTGGGGAGTTTTGGTCACTGTCAGTCAGTGTGGGGAGTTATGGTCACTCTTGGTCAGTGTGGGGAGTTTTGGTCACTCTCAGTCATTGTGTGGAGTTATGGTCACTCTCGGTCAGTGTGTGGAGTTATGATCACTCTTGGTCAGTGTGTGGAGTTATGATCACTCTTGGTCAGTGTGGGGAGTTATGGTCACTCTCGGTTAGTGTGTGGAGTTATGATCACTCTTGGTCAGTGTGGGGAGTTATGGTCACTCTCGGTCAGTGTGTGGAGTTATGATCACTCTTGGTCAGTGTGGGGAGTTATGGTCACTCTCGGTTAGTGTGTGGAGTTATGATCACTCTTGGTCAGTGTGTGGAGTTATGGTCACTCTCAGTCAGTGTGGGGAGTTATGGTCACTCTTAGTCAGTTTGGGGAGTTTTGGTCACTGTCAGTCAGTGTGGGGAGTTATGGTCACTCTTGGTCAGTGTGGGGAGTTTTGGTCACTCTCAGTCAGTGTGTGGAGTTATGGTCACTCTCGGTCAGTGTGTGGAGTTAAGATCAGTCTTGGTCAGTGTGTGGAGTTATGATCACTCTTGGTCAGTGCAGGGAGTTATGGTCACTCTCGGTTAGTGTGTGGAGTTATGATCACTCTTGGTCAGTGTGGGGAGTTATGGTCACTCTCGGTCAGTGTGTGGAGTTATGATCACTCTTGGTCAGTGTGGGGAGTTATGGTCACTCTCGGTTAGTGTGTGGAGTTATGATCACTCTTGGTCAGTGTGTGGCGTTATGGTCACTCTCAGTCAGTGTGGGGAGTTATGGTCACTCTTGGTCAGTCAGGGGAGTTATGGTCACTGTCAGTCAGTGTGGGGAGTTATGGTCACTCTTGGTCAGTGTGGGGAGTTTTGGTCACTCTCAGTCAGTGTGGGGAGTTATGGTCACTCTTGTTCAGTGTGGGGAGTTTTGGTCACTCTAAGTCAGTGTGTGGAGTTATGGTCACTCTCGGACAGTGTGTGGAGTTCTGATCACTCTTGATCAGTGTGGGGAGTTATGGTCACTCTTGGTTAGTGTGTGGAGTTATGATCACTCTTGGTCAGTGTGTGGAGTTATGATCACTCTTGGTCAGTGCAGGGAGTTATGGTCACTCTCAGTCAGTGCGGGGAGTTATGGTCACTCTCGGTCAGTGTGTGGAGTTATGATCACTCTTGGTCAGTGTGGGGACTTATGGTCACTCTTGGTTAGTGTGTGGAGTTATGATCACTCTTGGTCAGTGTGTGGAGTTATGATCACTCTTGGTCAGTGCAGGGAGTTATGGTCACTCTCGGTTAGTGTGTGGAGTTTTGATCACTCTTAGTCAGTGTGAGGAGTTATGGTCACTCTCGGTCAGTGTGTGGAGTTATGATCACTCTTGGTCAGTGTGGGGAGTTATGGTCACTCTCGGTTAGTGTGTGGAGTTATGATTGCTCTTGGTCAGTGTGTGGAGTTCTGGTCACTCTCGGTCAGTGTGTGGAGTTATGATCACTCTTGCTCAGTGTGTGGAGTTATGGTCACTCTCAGTCAGTGTGGGGAGTTATGGTCACTCTTGGTCAGTGTGGGGAGTTATGGTCACTCTCAGTCAGTGTGGGGAGTTATGGTCACTCTTGGTCAGTGTGGGGAGTTTTGGTCACTCTCAGTCAGTGTGGGGAGTTATGGTCACTCTTGGTCAGTGTGGGGAGTTTCGGTCACTCTCAGTCAGTGTGTGGAGTTATGGTCACTCTCTGTCAGTGTGTGGAGTTCTGATCACTCTTGATCAGTGTGGGGAGTTATGGTCACTCTTGGTTAGTGTGTGGAGTTATGATCACTCTTGGTCAGTGTGTGGAGTTATGATCACTCTTGGTCAGTGCAGGGAGTTATGGTCACTCTCAGTCAGTGTGGGGAGTTATGGTCACTCTCGGTCAGTGTGTGGAGTTATGATCACTCTTGGTCAGTGTGGGGAGTTATGGTCACTCTTGGTTAGTGTGTGGAGTTATGATCACTCTTGGTCAGTGTGTGGACTTATGATCACTCTTGGTCAGTGTGGGGAGTTATGGTCACTCTCAGTCAGTGTGGGGAAATATGGTCACTCCTGGTCAGTGTGTGGAGTTATGGTCATTCTCAGTCAATGTGGGGAGTTATAGTCACTCTCAGTCAGTGCGGGGAGTTATGGTCACTCTTGGTCAGTGTGGGGAGTTATGGTCACTCTCAGTGAGTGCGGGGAGTTATGGTAACTCTCAGTCAGTGCGTGCAGTTATGGTCACTCTTGGTCAGTGCAGGGAGTTATGGTCACTCACGGTTAGTGTGTCGAGTTATGATCACTCTTGGTCAGTGTGGGGAGTTATGGTCACTCTCGGTCAGTGTGTGGAGTTATGATCACTCTCGGTCAGTGTGGGGAGTTATGGTCACTCTCGGTTAGTGTGTGGAGTTATGATCACTCTTGGTCAGTGTGTGGAGTTATGATCACTCTTGGTCAGTGTGGGGAGTTATGGTCACTCTCGGTCAGTGTGTGGAGTTATGATCACTCTTGGTCAGTGTGGGGAGTTATGGTCACTCTCGGTCAGTGTGTGGAGTTATGATCACTCTTGGTCAGTGTGGGGAGTTATGGTCACTCTCGGTTAGTGTGTGGAGTTATGATCACTCTTGGTCAGTGTGTGGAGTTATGGTCACTCTCAGTCAGTGTGGGGAGTTATGGTCACTCTCAGTCAGTGTGGGGAGTTATGGTCACTCTCAGTCAGTGTGTGGAGTTATGGTCACTCTTGGTCAGTGTGGGGAGTTTTGGTCACTCTCAGTCAGTGTGTGGAGTTATGATCACTCTTGGTCAGTGTGGGGAGTTATGGTCACTCTCGGTTAGTGTGTGGAGTTATGATCACTCTCAGTCAGTGTGGGGAGTTATGGTCACTCTCGGTCAGCGTGTGGAGTTATGATCACTCTCCGTCAGTGTGGGGAGTTATGGTCACTCTCGGTTAGTGTGTGGAGTTATGATCACTCTTGGTCAGTGTGTGGCGTTATGATCACTCTTGGTCAGTGCAGGGAGTTATGGTCACTCTCGGTTAGTGTGTGGAGTTATGATCACTCTTGGTCAGTGTGGGGAGTTATGGTCACTCTCGGTCAGTGTGTGGAGTTATGATCACTCTTGGTCAGTGTGGGGAGTTGTGGTCACTCTCGGTTAGTGTGTGGAGTTATGATCACTCTTGGTCAGTGTGTGGAGTTATGGTCACTCTTGGTCAGTGTGTGGAGTTATGATCACTCTTGGTCAGTGTGGGGAGTTATGGTCACTCTCGGTTAGTGTGTGGAGTTATGATCACTCTTGGTCAGTGTGTGGAGGTATGGTCACTCTCAGTCAGTGTGGGGAGTTATGGTCACTCTTGGTCAGTGTGGGGAGTTATGGTCACTGTCAGTCAGTGTGGGGAGTTATGGTCACTCTTGGTCAGTGTGGGGAGTTTTGGTCACTCTTGGTCAGTGTGGGGAGGTTTGGTCACTCTCAGTCAGTGTGTGGAGTTATGGTCACTCTCGGACAGTGTATGGAGATCTGATCACTCTTGATCAGTGTGGGGAGTTATGGTCACTCTTGGTTAGTGTGTAGAGTTATGATCACTCTTGGTCAGTGTGTGGAGTTATGATCACTCTTGGTCAGTGCAGGGAGTTATGGTCACTCTCAGCCAGTGTGGGGAGTTATGGTCATTCTCGGTCAGTGTGTGGAGTTATGATCACTCTTGGTCAGTGTGGGGAGTTATGGTCACTCTTGGTTAGTGTGTGGAGTTATGATCACTCTTGGTCAGTGTGTGGAGTTAAGATCACTCTTGGTCAGTGCAGGGAGTTATGGTCACTCTCGGTTAGTGTGTGGAGTTATGATCACTCTTAGTCAGTGTGGGGAGTTATGGTCACTCTTGGTCAGTGTGTGGAGTTATGATCACTCTTGGTCAGTGTGGGGAGTTATGGTCACTCTCGGTTAGTGTGTGGAGTTATGATCACTCTTGGCCAGTGTGTGGAGTTATGGTCACTCTCGGTCAGTGTGTGGAGTTATGATCACTCTTGGTCAGTGTGGGGAGTTATGGTCACTCTCGGTTAGTGTGTGGAGTTATGATCACTCTTGGTCAGTGTGTGGAGTTATGGTCACTCTCAGTCAGTGTGGGGAGTTATGGTCACTCTTGGTCAGTATGGGTAGTTATGGTCACGCTCAGTCAGTGTGGGGAGTTACGGTCACTCTTAGTCAGTGTGGGGAGTTTTGGTCACTGTCAGTCAGTGTGGGGAGTTATGGTCACTCTTGGTCAGTGTGGGGAGTTTTGGTCACTCTCAGTCATTGTGTGGAGTTATGGTCACTCTCGGTCAGTGTGTGGAGTTATGATCACTCTTGGTCAGTGTGTGGAGTTATGATCACTCTTGGTCAGTGTGGGGAGTTATGGTCACTCTCGGTTAGTGTGTGGAGTTATGATCACTCTTGGTCAGTGTGGGGAGTTATGGTCACTCTCGGTCAGTGTGTGGAGTTATGATCACTCTTGGTCAGTGTGGGGAGTTATGGTCACTCTCGGTTAGTGTGTGGAGTTATGATCACTCTTGGTCAGTGTGTGGAGTTATGGTCACTCTCAGTCAGTGTGGGGAGTTATGGTCACTCTTGGTCAGTCAGGGGAGTTATGGTCACTGTCAGTCAGTGTGGGGAGTTATGGTCACTCTTGGTCAGTGTGGGGAGTTTTGGAAACTCTCAGTCAGTGTGGGGAGTTATGGTCACTCTTGGTCAGTGTGGGGAGTTTTGGTCACTCTCAGTCAGTGTGTGGAGTTATGGTCACTCTCGGACAGTGTGTGGAGTTCTGATCACTCTTGATCAGTTTGGGGAGTTATGGTCACTCTTGGTTAGTGGGTGGAGTTATGATGACTCTTGGTCAGTGTGTGGAGTTATGATCACTCTTGGTCAGTGCAGGGAGTTATGGTCACTCTCAGTCAGTGTGGGGAGTTATGGTCACTCTCGGTCAGTGTGTGGAGTTATGATCACTCTTGGTCAGTGTGGGGACTTATGGTCACTCTTGGTTAGTGTGTGGAGTTATGATCACTCTTGGTCAGTGCAGGGAGTTATGGTCACTCTCAGTCAGTGTGGGGAGTTATGGTCACTCTCGGTCAGTTTGTGGAGTTATGATCACTCTTGGTCAGTGTGGGGAGTTATGGTCACTCTTGGTTAGTGTGTGGAGTTATGATCACTCTTGGTCAGTGTGTGGAGTTATGATCACTCTTGGTCAGTGTGGGGAAATATGGTCACTCCTGGTCAGTGTGTGGAGTTATGGTCATTCTCAGTCAGTGTGGGGAAATATGGTCACTCCTGGTCAGTGTGTGGAGTTATGGTCATTCTCAGTCAATGTGGGGAGTTATAGTCACTCTCAGTCAGTGCAGGGAGTTATGGTCAATCTTGGTAAGTGCGGGGAGTTATGGTAACTCTCAGTCAGTGCGTGCAGTTATGGTCACTCTTGGACAGTGCAGGGAGTTATGGTCACTCACGGTTAGTGTGTCGAGTTATGATCACTCTTGGTCAGTGTGGGGAGTTATGGTCACTCTCGGTCAGTGTGTGGAGTTATGATCACTCTCGGTCAGTGTGGGGAGTTATGGTCACTCTCGGTTAGTGTGTGGAGTTATGATCACTCTTGGTCAGTGTGTGGAGTTATGATCACTCTTGGTCAGTGCAGGGAGTTATGGTCACTCTCGGTTAGTGTGTGGAGTTATGATCACTCTTGGTCAGTGTGGGGAGTTATGGTCACTCTCGGTCAGTGTGTGGAGTTATGATAACTCTTGGTCAGTGTGTGGAGTTATGATCACTCTTGGTCAGTGCAGGGAGTTATGGTCACTCTCGGTTAGTGTGTGGAGATATGATCACTCTTGGTCAGTGTGTGGAGTTATGGTCACTCTTGGTCAGTGTGTGGAGTTATGATCACTCTTGGTCAGTGTGTGGAGTTATGGTCACTCTTGGTCAGTGTGTGGAGTTATGATCACTCTTGGTCAGTGTGGGGAGTTATGGTCACTCTCGGTTAGTGTGTGGAGTTATGATCACACTTGGTCAGTGTGTGGAGTTATGGTCACTCTCAGTCAGTGTGGGGAGTTATGGTCACTCTTGGTCAATGTGGGGAGTTATGGTCACTCTCAGTCAGTGTGGGGAGTTATGGTCACTCTTGGTCAGTGTGGGGAGTTTTGGTCACTCTCAGTCAGTGTGGGGAGTTATGGTCACTCTTGGTCAGTGTGGGGAGTTTTGGTCACTCTCAGTCAGTGTGTGGAGTTATGGTCACTCTCGGTCAGTGTGTGGAGTTCTGATCACTCTTGATCAGTGTGGGGAGTTATGGTCACTCTTGGTTAGTGTGTGGAGTTATGATCACTCTTGGCCAGTGTGTGGAGATGATCTCTCTTGGTCAGTGTAGGGAGTTATGGTCACTCTCAGTCAGTGTGGGGAGTTATGGTCACTCTCGGTCAGTGTGTGGAGTTATGATCACTCTTGGTCAGTGTGGGGAGTTATGGTCACTCTTGGTTAGTGTGTGGAGTTATGATCACTCTTGGTCAGTGTGGGGAGTTATGGTCACTCTCAGTCAGTGTGTGGAGTTATGGTCACTCTCAGTCAATGTGTGGAGTTATGGTCACTCTTGGTCAGTGTGGGGAGTTATGGTCACTCTCAGTCAGTGTGTGGAGTTATGATCACTCTTGGTCAGTGTGTGGAGTTTGGTCACTCTCAGTCAGTGTATGGCGTTATGGTCACTCTCAGTCAGTGTGTGGAGTTATGATCACACTTGGTCAGTGTGTGGAGTTATGGTCACTCTCAGTCAGTGTGGGGAGTTATGGTCACTCTTGGTCAGTGTGGGGAGTTATGGTCACTCTCAGTCAGTGTGGGGAGTTATGGTCACTCTTGGTTAGTGTGTGGAGTTATGGTCATTCTCGGTTAGTGTGTGGAGTAATGATCACTCTTAGTCAGTGTGTGGAGTTATGATCACTCTTGGTCAGTGCAGGGAGTTATGGTCACTCTCGGTTAGTGTGTGGAGTTATGATCACTCTTGGTCTGTGTGGGGAGTTATGGTCACTCTCGGTCAGTGTGTGGAGTTATGATCACTCTTGGTCAGTGTGGGGAGTTATGGTCACTCTCGGTTAGTGTGTGGAGTTATGATCACTCTTGGTCAGTGTGTGGAGTTATGGTCACTCTCGGTCAGTGTGTGGAGTTATGATCACTCTTGGTCAGTGTGGGGAGTTATGGTCACTCTCAGTTAGTGTGTGGAGTTATGATCACTCTTGGTCAGTGTGTGGAGTGATGGTCACTCTCAGTCAGTCTGGGGAGTTATGGTCACTCTTGGTCAGTGTGGGGAGTTATGGTCACTCTCAGTCAGTGTGGGGAGTTATGGTCACTCTTGGTCAGTGTGGGGAGATTTGGTCACTCTCAGTCAGTGTGGGGAGTTATGGTCACTCTCATTCAGTATGGGGAGTTTTGGTCACTCTCAGTCAGTGTGTGGAGTTATGGTCACTCTCGGTCAGTGTGTGGAGTTCTGATCACTCTTTGTCAGTGTGGAGAGTTATGGTCACTCTCAGTCAGTGTGTGGAGTTATGGTCACTCTTGGTCAGTGTGGGGAGTTATGGTCACTCTCAGTCAGTGTGTGGAGTTATGATCACTCTTGGTCAGTGTGTGGAGTTATGGTCACTCTCAGTCAGTGTATGGAGTTATGGTCACTCTCAGTCAGGGTGTGGAGTTATGGTCACTCTCAGTCAGTGTATGGAGTTATGATCACTCTCAGTCAGTGTGTGGAGTTATGGTCACTCTCAGTCAGTGTGTGGAGTTATGATCACTCTTTGTCAGTGTGTGGAGTTATGATCACTCTCAGTCAGTGTGGGGAGTTATGGTCACTCCTGGTCAGTGAGTGGAGTTTTGGTCACTCTCAGTCAGTCAGTGGAGTTATGGTCACTCTCGGTCAGTATGGTGAGTTATGGTCACTCTCAGTCAGTGTGTGGTGTTATGGTCACTCTTGGTCAGTGTGTGGAGGTATGATCACTCTCAGTCAGTGTGGGGAGTTATGGTCACTCCTGGTCAGTTGTGGGGAGGTATGGTCACTCCTGGTCAGTGTTGGGAAGTATGGTCACTCTTGGTCTGTGTGTGGAGTTATGGTCACTCTCAGTCAGTGTGGGGAGTTATGGTCACTACTGGTCAGTGTGGGGAGGTATGGTCACTCCTGGTCAGTGTGTGGAGTTATGGTCACTCTCAGTCAGTGTGGGGAAATATGGTCACTCCTGGTCAGTGTGGGGAGTTATGGTCATTCTCAGTCAGTGTGGGGAGTTATAGTCACTCTCAGTCAGTGCGGGGAGTTATGGTCACTCTTAGTCAGTGTGGGGAGTTTTGGTCACGCTCAGTCAGTGTGTGGAGTTATGATCACTCTCGGTCAGTGTGTGGAGTTATGATCACTCTTGGTCAGTGTGTGGAGTTATGATCACTCTCAGTCAGTGCGGGGAGTTATGATCACTCTTGGTCAGTGTGTGGAGTTATGGTCACTCTCAGTCAGTGTGTGGAGTTATGGTCACTCTTGGTCAGTGTGTGCAGTTATGGTCTCTCTCAGTCAGTGTGCGGAGTTATGATCACTCTTGGTCAGTGTGGGGAGTTATGGTCACTCTCGGTTTGTGTGTGGAGTTATGATCACTCTTGGTCAGTGTGTGGAGTTATGATCACTCTTGGTCAGTACAGGGATTTATGATCACTCTTGGTTAGTGTGTGGAGTTATGGTCACTCTCAGTCAGTGTGGGGAGTTATGATCACTCTCGGTTAGTGTGTGGAGTTATGGTCACTCTCAGTCAGTGTGCGGAGTTATGGTCACTCTTGGTCAGTTTGCGGAGTTTTGGTCACTCTCATGCAGTGTGTGGAGTTATGGTCACTCTCGGTCAGTGTGGGGAGTTATGGTCACTCTCAGTCAGTGTGTGGAGTTATGATCACTCTTTGTCAGTGTGGGGAGTTATGGTCACTCTCAGTCAGTGTGTGGAGTTATGGTCATTCTCATTCAGTGTGTGGAGTTATGGTCACTCTCAGTCAGTGTGTGGAGTTATGGTCACTCTTTGTCACTGTGGGGAGTTATGGTCACTCTTGCTTAGTGTGGGGAGTTATGGTCACTCTCAGTCAGTGTGTGGAGTGATGGTCACTCTCAGACTGTGTGGGGTCTTTTCGTCACTCTTGGTCAGTGTGGGGAGTTATGGTCACTCTTGGTCAGTGTGGTGAGTTATGGTCACTCTCAGTCAGTGTGTGGAGTGATGGTCACTCTCAGAATGTGTGGGGTCTTTTCGTCACTCTTGGTCAGTGTGGGGAGTTATGGTCACTCTTGGTCAGTGTGGTGAGTTAAGGTCACTCTCAGTCAGTGTGTGGAGTGATGGTCACTCTCAGACAGTGTGGGGAGATATGGTCACTCCTCGTCCGCATGAGGAGTTATGGTCACTCTCAGGCAGTGTGGGGTGTTATCGTCACTCTTGGTCAGTGTGGGGAGTTATGGTCACTCACAGTCAGTGTGTGGTTATGGTCATTATCAGTCAGTGTGTGGAGTTATGGTCACTCTCAGACAGTGTGGGGAGTTATGGTCACTCTTGGTCAGTGTGGTGAGTTATGGTCACTCTCAGTCAGTGTGTGGAGTTTTGGTCACTCTTGGTCAGTGTGTGGAGTTAGGGTCACTAATGGTCAGTGTGGGGAGTTATGGTCACTCTCAGTCAGTGTGGGGAGTTATGATCACTCTTGGTCAGTGTGGGGAGTTATGGTCACTCTCAGTCAGTGTGGGGAGTTATGTTCACTCTCAGTCAGTGTGGGGAGTTATGGTCACTCTTGGTCAGTGTGGGGAGTTATGGTCACTCTCAGTCAGTGTGTGGAGTAATGATCACTCTTGGTTAGTGTGGGGAGTTATGGTCACTCTCAGTCAGTGTGTGGAGTTATGGTCACTCTTGGTCAGTGTGGGGAGTTATGGTCACTCTCAGTCAGTGTGTGGAGTTATGAACACTCTTGGCCAGTGTGGGGAGTTCTGGTCACTCTCAGTCAGTGTGTGGATTTATGATCACTCTTGGTAAGTGTGGGGAGTTATGGTCACTCAGTCAGTGTGTGGAGTTATGGTCACTCGGTCAGTGTGTGGAGTTATGGTCATTCTCAGTCAGTGTGGGGATTTATGGTCACTCTCAGTCAGTGTGTGGAGTTATGGTCATTCTCAGTCAGTGTGTGGAGTTATGGTCACTCTCAGTCAGTGAGTGGAGTTATGGTCACTCTCGGTCAGAGTGAGGAGTTATGGTCACTCTTGGTCAGTGTGTGCAGTTATGGTCACTCTCAGTCAGTGTGGGCAGTTATGGTCACTCTCAGTCAGTGTGTGGAGTTATGAACACTCTTGGCCAGTGTGGGGAGTTATGGTCACTCTCAGTCAGTGTGTGGAGTTATGGTCACTCTCAGTCACTGTGTGGAGTTTTGATCACTCTTGGTCAGTGTGGGGAGTTATGGTCACTCTCAGTCAGTGTGTGGAGTTATGATCACTCTTGGTCAGTGTGGGAAGTTATGGTCACTCTCAGTCAGTGTGTGGAGTTATGGTCACTCTTGGTCAGTTTGGGGAGTTATGTTCACTCTAAGTCAGTGTGTGGATTTATGATCACTCTTGGTTAGTGTGGGGAGTTATGGTCACTCAGTCAGTGTGTGTAGTTATGGTCACTCTTGGTCAGTGTGGGGAGTTATGGTCACTCTTGTTCAGTGTGTGGTGTTATGGACATTCTCAGTCAGTGTGGGGAGTTATGGTCACTCTCAGTCAGTGTGAGGAGTTATGGTCACTCTCAGTCAGTGTGTGGAGTTATGGTCATTCTCAGTCAGTGTGTGGAGTTATGGTCACTCTCGGTCAGTGTGTGGAGTTATGGTCACTCTTGGTCAGTGTGGGCAGTTATGGTCACTCTCAGTCAGTGTGTGGAGTTATGAACACTCTTGGTCAATGTGGGGAGTTATGGTCACTCTCAGTCACTGTGTGGAGTTATGGTCACTCTCATTCACTGTGTGGAGTTTTGATCACTCTTGGTCAGTGTGGGGAGTTATGGTCACTCTCAGTCAGTGCGGGGAGTTATGAACACTCTTGGTCAGTGTGTGGAGTTATGGTCACTCTCAGTCAGTGCGGGGAGTTATGATCACTCTTGGTCAGTGTGTGCAGTTATGGTCTCTCTCAGTCAGTGTGCGGAGTTATGATCACTCTTGGTCAGTGTGGGGAGTTATGGTCACTCTCGGTTAGTGTGTGCAGTTATGGTCACTCTCAGTCAGTGTGCAGAGTTATGATCACTCTTGGTTAGTGTGTGGAGTTATGGTCACTCTCAGTCAGTGTGCGGAGTTATGGTCACTCTCGGTTTGTGTGTGGAGTTATGATCACTCTTGGTCAGTGTGTGGAGTGATGATCACTCTTGGTCAGTACAGGGAGTTATGATCACTCTTGGTTAGTGTGTGGAGTTATGGTCACTCTCAGTCAGTGTGGGGAGTTATGATCACTCTTGGTTAGTGTGTGGAGTTATGGTCACTCTCAGTCAGTGTGCGGAGTTATGGTCACTCTTGGTCAGTGTGCGGAGTTTTGGTCACTCTCATGCAGTGTGTGGAGTTATGGTCACTCTCGGTCAGTGTGGGGAGTTATGGTCACTCTCAGTCAGTGTGTGGAGTTATGATCACTCTTTGTCAGTGTGGGGAGTTATGGTCACTCTCAGTCAGTGTGTGGAGTTATGGTCATTCTCAGTCAGTGTGTGGAGTTATGGTCACTCTCAGTCAGTGTGTGGAGTTATGGTCACTCTTTGTCACTGTGGGGAGTTATGGTCACTCTTGCTTCGTGTGGGGAGTTATGGTCACTCTCAGTCAGTGTGTGGAGTGATGGTCACTCTCAGAATGTGTGGGGTCTTATCGTCACTCTTGGTCAGTGTGGGGAGTTATGGTCACTCTCAGTGAATGTGGGGAGATATGGTCACTCCTGGTCCGCATGAGGAGTTATGGTCACTCTCAGGCAGTGTGGGGTGTTATCGTCACTCTTGGTCAGTGCAGGGAGTTATGGTCACTCACAGTCAGTGTGTGGCGTTATGGTCATTATCAGTCAGTGTGTGGAGTTATGGTCACTCTCAGACAGTGTGGGGAGTTATGGTCACTCTTGGTCAGTGTGGTGAGTTATGGTCACTCTCAGTCAGTGTGTGGAGTTATGGTCACTCTTGGTCAGTGTGTGGAGTTATGGTCACTCTCAGACTGTGTGGGGTCTTATCGTCACTCTTGGTCAGTGTGGGGAGTTATGGTCACTCTCAGTGCATGTGGGGAGATATGGTCACTCCTGGTCCGCATGAGGAGTTATGGTCACTCTCAGGCAGTGTGGGGTGTTATCGTCACTCTTGGTCAGTGCAGGGAGTTATGGTCACTCACAGTCAGTGTGTGGAGTTATGGTCATTATCAGTCAGTGTGTGGAGTTATGGTCACTCTCACACAGTGTGGGGAGTTATGGTCACTCTTGGTCAGTGTGGTGAGTTATGGTCACTCTCAGTTAGTGTGTGGAGTTATGGTCACTCTTGGTCAGTGTGTGGAGTTATGGTCACTCTCGGTCAGTGTGTGGAGTTATGATCACTCTTGGTCAGTGTGGGGAGTTATGGTCACTCTCGGTTAGTGTGTGGAGTTATGGTCACTTCTGATCAGTGTGGGGAGTTATGGTCAATCTCAGTCAGTGTGGGGAGTTATGTTCACTCTCAGTCACTGTGTGGAGTTATGGTCACTCTCATTCACTGTGTGGAGTTTTGATCACTCTTGGTCAGTGTGGGGAGTTATGGTCACTCTCAGTCAGTGCGGGGAGTTATGAACACTCTTGGTCAGTGTGTGGAGTTATGGTCACTCTCAGTCAGTGCGGGGAGTTATGATCACTCTTGGTCAGTGTGTGCAGTTATGGTCTCTCTCAGTCAGTGTGCGGAGTTATGATCACTCTTGGTCAGTGTGGGGAGTTATGGTCACTCTCGGTTAGTGTGTGCAGTTATGGTCACTCTCAGTCAGTGTGCAGAGTTATGATCACTCTTGGTTAGTGTGTGGAGTTATGGTCACTCTCAGTCAGTGGGCGGAGTTATGGTCACTCTCGGTTTGTGTGTGGAGTTATGATCACTCTTGGTCAGTGTGTGGAGTGATGATCACTCTTGGTCAGTACAGGGAGTTATGATCACTCTTGGTTAGTGTGTGGAGTTATGGTCACTCTCAGTCAGTGTGGGGAGTTATGATCACTCTTGGTTAGTGTGTGGAGTTATGGTCACTCTCAGTCAGTGTGCGGAGTTATGGTCACTCTTGGTCAGTGTGCGGAGTTTTGGTCACTCTCATGCAGTGTGTGGAGTTATGGTCACTCTCGGTCAGTGTGGGGAGTTATGGTCACTCTCAGTCAGTGTGTGGAGTTATGATCACTCTTTGTCAGTGTGGGGAGTTATGGTCACTCTCAGTCAGTGTGTGGAGTTATGGTCATTCTCAGTCAGTGTGTGGAGTTATGGTCACTCTCAGTCAGTGTGTGGAGTTATGGTCACTCTTTGTCACTGTGGGGAGTTATGGTCACTCTTGCTTCGTGTGGGGAGTTATGGTCACTCTCAGTCAGTGTGTGGAGTGATGGTCACTCTCAGAATGTGTGGGGTCTTATCGTCACTCTTGGTCAGTGTGGGGAGTTATGGTCACTCTCAGTGAATGTGGGGAGATATGGTCACTCTTGTTCAGTGTGTGGAGTTATGGTCATTCTCAGTCAGTGTGTGGAGTTATGGTCACTCTCAGACTGTGTGGGGTCTTATCATCACTCTTGGTCAGTGTGGGGAGTTATGGTCACTCTCAGTGCATGTGGGGAGATATGGTCACTCCTGGTCCGCATGAGGAGTTATGGTCACTCTCAGGCAGTGTGGGGTGTTATCGTCACTCTTGGTCAGTGCAGGGAGTTATGGTCACTCACAGTCAGTGTGTGGCGTTATGGTCATTATCAGTCAGTGTGTGGAGTTATGGTCACTCTCAGACAGTGTGGGGAGTTATGGTCACTCTTGGTCAGTGTGGTGAGTTATGGTCACTCTCAGTCAGTGTGTGGAGTTATGGTCACTCTTGGTCAGTGTGTGGAGTTATGGTCACTCTCAGACTGTGTGGGGTCTTATCATCACTCTTGGTCAGTGTGGGGAGTTATGGTCACTCTCAGTGCATGTGGGGAGATATGGTCACTCCTGGTCCGCATGAGGAGTTATGGTCACTCTCAGGCAGTGTGGGGTGTTATCGTCACTCTTGGTCAGTGCAGGGAGTTATGGTCACTCACAGTCAGTGTGTGGAGTTATGGTCATTATCAGTCAGTGTGTGGAGTTATGGTCACTCTCACACAGTGTGGGGAGTTATGGTCACTCTTGGTCAGTGTGGTGAGTTATGGTCACTCTCAGTTAGTGTGTGGAGTTATGGTCACTCTTGGTCAGTGTGTGGAGTTATGGTCACTCTCGGTCAGTGTGTGGAGTTATGATCACTCTTGGTCAGTGCGGGGAGTTATGGTCACTCTCGGTTAGTGTGTGGAGTTATGGTCACTCCTGATCAGTGTGGGGAGTTATGGTCAATCTCAGTCAGTGTGGGGAGTTATGTTCACTCTCAGTCAGTGTGGGGAGTTATGGTCACTCTTGGTCAGTGTGGGGAGTTATGGTCACTCTCAGTCAGTGTGTGGAGTAATGATCACTCTTGGTTAGTGTGGGGAGTTATGGTCACTCTCAGTCAGTGTGTGGAGTTATGGTCACTCTTGGTCAGTGTGGGGAGTTGTGGTCACTCTCAGTCAGTGTGTGGAGTTATGATCACTCTTGGTCAGTGTGGGGAGTTCTGGTCACTCTCAGTCAGTGTGTGGATTTATGATCACTCTTGCTGAGTGTGGGGAGTTATGGTCACTCAGTCAGTGTGTGGAGTTATGGTCACTCTTGGTCAGTGTGTGGAGTTATGGTCATTCTCAGTCAGTGTGGGGATTTATGGTCACTCTCAGTCAGTGTGTGGAGTTATGGTCATTCTCAGTCAGTGTGTGGAGTTATGGTCACTCTCAGTCAGTGAGTGGAGTTATGGTCACTCTCGGTTTGTGTGTGGAGTTATGATCACTCTTGGTTAGTGTGTGGAGTTATGGTCACTCTCAGTCAGTGTGGGGAGTTATGATCACTCTGGGTTAGTGTGTGGAGTTATGGTCACTCTCAGTCAGTGTGCGGAGTTATGGTCACTCTTGGTCAATGTGCGGAGTTTTGGTCACTCTCATGCAGTGTGTGGAGTTATGGTCACTCTTGGTCAGTGTGGGCAGTTATGGTCACTCTCAGTCAGTGTGTGGAGTTATGATCACTCTTTGTCAGTGTGGGGAGTTATGGTCACTCTCAGTCAGTGTGTGGAGTTATGAACACTCTTGGTCAGTGTGGGGAGTTATGGTCACAGTCAGTGTGTGGCGTTATGGTCACTCTCAGTCACTGTGTGGAGTTTTGATCACTCTTGGTCAGTGTGGGGAGTTATGGTCACTCTCAGTCAGTGTGTGGAGTTATGATCACTCTTGGTCAGTGTGGGAAGTTATGGTCACTCTCAGTCAGTGTGTGGAGTTATGGTCACTCTTGGTCAGTGTGGGGAGTTATGGTCACTCTCAGTCAGTGTGTGGATTTATGATCACTCTTGGTTAGTGTGGGGAGTTATGGTCACTCAGTCAGTGTGTGTAGTTATGGTCACTCTTGGTCAGTGTGGGGAGTTATGGTCACTCTTGTTCAGTGTGTGGAGTTATGATCATTCTCAGTCAGTGTGGGGAGTTATGGTCACTCTCAGTCAGTGTGAGGAGTTATGGTCACTCTCAGTCAGTGTGTGGAGTTATGGTCATTCTCAGTCAGTGTGTGGAGTTATGGTCACTCTCGGTCAGTGTGTGGAGTTATGGTCACTCTTGGTCAGTGTGGGCAGTTATGGTCACTCTCAGTCAGTGTGTGGAGTTACGATCACTCTTGGTTAATGTGGGGAGTTATGGTCACTCTCAGTCAGTGTGTGGAGTTATGAACACTCTTGGTCAGTGTGGGGAGTTATGGTCACTCTCAGTCAGTGTGTGGAGTTATGGTCACTCTCATTCACTGTGTGGAGTTTTGATCACTCTTGGTCAGTGTGGGGAGTTATGGTCACTCTCAGTCAGTGCGGGGAGTTCTGAACACTCTTGGTCAGTGTGTGGAGTTATGGTCACTCTCAGTCAGTGCGGGGAGTTATGATCACTCTTGGTCAGTGTGTGCAGTTATGGTCTCTCTCAGTCAGTGTGCAGAGTTATGATCACTCTTGGTCAGTGTGGGGAGTTATGGTCACTCTCGGTTTGTGTGTGGAGTTATGATAACTCTTGGTCAGTGTGTGGAGTGATGATCACTCTTGGTCAGTACAGGGAGTTATGATCACTCTTGGTTAGTGTGTGGAGTTATGGTCACTCTCAGTCAGTGTGGGGAATTATGATCACTCTTGGTTAGTGTGTGGAGTTATGGTCACTCTCAGTCAGTGTGCGGAGTTATGGTCACTCTTGGTCAGTGTGCGGAGTTTTGGTCACTCTCGGTCAGTGTGGGGAGTTATGGTCACTCTCAGTCAGTGTGTGGAGTTATGATCACTCTTTGTCAGTGTGGGGAGTTATGGTCACTCTCAGTCAGTGTGTGGAGTTATGGTCATTCTCAGTCAGTGTGTGGAGTTATGGTCACTCTCAGTCAGTGTGTGGAGTTACGGTCACTCTTGCTTAGTGTGGGGAGTTATGGTCACTCTCAGTCAGTGTGTGGAGTGATGGTCACTCTCAGACTGTGTGGGGTCTTATCGTCTCTCTTGGTCAGTGTGGGGACTTATAGTCACTCTCAGTGAATGTGGGGAGATATGGTCACTCCTGGTCCGCATGAGGAGTTATGGTCACTCTCAGGCAGTGTGGGGTGTTATCGTCACCCTTGGTCAGTGCAGGGAGTTATGGTCACTCAAAGTCAGTGTGTGGCGTTACGGTCATTATCAGTCAGTGTGTGGAGTTATGGTCACTCTCAGACAGTGTGGGGAGTTATGGTCACTCTTGGTCAGTGTGGTGAGTTATGGTCACTCTCAGTCAGTGTGTGGAGTTATGGTCACTCTTGGTCAGTGTGTGGAGTTATGGTCACTCTCAGACTGTGTGGGGTCTTATCATCACTCTTGGTCAGTGTGGGGAGTTATGGTCACTCTCAGTGCATGTGGGGAGATATGGTCACTCCTGGTCCGCATGAGGAGTTATGGTCACTCTCAGGCAGTGTGGGGTGTTATCGTCACTCTTGGTCAGTGCAGGGAGTTATGGTCACTCACAGTCAGTGTGTGGAGTTATGGTCATTATCAGTCAGTGTGTGGAGTTATGGTCACTCTCACACAGTGTGGGGAGTTATGGTCACTCTTGGTCAGTGTGGTGAGTTATGGTCACTCTCAGTTAGTGTGTGGAGTTATGGTCACTCTTGGTCAGTGTGTGGAGTTATGGTCACTCTCTGTCAGTGTGTGGAGTTATGATCACTCTTGGTCAGTGTGGGGAGTTATGGTCACTCTCGGTTAGTGTGTGGAGTTATGGTCACTCTTGGTCAGTGTGTGGAGTTATGGTCACTCTCAGCCAGTGTGGGGAGTTATGTTCACTCTCAGTCAGTGTGGGGAGTTATGATCACTCTCAGTCAGTGTGTCGAGTAATGATCACTCTTGGTTAGTGTGGGGAGTTATGGTCACTCTCAGTCAGTGTGTGGAGTTATGGTCACTCTTGGTCAGTGTGGGGAGTTGTGGTCACTCTCAGTCAGTGTGTGGAGTTATGATCACTCTTGGTCAGTGTGGGGAGTTATGGTCACTCTCAGTCAGTGTGTGGATTTATCATCACTCTTGCTGAGTGTGGGGAGTTATGGTCACTCAGTCAGTGTGTGGAGTTATGGTCACTCTTGGTCAGTGTGTGGAGTTATGGTCATTCTCAGTCAGTGTGGGGATTTATAGTCACTCTCAGTCAGTGTGTGGAGTTATGGTCATTCTCAGTCAGTGTGTGGAGTTATGGTCACTCTCAGTCAGTGAGTGGAGTTATGGTCACTCTCGGTTTGTGTGTGGAGTTATGATCACTCTTGGTCAGTGTGTGGAGTGATGATCACTCTTGGTCAGTACAGGGAGTTATGATCACTCTTGGTTAGTGTGTGGAGTTATGGTCACTCTCATGCAGAGTGTGGAGTTATGGTCACTCTCGGTCAGTGTGGGGAGTTATGGTCATTCTCAGTTAGTGTGTGGAGTTATGGTCACTCTTGGTCAGTGTGTGGAGTTATGGTCACTCTCAGTCAGTGTGTGGAGTTATGATCACTCTTGGTCAGTGTGGGGAGTTATGGTCACTCTCGGTTAGTGTGTGGAGTTATGGTCACTCTTGGTCAGTGTGGGGAGTTATGGTCACTCTCAGTCAGTGTGGGGAGTTATGTTCACTCTCAGTCAGTGTGTGGAGTTATGATCACTCTTGGTCAGTGTGGGGAGTTATGGTCACTCTCGGTTAGTGTGTGGAGTTATGGTCATTCTCAGTCAGTGTGTGGAGTTATGGTCACTCTCAGTCAGTGTGTGGAGTTACGGTCACTCTTGCTTAGTGTGGGGAGTTATGGTCACTCTCAGTCAGTGTGTGGAGTGATGGTCACTCTCAGACTGTGTGGGGTCTTATCGTCACTCTTGGTCAGTGTGGGGACTTATAGTCACTCTCAGTGAATGTGGGGAGATATGGTCACTCCTGGTCCGCATGAGGAGTTATGGTCACTCTCAGGCAGTGTGGGGTGTTATCGTCACCCTTGGTCAGTGCAGGGAGTTATGGTCACTCAAAGTCAGTGTGTGGCGTTACGGTCATTATCAGTCAGTGTGTGGAGTTATGGTCACTCTCAGACAGTGTGGGGAGTTATGGTCACTCTTGGTCAGTGTGGTGAGTTATGGTCACTCTCAGTCAGTGTGTGGAGTTATGGTCACTCTTGGTCAGTGTGTGGAGTTATGGTCACTCTCAGACTGTGTGGGGTCTTATCATCACTCTTGGTCAGTGTGGGGAGTTATGGTCACTCTCAGTGCATGTGGGGAGATATGGTCACTCCTGGTCCGCATGAGGAGTTATGGTCACTCTCAGGCAGTGTGGGGTGTTATCGTCACTCTTGGTCAGTGCAGGGAGTTATGGTCACTCACAGTCAGTGTGTGGAGTTATGGTCATTATCAGTCAGTGTGTGGAGTTATGGTCACTCTCACACAGTGTGGGGAGTTATGGTCACTCTTGGTCAGTGTGGTGAGTTATGGTCACTCTCAGTTAGTGTGTGGAGTTATGGTCACTCTTGGTCAGTGTGTGGAGTTATGGTCACTCTCTGTCAGTGTGTGGAGTTATGATCACTCTTGGTCAGTGTGGGGAGTTATGGTCACTCTCGGTTAGTGTGTGGAGTTATGGTCACTCTTGGTCAGTGTGTGGAGTTATGGTCACTCTCAGCCAGTGTGGGGAGTTATGTTCACTCTCAGTCAGTGTGGGGAGTTATGATCACTCTCAGTCAGTGTGTCGAGTAATGATCACTCTTGGTTAGTGTGGGGAGTTATGGTCACTCTCAGTCAGTGTGTGGAGTTATGGTCACTCTTGGTCAGTGTGGGGAGTTGTGGTCACTCTCAGTCAGTGTGTGGAGTTATGATCACTCTTGGTCAGTGTGGGGAGTTATGGTCACTCTCAGTCAGTGTGTGGATTTATCATCACTCTTGCTGAGTGTGGGGAGTTATGGTCACTCAGTCAGTGTGTGGAGTTATGGTCACTCTTGGTCAGTGTGTGGAGTTATGGTCATTCTCAGTCAGTGTGGGGATTTATAGTCACTCTCAGTCAGTGTGTGGAGTTATGGTCATTCTCAGTCAGTGTGTGGAGTTATGGTCACTCTCAGTCAGTGAGTGGAGTTATGGTCACTCTCGGTTTGTGTGTGGAGTTATGATCACTCTTGGTCAGTGTGTGGAGTGATGATCACTCTTGGTCAGTACAGGGAGTTATGATCACTCTTGGTTAGTGTGTGGAGTTATGGTCACTCTCATGCAGAGTGTGGAGTTATGGTCACTCTCGGTCAGTGTGGGGAGTTATGGTCATTCTCAGTTAGTGTGTGGAGTTATGGTCACTCTTGGTCAGTGTGTGGAGTTATGGTCACTCTCAGTCAGTGTGTGGAGTTATGATCACTCTTGGTCAGTGTGGGGAGTTATGGTCACTCTCGGTTAGTGTGTGGAGTTATGGTCACTCTTGGTCAGTGTGGGGAGTTATGGTCACTCTCAGTCAGTGTGGGGAGTTATGTTCACTCTCAGTCAGTGTGGGGAGTTATGGTCACTCTTGGTCAGTGTGGGGAGTTATGGTCACTCTCAGTCAGTGTGTGGAGTAATGATCACTCTTGGTTAGTGTGGGGAGTTATGGTCACTCTCAGTCAGTGTGTGGAGTTATGGTCACTCTTGGTCAGTGTGGGGAGTTATGGTCACTCTCAGTCAGTGTGTGGATTTATGATCACTCTTGCTGAGTGTGGGGAGTTATGGTCACTCAGTCAGTGTGTGGAGTTATGGTCACTCTTGGTCAGTGTGTGGAGTTATGGTCACTCTCAGTCAGTGTGTGGATTTATGATCACTCTTGCTGAGTGTGGGGAGTTATGGTCACTCAGTCAGTGTGTGGAGTTATGGTCACTCTTGGTCAGTGTGTGGAGTTATGGTCACTCTCGGTCAGAGTGGGGAGTTATGGTCACTCTCAGTCAGTGTGTGAAGTTATGATCACTCTTTGTCAGTGTGGGGAGTTATGGTCACTCTCAGTCAGTGTGTGGAGTTATGGTCATTCTCAGTCAGTATGTGGAGTTATGGTCACTCTCAGTCAGTGTGTGGAGTTATGGTCACTCTTTGTCACTGTGGGGAGTTATGGTCATTCTTGCTTAGTGTGGGGAGTTATGGTCACTCTCAGTCAGTGTGTGGAGTGATGGTCACTCTCAGACTGTGTGGGGTCTTATCATTACTCTTGGTCAGTGTGGGGAGTTATGGTCACTCTCAGTGCATGTGGGGAGATATGGTCACTCCTGGTCCCCATGAGGAGTTATGGTCACTCTCAGGCAGTGTGGGGTGTTATCGTCACTCTTGGTCAGTGCAGGGAGTTATGGTCACTCACAGTCAGTGTGTGGAGTTATGGTCATTATCAGTCAGTGTGTGGAGTTATGGTCACTGTCACACAGTGTGGGGAGTTATGGTCACTCTTGGTCAGTGTGGTGAGTTATGGTCACTCTCAGTCAGTGTGTGGAGTTATGGTCACTCTTGGTCAGTGTGTGGAGTTATGGTCACTCTCGGTCAGTGTGTGGAGTTATGATCACTCTTGGTCAGTGTGGGGAGTTATGGTCACTCTCGGTTAGTGTGTGGAGTTATGGTCACTCTTGGTCAGTGTGGGGAGTTATGGTCACTCTCAGTCAGTGTGGGAAGTTATGTTCACTCTCAGTCAGTGTGGGGAGTTATGGTCACTCTTGGTCAGTGTGGGGAGTTATGGTCACTCTCAGTCAGTGTGTGGAGTAATGATCACTCTTGGTTAGTGTGGGGAGTGATGGTCACTCTCAGTCAGTGTGTGGAGTTATGATCACTCTTGGTCAGTGTGGGGAGTTCTGGTCACTCTCAGTCAGTGTGTGGATTTATGATCACTCTTGCTGAGTGTGGGGAGTTATGGTCACTCAGGCAGTGTGTGGAGTTATGGTCACTCTTGGTCAGTGTGTGGAGTTATGGTCACTCTCAGTCAGTGTGTGAAGTTATGATCACTCTTTGTCAGTGTGGGGAGTTATGGTCACTCTCAGTCAGTGTGTGGAGTTATGGTCATTCTCAGTCAGTATGTGGAGTTATGGTCACTCTCAGTCAGTGTGTGGAGTTATGGTCACTCTTTGTCACTGTGGGGAGTTATGGTCATTCTTGCTTAGTGTGGGGAGTTATGGTCACTCTCAGTCAGTGTGTGGAGTGATGGTCACTCTCAGACTGTGTGGGGTCTTATCATTACTCTTGGTCAGTGTGGGGAGTTATGGTCACTCTCAGTGCATGTGGGGAGATATGGTCACTCCTGGTCCCCATGAGGAGTTATGGTCACTCTCAGGCAGTGTGGGGTGTTATCGTCACTCTTGGTCAGTGCAGGGAGTTATGGTCACTCACAGTCAGTGTGTGGAGTTATGGTCATTATCAGTCAGTGTGTGGAGTTATGGTCACTGTCACACAGTGTGGGGAGTTATGGTCACTCTTGGTCAGTGTGGTGAGTTATGGTCACTCTCAGTCAGTGTGTGGAGTTATGGTCACTCTTGGTCAGTGTGTGGAGTTATGGTCACTCTCGGTCAGTGTGTGGAGTTATGATCACTCTTGGTCAGTGTGGGGAGTTATGGTCACTCTCGGTTAGTGTGTGGAGTTATGGTCACTCTTGGTCAGTGTGGGGAGTTATGGTCACTCTCAGTCAGTGTGGGAAGTTATGTTCACTCTCAGTCAGTGTGGGGAGTTATGGTCACTCTTGGTCAGTGTGGGGAGTTATGGTCACTCTCAGTCAGTGTGTGGAGTAATGATCACTCTTGGTTAGTGTGGGGAGTGATGGTCACTCTCAGTCAGTGTGTGGAGTTATGATCACTCTTGGTCAGTGTGGGGAGTTCTGGTCACTCTCAGTCAGTGTGTGGATTTATGATCACTCTTGCTGAGTGTGGGGAGTTATGGTCACTCAGGCAGTGTGTGGAGTTATGGTCACTCTTGGTCAGTGTGTGGAGTTATGGTCATTCTCAGTCAGTGTGGGGATTTATGGTCACTCTCAGTCAGTGTGTGGAGTTATGGTCATTCTCAGTCAGTGTGTGGAGTTATGGTCACTCTCAGTCAGTGAGTGGAGTTATGGTCACTCTCGGTCAGTGTGTGGAGTTACGGTTACTCTTGGTCAGTGTGGGCAGTTATGGTCACTCTCAGTCAGTGTGTGGAGTTATGATCACTCTTGGTTAATGTGGGGAGTTATGGTCACTCTCAGTCAGTGTGTGGAGTTATGAACACTCTTGGTCAGTGTGGGGAGTTATGGTCACTCTCAGTCAGTGTGTGGAGTTATGGTCACTCTTGGTCACTGTGTGGTGTTTTGATCACTCTTGGTCAGTGTGGGGAGTTATGGTCACTCTCAGTCAGTGTGTGGAGTTATGATCAATCTTGGTCAGTGTGGGAAGTTATGGTCACTCTCAGTCAGTGTGTGGAGTTATGGTCACTCTTGGTCAGTGTGTGGAGTTATGGTCACTCTCAGTCAGTGTGTGGATTTATGATCACTCTTGGTTAGTGTGGGGAGTTATGGTCACTCAGTCAGTGTGTGTAGTTATGGTCATTCTCAGTCAGTGTGGGGAGTTATGGTCACTCTCAGTCAGTGTGAGGAGTTATGGTCACTCTCAGTCAGTGTGTGGAGTTATGGTCATTCTCAGTCAGTGTGTGGAGTTATGGTCACTCTCGTCAGTGTGTGGAGTTATGGTCACTCTTGGTCAGTGTGGGCAGTTATGGTCACTCTCAGTCAGTGTGTGGAGTTATGATCACTCTTGGTTAATGTGGGGAGTTATGGTCACTCTCAGTCAGTGTGTGGAGTTATGAACACTCTTGGTCAGTGTGGGGAGTTATGGTCACTCTCAGTCAGTGTGTGGAGTTATGGTCACTCTCAGTCAGTGTGTGGAGTTATGATCACTCTTGGTCAGTGTGGGGAGTAATGGTCACTCTGAGTCAGTGTGTGGAGTTATGGTCACTCTTGGTCAGTGTGCGGTGTTATGGTCACTCTCAGTCAGTGTGTGGAATTATGGTCACTCTTGGTCAGTGTGGGGAGTTATGGTCACTCTCAGTCAGTGTGTGGAGTTATGGTCACTCTCGGTCAGTGTGTGGAGTTATGTTCACTCTCAGTCAGTGTGGGGAGTTATGGTCACTCTTGGTCAGTGTGGGGAGTTATGGTCACTCTCAGTCAGTGTGTGGAGTTATGATCACTCTTGGTCAGTGTGGGGAGTTATGGTCACTCTCAGTCAGTGTGTGGAGTTATGATCACTCTTGGTTAGTGTGTGGAGTTATGGTCATTCTCAGTCAGTGTGGGGAGTTATGGTCACTCTCAGTCAGTGTGGGGAGTTATGGTCACTCTCAGTCAGTGTGTGGAGTTATGGTCACTCTTGGTCAGTGTGTGGAGTTATGGTCACTCTCAGTCAGTATGTGGAGTTATGGTCACTCTCGGTCAGTGTGTGGAGTTATGATCACTCTCGGTCAGTGTGTGCAGTTATGATCACTCTTGGTCAGTATGGGGAGTTATGGTCACTGTCCGTCAGTGTGTGGAGTTATGGTCACTCTGAGTCAGTGTGGGGACTTATGATCACTCTTGGTCAGTGTGGGGAGTTATGGTCACTCTCAGTCAGTGTGTGGAGTTATGATCACTCTTGGTTAGTGTGGGGAGTGATGGTCACTCTCAGTCAGTGTGTGGAGTTATGATCACTCTTGGTCAGATAGTGGAGTTATGATCACTCTTGGTCAGTGTGGGGAGTTATGGTCACTCTCGGTCAGTGTGTGGAGTTATGATCACTCTTGGTCAGATAGTGGAGTTATGATCACTCTTGGTCAGTGTGGGGAGTTATGGTCACTCTCAGTCAGTGTGTGGAGTTATGGTCACTCTCCGTCAGTGTGTGGAGTTATGATCACTCTTGGTCAGTGTGGGGAGTTATGGTCACTCTCAGTGCATGTGGGGAGATATGGTCACTCCTGGTCCGCATGAGGAGTTATGGTCACTCTCAGGCAGTGTGGGGTGTTATCGTCACTCTTGGTCAGTGCAGGGAGTTATGGTCACTCACAGTCAGTGTGTGGAGTTATGGTCATTATCAGTCAGTGTGTGGAGTTATGGTCACTCTCACACAGTGTGGGGAGTTATGGTCACTCTTGGTCAGTGTGGTGAGTTATGGTCACTCTCAGTTAGTGTGTGGAGTTATGGTCACTCTTGGTCAGTGTGTGGAGTTATGGTCACTCTCTGTCAGTGTGTGGAGTTATGATCACTCTTGGTCAGTGTGGGGAGTTATGGTCACTCTCGGTTAGTGTGTGGAGTTATGGTCACTCTTGGTCAGTGTGTGGAGTTATGGTCACTCTCAGCCAGTGTGGGGAGTTATGTTCACTCTCAGTCAGTGTGGGGAGTTATGATCACTCTCAGTCAGTGTGTGGAGTAATGATCACTCTTGGTTAGTGTGGGGAGTTATGGTCACTCTCAGTCAGTGTGTGGAGTTATGGTCACTCTTGGTCAGTGTGGGGAGTTGTGGTCACTCTCAGTCAGTGTGTGGAGTTATGATCACTCTTGGTCAGTGTGGGGAGTTATGGTCACACTCAGTCAGTGTGTGGATTTATCATCACTCTTGCTGAGTGTGGGGAGTTATGGTCACTCAGTCAGTGTGTGGAGTTATGGTCACTCTTGGTCAGTGTGTGGAGTTATGGTCATTCTCAGTCAGTGTGGGGATTTATAGTCACTCTCAGTCAGTGTGTGGAGTTATGGTCATTCTCAGTCAGTGTGTGGAGTTATGGTCACTCTCAGTCAGTGAGTGGAGTTATGGTCACTCTCGGTTTGTGTGTGGAGTTATGATCACTCTTGGTCAGTGTGTGGAGTGATGATCACTCTTGGTCAGTACAGGGAGTTATGATCACTCTTGGTTAGTGTGTGGAGTTATGGTCACTCTCATGCAGAGTGTGGAGTTATGGTCACTCTCGGTCAGTGTGGGGAGTTATGGTCATTCTCAGTTAGTGTGTGGAGTTATGGTCACTCTTGGTCAGTGTGTGGAGTTATGGTCACTCTCAGTCAGTGTGTGGAGTTATGATCACTCTTGGTCAGTGTGGGGAGTTATGGTCACTCTCGGTTAGTGTGTGGAGTTATGGTCACTCTTGGTCAGTGTGGGGAGTTATGGTCACTCTCAGTCAGTGTGGGGAGTTATGTTCACTCTCAGTCAGTGTGGGGAGTTATGGTCACTCTTGGTCAGTGTGGGGAGTTATGGTCACTCTCAGTCAGTGTGTGGAGTAATGATCACTCTTGGTTAGTGTGGGGAGTTATGGTCACTCTCAGTCAGTGTGTGGAGTTATGGTCACTCTTGGTCAGTGTGGGGAGTTGTGGTCACTCTCAGTCAGTGTGTGGAGTTATGATCACTCTTGGTCAGTGTGGGGAGTTATGGTCACTCTCAGTCAGTGTGTGGATTTATGATCACTCTTGCTGAGTGTGGGGAGTTATGGTCACTCAGTCAGTGTGTGGAGTTATGGTCACTCTTGGTCAGTGTGTGGAGTTATGGTCACTCTCAGTCAGTGTGTGGATTTATGATCACTCTTGCTGAGTGTGGGGAGTTATGGTCACTCAGTCAGTGTGTGGAGTTATGGTCACTCTTGGTCAGTGTGTGGAGTTATGGTCACTCTCGGTCAGAGTGGGGAGTTATGGTCACTCTCAGTCAGTGTGTGAAGTTATGATCACTCTTTGTCAGTGTGGGGAGTTATGGTCACTCTCAGTCAGTGTGTGGAGTTATGGTCATTCTCAGTCAGTATGTGGAGTTATGGTCACTCTCAGTCAGTGTGTGGAGTTATGGTCACTCTTTGTCACTGTGGGGAGTTATGGTCATTCTTGCTTAGTGTGGGGAGTTATGGTCACTCTCAGTCAGTGTGTGGAGTGATGGTCACTCTCAGACTGTGTGGGGTCTTATCATTACTCTTGGTCAGTGTGGGGAGTTATGGTCACTCTCAGTGCATGTGGGGAGATATGGTCACTCCTGGTCCCCATGAGGAGTTATGGTCACTCTCAGGCAGTGTGGGGTGTTATCGTCACTCTTGGTCAGTGCAGGGAGTTATGGTCACTCACAGTCAGTGTGTGGAGTTATGGTCATTATCAGTCAGTGTGTGGAGTTATGGTCACTCTCACACAGTGTGGGGAGTTATGGTCACTCTTGGTCAGTGTGGTGAGTTATGGTCACTCTCAGTCAGTGTGTGGAGTTATGGTCACTCTTGGTCAGTGTGTGGAGTTATGGTCACTATCGGTCAGTGTGTGGAGTTATGATCACTCTTGGTCAGTGTGGGGAGTTATGGTCACTCTCGGTTAGTGTGTGGAGTTATGGTCACTCTTGGTCAGTGTGGGGAGTTATGGTCACTCTCAGTCAGTGTGGGAAGTTATGTTCACTCTCAGTCAGTGTGGGGAGTTATGGTCACTCTTGGTCAGTGTGGGGAGTTATGGTCACTCTCAGTCAGTGTGTGGAGTAATGATCACTCTTGGTTAGTGTGGGGAGTTATGGTCACTCTCAGTCAGTGTGTGGAGTTATGATCACTCTTGGTCAGTGTGGGGAGTTCTGGTCACTCTCAGTCAGTGTGTGGAGTTATGATCACTCTTGCTGAGTGTGGGGAGTTATGGTCACTCAGGCAGTATGTGGAGTTATGGTCACTCTTGGTCAGTGTGTGGAGTTATGGTCATTCTCAGTCAGTGTGGGGATTTATGGTCACTCTCAGTCAGTGTGTGGAGTTATGGTCATTCTCAGTCAGTGTGTGGAGTTATGGTCACTCTCAGTCAGTGAGTGGAGTTATGGTCACTCTCGGTCAGTGTGTGGAGTTACGGTCACTCTTGGTCAGTGTGGGCAGTTATGGTCACTCTCAGTCAGTGTGTGGAGTTATGATCACTCTTGGTTAATGTGGGGAGTTATGGTCACTCTCAGTCAGTGTGTGGAGTTATGAACACTCTTGGTCAGTGTGGGGAGTTATGGTCACTCTCAGTCAGTGTGTGGAGTTATGGTCACTCTTGGTCACTGTGTGGTGTTTTGATCACTCTTGGTCAGTGTGGGGAGTTATGGTCACTCTCAGTCAGTGTGTGGAGTTATGATCAATCTTGGTCAGTGTGGGAAGTTATGGTCACTCTCAGTCAGTGTGTGGAGTTATGGTCACTCTTGGTCAGTGTGTGGAGTTATGGTCACTCTCAGTCAGTGTGTGGATTTATGATCACTCTTGGTTAGTGTGGGGAGTTATGGTCACTCAGTCAGTGTGTGTAGTTATGGTCATTCTCAGTCAGTGTGGGGAGTTATGGTCACTCTCAGTCAGTGTGAGGAGTTATGGTCACTTTCAGTCAGTGTGTGGAGTTATGGTCATTCTCAGTCAGTGTGTGGAGTTATGGTCACTCTCGTCAGTGTGTGGAGTTATGGTCACTCTTGGTCAGTGTGGGCAGTTATGGTCACTCTCAGTCAGTGTGTGGAGTTATGATCACTCTTGGTTAATGTGGGGAGTTATGGTCACTCTCAGTCAGTGTGTGGAGTTATGAACACTCTTGGTCAGTGTGGGGAGTTATGGTCACTCTCAGTCAGTGTGTGGAGTTATGGTCACTCTCAGTCAGTGTGTGGAGTTATGATCACTCTTGGTCAGTGTGGGGAGTAATGGTCACTCTGAGTCAGTGTGTGGAGTTATGGTCACTCTTGGTCAGTGTGCGGTGTTATGGTCACTCTCAGTCAGTGTGTGGAATTATGGTCACTCTTGGTCAGTGTGGGGAGTTATGGTCACTCTCAGTCAGTGTGTGGAGTTATGGTCACTCTCGGTCAGTGTGTGGAGTTATGTTCACTCTCAGTCAGTGTGGGGAGTTATGGTCACTCTTGGTCAGTGTGGGGAGTTATGGTCACTCTCAGTCAGTGTGTGGAGTTATGATCACTCTTGGTCAGTGTGGGGAGTTATGGTCACTCTCAGTCAGTGTGTGGAGTTATGATCACTCTTGGTTAGTGTGTGGAGTTATGGTCATTCTCAGTCAGTGTGGGGAGTTATGGTCACTCTCAGTCAGTGTGGGGAGTTATGGTCACTCTCAGTCAGTGTGTGGAGTTATGGTCACTCTTGGTCAGTGTGTGGAGTTATGGTCACTCTCAGTCAGTATGTGGAGTTATGGTCACTCTCGGTCAGTGTGTGGAGTTATGATCACTCTCGGTCAGTGTGTGCAGTTATGATCACTCTTGGTCAGTATGGGGAGTTATGGTCACTGTCCGTCAGTGTGTGGAGTTATGGTCACTCTGAGTCAGTGTGGGGACTTATGATCACTCTTGGTCAGTGTGGGGAGTTATGGTCACTCTCAGTCAGTGTGTGGAGTTATGATCACTCTTGGTTAGTGTGGGGAGTGATGGTCACTCTCAGTCAGTGTGTGGAGTTATGATCACTCTTGGTCAGATAGTGGAGTTATGATCACTCTTGGTCAGTGTGGGGAGTTATGGTCACTCTCGGTCAGTGTGTGGAGTTATGATCACTCTTGGTCAGATAGTGGAGTTATGATCACTCTTGGTCAGTGTGGGGAGTTATGGTCACTCTCAGTCAGTGTGTGGAGTTATGGTCACTCTCTGTCAGTGTGTGGAGTTATGATCACTCTTGGTTAGTGTGGGGAGTTATGGTCACTCTCAGTCAGTGTGTGGAGTTATGATCACTCTTGGTCAGTGTGTGGAGTTATGGTCACTCTCAGTCAGAGTATGGAGTTATGGTCACTCCCAGTTAGTGTGTGGAGTTATGGTCACTCTCAGTCAGTGTATGGAGTTATGGTCACTCTCAGTCAGTGTGTGGAGTTATGGTCACTCTCAGTCAGTGTGTGGAGTTATGATCACTCTTGGTCAATGTGTGGAGTTATGATCACTCTCAGTCAGTGTGGGGAGTTATGGTCACTCCTGGTCAGTGAGTGGAGCTTTGGTCACTCTCAGTCAGTCAGTGGAGTTCTGGTTACTCTCAGTCAGTGTGTGGAGTAATGATCACTCTTGGTTAGTGTGGGGAGTTATGGTCACTCTCAGTCAGTGGGTGGAGTTATGGTCACTCTTGGTCAGTGTGGGGAGTTATGGTCACTCTCAGTCAGTGTGTGGAGTTATGATCACTCTTGGTCAGTGTGTGGAGTTATGGTCACTCTCAGTCAGTGTGTGGAGTTATGATCACTCTTGGTCAATGTGTGGAGTTATGATCACTCTCAGTCAGTGTGGGGAGTTATGGTCACTCCTGGTCAGTGAGTGGAGCTTTGGTCACTCTCAGTCAGTCAGTGGAGTTCTGGTCACTCTCAGTCAGTGTGTGGAGTAATGATCACTCTTGGTTAGTGTGGGGAGTTATGGTCACTCTCAGTCAGTGTGTCGAGTTATGGTCACTCTTGGTCAGTGTGGGGAGTTATGGTCACTCTCAGTCAGTGTGTGGAGTTATGATCACTCTTGGTCAGTGTGTGGAGTTATGGTCACTCTCAGTCAGTGTGTGGAGTTATGATCACTCTTGGTCAATGTGTGGAGTTATGATCACTCTCAGTCAGTGTGGGGAGTTATGATCACTCTTGGTCAATGTGTGGAGTGATGGTCACTCTCAGACTGTGTGGGGTCTTATCATCACTCTTGGTCAGTGTGGGGAGTTATGGTCACTCTCAGTGCATGTGGGGAGATATGGTCACTCCTGGTCCGCATGAGGAGTTATGGTCACTCTCAGGCAGTGTGGGGTGTTATCGTCACTCTTGGTCAGTGCAGGGAGTTATGGTCACTCACAGTCAGTGTGTGGAGTTATGGTCATTATCAGTCAGTGTGTGGAGTTATGGTCACTCTCACACAGTGTGGGGAGTTATGGTCACTCTTGGTCAGTGTGGTGAGTTATGGTCACTCTCAGTCAGTGTGTGGAGTTATGGTCACTCTTGGTCAGTGTGTGGATTTATGGTCACTCTCGGTCAGTGTGTGGAGTTATGATCACTCTTGGTCAGTGTGGGGAGTTATGGTCACTCTCGGTTAGTGTGTGGAGTTATGGTCACTCTTGGTCAGTGTGGGGAGTTATGGTCACTCTCAGTCAGTGTGGGGAGTTATGTTCACTCTCAGTCAGTGTGGGGAGTTATGGTCACTCTTGGTCAGTGTGGGGAGTTATGGTCACTCTCAGTCAGTGTGTGGAGTAATGATCACTCTTGGTTAGTGTGGGGAGTTATGGTCACTCTCAGTCAGTGTGTGGATTTATGGTCACTCTTGGTCAGTGTGGGGAGTTATGGTCACTCTCAGTCAGTGTGTGGAGTTATGATCACTCTTGGTCAGTGTGGGGAGTTCTGGTCACTCTCAGTCAGTGTGTGGATTTATGATCACTCTTGCTGAGTGTGGGGAGTTATGGTCACTCAGTCAGTGTGTGGAGTTATGGTCACTCTTGGTCAGTGTGTGGAGTTATGGTCATTCTCAGTCAGTGTGAGGATTTATGGTCACTCTCAGTCAGTGTGTGGAGTTATGGTCATTCTCAGTCAGTGTGTGGAGTTATGGTCACTCTCAGTCAGTGAGTGGAGTTATGGTCACTCTCGGTCAGTGTGTGGAGTTATGGTCACTCTTGGTCAGTGTGGGCAGTTATGGTCACTCTCAGTCAGTGTGTGGAGTTATGATCACTCTTGGTTAATGTGGGGAGTTATGGTCACTCTCAGTCAGTGTGTGGAGTTATGAACACTCTTGGTCAGTGTGGGGAGTTATGGTCACTCTCAGTCAGTGTGTGGAGTTATGGTCACTCTCTGTCACTGTGTGGTGTTTTGATCACTCTTGGTCAGTGTGGGGAGTTATGGTCACTCTCAGTCAGTGTGTGGAGTTATGATCACTCTTGGTCAGTGTGGGAAGTTATGGTCACTCTCAGTCAGTGTGTGGAGTTATGGTCACTCTTGGTCAGTGTGTGGAGTTATGGTCACTCTCAGTCAGTGTGTGGATTTATGATCACTCTTGGTTAGTGTGGGGAGTTATGGTCACTCAGTCAGTGTGTGTAGTTATGGTCATTCTCAGTCAGTGTGGGGAGTTATGGTCACTCTCAGTCAGTGTGAGGAGTTATGGTCACTCTTAGTCAGTGTGTGGAGTTATGGTCATTCTCAGTCAGTGTGTGGAGTTATGGTCACTCTCGTCAGTGTGTGGAGTTATGGTCACTCTTGGTCAGTGTGGGCAGTTATGGTCACTCTCAGTCAGTGTGTGGAGTTATGATCACTCTTGGTTAATGTGGGGAGTTATGGTCACTCTCAGTCAGTGTGTGGAGTTATGAACACTCTTGGTCAGTGTGGGGAGTTATGGTCACTCTCAGTCAGTGTGTGGAGTTATGGTCACTCTCAGTCAGTGTGTGGAGTTATGATCACTCTTGGTCAGTGTGGGGAGTAATGGTCACTCTGAGTCAGTGTGTGGAGTTATGGTCACTCTTGGTCAGTGTGCGGTGTTATGGTCACTCTCAGTCAGTGTGTGGAATTATGGTCACTCTTGGTCAGTGTGGGGAGCTATGGTCACTCTCAGTCAGTGTGTGGAGTTATGTTCACTCTCAGTCAGTGTGGGGAGTTATGGTCACTCTTGGTCAGTGTGGGGAGTTATGGTCACTCTCAGTCAGTGTGTGGAGTTATGATCACTCTTGGTCAGTGTGGGGAGTTATGGTCACTCTCAGTCAGTGTGTGGAGTTATGATCACTCTTGGTTAGTGTGTGGAGTTATGGTCATTCTCAGTCAGTGTGGGGAGTTATGGTCACTCTCAGTCAGTGTGGGGAGTTATGGTCACTCTCAGTCAGTGTGTGGAGTTATGGTCACTCTTGGTCAGTGTGTGGAGTTATGGTCACTCTCAGTCAGTATGTGGAGTTATGGTCACTCTCGGTCAGTGTGTGGAGTTATGATCACTCTGAGTCAGTGTGGGGACTTATGATCACTCTTGGTCAGTGTGGGGAGTTATGGTCACTCTCAGTCAGTGTGTGGAGTTATGATCACTCTTGGTTAGTGTGGGGAGTGATGGTCACTCTCAGTCAGTGTGTGGAGTTATGGTCACTCTCGGTCAGTGTGTGGAGTTATGATCACTCTTGGTCAGATAGTGGAGTTATGATCACTCTTGGTCAGTGTGGGGAGTTATGGTCACTCTCAGTCAGTGTGTGGAGTTATGGTCACTCTCTGTCAGTGTGTGGAGTTATGGTCACTCTTGGTCAGTGTGGGGAGTTATGGTCACTCTCAGTCAGTGTGTGGAGTTATGATCACTCTTGGTCAGTGTGTGGAGTTATGATCACTCTCAGTCAGAGTATGGAGTTATGGTCACTCTCAGTTAGTGTGTGGAGTTATGGTCACTCTCAGTCAGTGTATGGAGTTATGGTCACTCTCAGTCAGTGTGTGGAGTTATGGTCACTCTCAGTCAGTGTGTGGAGTTATGGTCACTCTCGGTCAGTGTGTGGAGTTATGGTCACTCTTGGTCAGTGTGGGCAGTTATGGTCACTCTCAGTCAGTGTGTGGAGTTATGATCACTCTTGGTTAATGTGGGGAGTTATGGTCACTCTCAGTCAGTGTGTGGAGTTATGAACACTCTTGGTCAGTGTGGGGAGTTATGGTCACTCTCAGTCAGTGTGTGGAGTTATGGTCACTCTCTGTCACTGTGTGGTGTTTTGATCACTCTTGGTCAGTGTGGGGAGTTATGGTCACTCTCAGTCAGTGTGTGGAGTTATGATCACTCTTGGTCAGTGTGGGAAGTTATGGTCACTCTCAGTCAGTGTGTGGAGTTATGGTCACTCTTGGTCAGTGTGTGGAGTTATGGTCACTCTCAGTCAGTGTGTGGATTTATGATCACTCTTGGTTAGTGTGGGGAGTTATGGTCACTCAGTCAGTGTGTGTAGTTATGGTCATTCTCAGTCAGTGTGGGGAGTTATGGTCACTCTCAGTCAGTGTGAGGAGTTATGGTCACTCTTAGTCAGTGTGTGGAGTTATGGTCATTCTCAGTCAGTGTGTGGAGTTATGGTCACTCTCGTCAGTGTGTGGAGTTATGGTCACTCTTGGTCAGTGTGGGCAGTTATGGTCACTCTCAGTCAGTGTGTGGAGTTATGATCACTCTTGGTTAATGTGGGGAGTTATGGTCACTCTCAGTCAGTGTGTGGAGTTATGAACACTCTTGGTCAGTGTGGGGAGTTATGGTCACTCTCAGTCAGTGTGTGGAGTTATGGTCACTCTCAGTCAGTGTGTGGAGTTATGATCACTCTTGGTCAGTGTGGGGAGTAATGGTCACTCTGAGTCAGTGTGTGGAGTTATGGTCACTCCTGGTCAGTGTGCGGTGTTATGGTCACTCTCAGTCAGTTTGTGGAATTATGGTCACTCTTGGTCAGTGTGGGGAGCTATGGTCACTCTCAGTCAGTGTGTGGAGTTATGTTCACTCTCAGTCAGTGTGGGGAGTTATGGTCACTCTTGGTCAGTGTGGGGAGTTATGGTCACTCTCAGTCAGTGTGTGGAGTTATGATCACTCTTGGTCAGTGTGGGGAGTTATGGTCACTCTCAGTCAGTGTGTGGAGTTATGATCACTCTTGGTTAGTGTGTGGAGTTATGGTCATTCTCAGTCAGTGTGGGGAGTTATGGTCACTCTCAGTCAGTGTGGGGAGTTATGGTCACTCAGTCAGTGTGTGGAGTTATGGTCACTCTTGGTCAGTGTGTGGAGTTATGGTCACTCTCAGTCAGTATGTGGAGTTATGGTCACTCTCGGTCAGTGTGTGGAGTTATGATCACTCTGAGTCAGTGTGGGGACTTATGATCACTCTTGGTCAGTGTGGGGAGTTATGGTCACTCTCAGTCAGTGTGTGGAGTTATGATCACTCTTGGTTAGTGTGGGGAGTGATGGTCACTCTCAGTCAGTGTGTGGAGTTATGGTCACTCTCGGTCAGTGTGTGGAGTTATGATCACTCTTGGTCAGATAGTGGAGTTATGATCACTCTTGGTCAGTGTGGGGAGTTATGGTCACTCTCAGTCAGTGTGTGGAGTTATGGTCACTCTCTGTCAGTGTGTGGAGTTATGGTCACTCTTGGTCAGTGTGGGGAGTTATGGTCACTCTCAGTCAGTGTGTGGAGTTATGATCACTCTTGGTCAGTGTGTGGAGTTATGATCACTCTCAGTCAGAGTATGGAGTTATGGTCACTCTCAGTTAGTGTGTGGAGTTATGGTCACTCTCAGTCAGTGTATGGAGTTATGGTCACTCTCAGTCAGTGTGTGGAGTTATGGTCACTCTCAGTCAGTGTGTGGAGTTATGATCAATCTTGGTCAGTGTGTGGAGTTATGATCACTCTCAGTCAGTGTGGGGAGTTATGGTCACTCCTGGTCAGTGAGTGGAGCTTTGGTATGGTCACTCTTGGTCAGTGTGTGGAGGTATGATCACTCTCAGTCAGTGTGGGGAGTTATGGTCACTCCTGGTCAGTGTGGGGAGGTATGGTCACTCCTGGTCAGTGTTGGGAAGTATGGTCACTCTTGGTCAGTGTGCGGAGTTATGGTCACTCTCAGTCAGTGTGGGGAGTTATGGTCACTCCTGGTCAGTGTGTGGAGGTATGGTCACTCTTGGTCTGTGTGTGGAGTTATGGTCACTCTCAGTCAGTGTGGGGAAATATGGTCACTCCTGGTCAGTGTGTGGAGTTATGGTCATTCTCAGTCAGTGTGGGGAGTTATAGTCACTCTCAGTCAGTGCGGGGAGTTATGGTCACTCTTGGTCAGTGTGGGGAGTTATGGTCACTCTCAGTGAGTGCGGGGAGTTATGGTCACTCTCAGTCAGTGCGTGCAGTTATGGTCACTCTTAGTCAGTGTGGGGAGTTTTGGTCACTCTCAGTCAGTGTGTGGAGTTATGGTCACTCTTGGTCAGTGTGTGGAGTTATGGTCACTCTCAGTCAGTGTGTGAGAGTTATGGTCACTCTTGGTCAGTGTGGGGAGTTTTGGTCACTCTCAGTCAGTGTGTGGAGTTATGATCACTCTTGGTCAGTGTGGGGAGTTATGGTCACTCTCGGTTAGTGTGTTGAGTTATGATCACTCTTGGTCAGTGTGTGGAGTTATGATCACTCTTGGTCAGTGCAGGGAGTTATGGTCACTCTCGGTTAGTGTGTGGAGTTATGGTCACTCTTGGTCAGTGTGGGGAGTTATGGTCACTCTCAGTCAGTGTGGGGAGTTATGTTCACTCTCAGTCAGTGTGGGGAGTTATGGTCACTGTTGGTCAGTGTGGGGAGTTATGGTCACTCTCAGTCAGTGTGTGGAGTAATGATCACTCTTGGTTAGTGTGGGGAGTTATGGTCACTCTCAGTCAGTGTGTGGAGTTATGGTCACTCTTGGTCAGTGTGGGGAGTTCTGGTCACTCTCAGTCAGTGTGTGGATTTATGATCACTCTTGCTGAGTGTGGGGAGTTATGGTCACTCAGTCAGTGTGTGGAGTTATGGACACTCTTGGTCAGTGTGTGGAGTTATGGTCATTCTCAGTCAGTGTGGGGATTTATGGTCACTCTCAGTCAGTGTGTGGAGTTATGGTCATTCTCAGTCACTGTGTGGAGTTATGGTCACTCTCAGTCAGTGAGTGGAGTTATGGTCACTCTCGGTCAGTGTGTGGAGTTATGGTCACTCTTGGTCAGTGTGGGCAGTTATGGTCACTCTCAGTCAGTGTGTGGAGTTATGATCACTCTTGGTTAATGTGGGGAGTTATGGTCACTCTCAGTCAGTGTGTGGAGTTATGAACACTCTTGGTCAGTGTGGGGAGTTATGGTCACTCTCAGTCAGTGTGTGGAGTTATGGTCACTCTCAGTCACTGTGTGGAGTTTTGATCACTCTTGGTCAGTGTGGGGAGTTATGGTCACTCTCAGTCAGTGTGTGGAGTTATGATCACTTTTGGTCAGTGTGGGAAGTTATGGTCACTCTCAGTCAGTGTGTGGAGTTATGGTCACTCTTGGTCAGTGTGGGGAGTTATGGTCACTCTCAGTCAGTGTGTGGATTTATGATCACTCTTGGTTAGTGCGGGGAGTTATGGTCACTCAGTCAGTGTGTGTAGTTATGGTCACTCTTGGTCAGTGTGGGGAGTTATGGTCACTCTTGGACAGTGTGTGGAGTTATGGTCATTCTCAGTCAGTGTGGGGTTTTATGGTCACTCTCAGTCAGTGTGAGGAGTTATGGTCACTCTCAGTCAGTGTGTGGAGTTATGGTCATTCTCAGTGCATGTGTGTGGAGTTATGGTCACTCTCGGTCAGTGTGTGGAGTTATGGTCACTCTTGGTCAGTGTGGGCAGTTATGGTCACTCTCAGTCAGTGTGTGGAGTTATGATCACTCTTGGTTAATGTGGGGAGTTATGGTCACTCTCAGTCAGTGTGTGGAGTTATGAACACTCTTGGTCAGTGTGGGGAGTTATGGTCACTCTCAGTCAGTGTGTGGAGTTATGGTCACTCTCAGTCAGTGTGTGGAGTTATGATCACTCTTGGTCAGTGTGGGGAGTTATGGTCACTCTCGGTTAGTGTGTGGAGTTATGGTCACTCTTGGTCAGTGTGGGGAGTTATGGTCACTCTCGGTTAGTGTGTGGAGTTATGGTCACTCTTGGTCAGTGTGGGGAGTTATGGTCACTCTCAGTCAGTGTGGGGAGTTATGTTCACACTCAGTCAGTGTGGGGAGTTATGGTCACTCTTGGTCAGTGTGGGGAGTTATGGTCACTCTGAGTCAGTGTGTGGAGTAATGATCACTCTTGGTTAGTGTGGGGAGTTATGGTCACTCTCAGTCAGTGTGTGGAGTTATGGTCACTCTTGGTCAGTGTGGGGAGTTATGGTCACTCTCAGTCAGTGTGTGGAGTTATGATCACTCTTGGTCAGTGTGGGGAGTTCTGGTCACTCTCAGTCAGTGTGTGGATTTATGATCACTCTTGCTGAGTGTGGGGAGTTATGGTCACTCAGTCAGTGTGTGGAGTTATGGTCACTCTTGGTCAGTGTGTGGAGTTATGGTCATTCTAAGTCAGTGTGGGGATTTATGGTCACTCTCAGTCAGTGTGTGGAGTTATTGTCATTCTCAGTCAGTGTGTGGAATTATGGTCACTCTCAGTCAGTGAGTGGAGTTATGATCACTCTTTGTCAGTGTGGGGAGTTATGGTCACTCTCAGTCAGTGTGTGGAGTTATGGTCATTCTCAGTCAGTGTGGGGAGTTATGGTCACTCAGTCAGTGTGTGGAGTTATGGTCACTCTTGGTCAGTGTGTGGAGTTATGGTCATTCTCAGTCAGTGTGGGGATTTATGGTCACTCTTGGTCAGTGTGGGGAGTTATGGTCACTCTCAGTCAGTGTGTGGAGTAATGATCACTCTTGGTTCGTGTGGGGAGTTATGGTCACTCTCAGTCAGTGTGTGGAGTTATGGTCACTCTTGGTCAGTGTGGGGAGTTATGGTCACTCTCAGTCAGTGTGTGGAGTTATGATCACTCTTGGTCAGTGTGGGGAGTTCTGGTCACTCTCAGTCAGTGTGTGGATTTATGATCACTCTTGCTGAGTGTGGGGAGTTATGGTCACTCAGTCAGTGTGTGGAGTTATGGTCACTCTTGGTCAGTGTGTGGAGTTATGGTCATTCTCAGTCAGTGTGGGGATTTATGGTCACTCTCAGTCAGTGTGTGGAGTTATGGTCATTCTCAGTCAGTGTGTGGAGTTATGGTCACTCTCAGTCAGTGAGTGGAGTTATGATCACTCTTTGTCAGTGTGGGGAGTTATGGTCACTCTCAGTCAGTGTGTGGAGTTATGGTCATTCTCAGTCAGTGTGGGGAGTTATGGTCACTCAGTCAGTGTGTGGAGGTATGGTCACTCTTGGTCAGTGTGTGGAGTTATGGTCATTCTCAGTCAGTGTGGGGATTTATGGTCACTCTCATGCAGTGTGTGGAGTTATGGTCACTCTCGGTCAGTGTGGGGAGTTATGGTCACTCTTGGTCAGTGTGGGCAGTTATGGTCACTCTCAGTCAGTGTGTGGAGTTATGATCACTCTTGGTTAATGTGGGGAGTTATGGTCACTCTCAGTCAGTGTGTGGAGTTATGAACACTCTTGGTCAGTGTGGGGAGTTATGGTCACTCTCAGTCAGTGTGTGGAGTTATGGTCACTCTCAGTCAGTGTGTGGAGTTATGATCACTCTTGGTCAGTGTGGGGAGTTATGGTCACTCTGAGTCAGTGTGTGGAGTTATGGTCACTCTTGGTCAGTGTGCGGTGTTATGGTCACTCTCAGTCAGTGTGTGGAATTATGGTCACTCTTGGTCAGTGTGGGGAGTTATGGTCACTCTCAGTCAGTGTGTGGAGTTATGGTCACTCTCGGTCAGTGTGTGGAGTTATGTTCACTCTCAGTCAGTGTGTGGAGTTATGGTCACTCTTGGTCAGTGTGGGGAGTTATGGTCACACTCAGTCAGTGTGTGGAGTTATGATCACTCTTGGTCAGTGTGGGGAGTTATGGTCACTCTCAGTCAGTGTGTGGAGTTATGATCACTCTTGGTTAGTGTGTGGAGTTATGGTCATTCTCAGTCAGTGTGGGGAGTTATGGTCACTCTCAGTCAGTGTGGGGAGTTATGGTCACTCTCAGTCAGTGTGTGGAGTTATGGTCACTCTTGGTCAGTGTGTGGAGTTATGGTCACTCTCAGTCAGTATGTGGAGTTATGGTCACTCTCGGTCAGTGTGTGGAGTTATGATCACTCTCGGTCATTGTGTGGAGTTATGATCACTCTTGGTCAGTATGGGGAGTTATGGTCACTGTCCGTCAGTGTTTGGAGTTATGGTCACTCTGACTCAGTGTGGGGACTTATGGTCACTCTCAGTCAGTGTGGGGAGTTATGGTCACTCTCAGTCAGTGTGTGGAGTTATGATCACTCTTGGTTAGTGTGGGGAGTTATGGTCACTCTCAGTCAGTGTGTGGAGTTATGGTCACTCTCGGTCAGTGTGTGGAGTTATGATCACTCTTGGTCAGATAGTGGAGTTATGATCACTCTTGGTCAGTGTGGGGAGTTATGGTCACTCTCAGTCAGTGTGTGGAGTTATGGTCACTCTCTGTCAGTGTGTGGAGTTATGGTCACTCTTGGTCAGTGTGGGGAGTTATGGTCACTCTCAGTCAGTGTGTGGAGTTATGATCACTCTGGGTCAGTGTGTGGAGTTATGGTCACTCTCAGTCAGTGTGTGGAGTTATGATCACTCTGGGTCAGTGTGTGGAGTTATGGTCACTCTCAGTCAGAGTATGGAGTTATGGTCAATCTCAGTTAGTGTGTGGAGTTATGGTCACTCTCAGTCAGTGTGTGGAGTTATGATCACTCTTGGTCAGTGTGTGGAGTTCTGATCACTCTCAGTCAGTGTGGGGAGTTATGGTCACTCCTGGTCAGTGAGTGGAGCTTTGGTATGGTCACTCTTGGTCAGTGTGTGGAGGTATGATCACTCTCAGTCAGTGTGGGGAGTTATGGTCATTCCTGGTCAGTGTGGGGAGGTATGGTCACTCCTGGTCAGTGTTGGGAAGTATGGTCACTCTTGGTCAGTGTGCGGAGTTATGGTCACTCTCAGTCTGTGTGGGGAGTTATGGTCACTCCTGGTCAGTGTGTGGAGGTATGGTCACACTTGGTCTGTGTGTGGAGTTATGGTCACTCTCAGTCAGTGTGGGGAAATATGGTCACTCCTGGTCAGTGTGTGGAGTTATGGTCATTCTCAGTCAGTGTGGGGAGTTATAGTCACTCTCAGTCAGTGCGGGGAGTTATGGTCACTCTTGGTCAGTGTGGGGAGTTATGGTCACTCTCAGTGAGTGCGGGGAGTTATGGTCACTCTCAGTCAGTGCGTGCAGTTATGGTCACTCTGAGTCAGTGTGGGGAGTTTTGGTCACTCTCAGTCAGTGTGTGGAGTTATGGTCACTCTTGGTCAGTGTGTGGAGTTATGGTCACTCTCAGTCAGAGTGTGGGAGCTATGGTCACTCTTGGTCAGTGTGGGGAGTTTTGGTCACTCTCAGTCAGTGTGTGGAGTTATGATCACTCTTGGTCAGTGTGGGGAGTTATGGTCACTCTCGGTTAGTGTGTGGAGTTATGATCACTCTTGGTCAGTGTGTGGAGTTATGATCACTCTTGGTCAGTGCAGGGAGTTATGGTCACTCTCGGTTAGTGTGTGGAGTTATGGTCAGTCTTGGTCAGTGTGGGGAGTTATGTTCACTCTCAGTCAGTGTGGGGAGTTATGGTCACTCTTGGTCAGTGTGGGGAGTTATGGTCACTCTCAGTCAGTGTGTGGAGTAATGATCACTCTTGGTTAGTGTGGGGAGTTATGGTCACTCTCAGTCAGTGTGTGGAGTTAGGGTCACTCTTGGTCAGTGTGGGGAGTTATGGTCAATCTCAGTCAGTGTGTGGAGTTATGATCACTCTTGGTCAGTGTGGGGAGTTCTGGTCACTCTCAGTCAGTGTGTGGATTTATGATCACTCTTGCTGAGTGTGGGGAGTTATGGTCACTCAGTCAGTGTGTGGAGTTATGGACACTCTTGGTCAGTGTGTGTAGTTATGGTCATTCTCAGTCAGTGTGGGGATTTATGGTCACTCTCAGTCAGTGTGTGGAGTTATGGTCATTCTCAGTCACTGTGTAGAGTTATGGTCACTCTCAGTCAGTGAGTGGAGTTATGGTCACTCTCGGTCAGTGTGTGGAGTTATGGTCACTCTTGGTCAGTGTGGGCAGTTATGGTCACTCTCAGTCAGTGTGTGGAGTTATGATCACTCTTGGTTAATGTGGGGAGTTATGGTCACTCTCAGTCAGTGTGTGGAGTTATGAACACTCTTGGTCAGTGTGGGGAGTTATGGTCACTCTCAGTCAGTGTGTGGACTTATGGTCACTCTCGGTCAGTGTGTGGAGTTATGATCACTCTTGGTCAGATAGTGGAGTTATGATCACTCTTGGTCAGTGTGGGGAGTTATGGTCACTCTCAGTCAGTGTGTGGAGTTATGGTCACTCTCTGTCAGTGTGTGGAGTTATGGTCACTCTTGGTCAGTGTGGGGAGTTATGGTCACTCTCAGTCAGTGTGTGGAGTTATGATCACTCTTGGTCAGTGTGTGGAGTTATGGTCACTCTCAGTCAGAGTATGGAGTTATGGTCACTCTCAGTTAGTGTGTGGAGTTATGGTCACTCTCAGTCAGTGTATGGAGTTATGGTCACTCTCAGTCAGTGTGTGGAGTTATGGTCACTCTCAGTCAGTGTGTGGAGTTATGATCACTCTTGGTCAGTGTGTGGAGTTATGATCACTCTCAGTCAGTGTGGGGAGTTATGGTCACTCCTGGTCAGTGAGTGGAGCTTTGGTATGGTCACTCTTGGTCAGTGTGTGGAGGTATGATCACTCTCAGTCAGTGTGGGGAGTTATGGTCACTCCTGGTCAGTGTGGGGAGGTATGGTCACTCCTGGTCAGTGTTGGGAAGTATGGTCACTCTTGGTCAGTGTGCGGAGTTATGGTCACTCTCAGTCAGTGTGGGGAGTTATGGTCACTCCTGGTCAGTGTGTGGAGGTATGGTCACTCTTGGTCTGTGTGTGGAGTTATGGTCACTCTCAGTCAGTGTGGGGAAATATGGTCACTCCTGGTCAGTGTGTGGAGTTATGGTCATTCTCAGTCAGTGTGGGGAGTTATAGTCACTCTCAGTCAGTGCGGGGAGTTATGGTCACTCTTGGTCAGTGTGGGGAGTTATGGTCACTCTCAGTGAGTGCGGGGAGTTATGGTCACTCTCAGTCAGTGCGTGCAGTTATGGTCACTCTGAGTCAGTGTGGGGAGTTTTGGTCACTCTCAGTCAGTGTGTGGAGTTATGGTCACTCTTGGTCAGTGTGTGGAGTTATGGTCACTCTCAGTCAGTGTGTGGGAGTTATGGTCACTCTTGGTCAGTGTGGGGAGTTTTGGTCACTCTCAGTCAGTGTGTGGAGTTATGATCACTCTTGGACAGTGTGGGGAGTTATGGTCACTCTCGGTTAGTGTGTGGAGTTATGATCACTCTTGGTCAGTGTGTGGAGTTATGATCACTCTTGGTCAGTGCAGGGAGTTATGGTCACTCTCGGTTAGTGTGTGGAGTTATGGTCACTCTTGGTCAGTGTGGGGAGTTATGTTCACTCTCAGTCAGTGTGGGGAGTTATGGTCACTCTTGGTCAGTGTGGGGAGTTATGGTCACTCTCAGTCAGTGTGTGGAGTAATGATCACTCTTGGTTAGTGTGGGGAGTTATGGTCACTCTCAGTCAGTGTGTGGAGTTATGGTCACTCTTGGTCAGTGTGGGGAGTTATGGTCAATCTCAGTCAGTGTGTGGAGTTATGATCACTCTTGGTCAGTGTGGGGAGTTCTGGTCACTCTCAGTCAGTGTGTGGATTTATGATCACTCTTGCTGAGTGTGGGGAGTTATGGTCACTCAGTCAGTGTGTGGAGTTATGGACACTCTTGGTCAGTGTGTGTAGTTATGGTCATTCTCAGTCAGTGTGGGGATTTATGGTCACTCTCAGTCAGTGTGTGGAGTTATGGTCATTCTCAGTCACTGTGTGGAGTTATGGTCACTCTCAGTCAGTGAGTGGAGTTATGGTCACTCTCGGTCAGTGTGTGGAGTTATGGTCACTCTTGGTCAGTGTGGGCAGTTATGGTCACTCTCAGTCAGTGTGTGGAGTTATGATCACTCTTGGTTAATGTGGGGAGTTATGGTCACTCTCAGTCAGTGTGTGGAGTTATGAACACTCTTGGTCAGTGTGGGGAGTTATGGTCACTCTCAGTCAGTGTGTGGAGTTATGGTCACTCTCAGTCACTGTGTGGAGTTTTGATCACTCTTGGTCAGTGTGGGGAGTTATGGTCACTCTCAGTCAGTGTGTGGAGTTATGATCACTCTTGGTCAGTGTGGGAAGTTATGGTCACTCTCAGTCAGTGTGTGGAGTTATGGTCACTCTTGGTCAGTGTGTGGAGTTATGGTCACTCTCAGTCAGTGTGTGGATTTATGATCACTCTTGGTTAGTGTGGGGAGTTATGGTCACTCAGTCAGTGTGTGTAGTTATGGTCACTCTTGGTCAGTGTGGGGAGTTATGGTCACTCTTGGACAGTGTGTGGAGTTATGGTCATTCTCAGTCAGTGTGGGGAGTTATGGTCACTCTCAGTCAGTGTGAGGAGTTATGGTCATTCTCAGTCAGTGTGTGGAGTTATGGTCATTCTCAGTCAGTGTGTGGAGTTATGGTCACTCTCAGTCAGTGTGTGGAGTTATGGTCACTCTTGGTCAGTGTGGGCAGTTATGGTCACTCTCAGTCAGTGTGTGGAGTTATGATCTCTCTTGGTTAATGTGGGGAGTTATGGTCACTCTCAGTCAGTGTGTGGAGTTATGAACACTCTTGGTCAGTGTGGGGAGTTATGGTCACTCTCAGTCAGTGTGTGGAGTTATGGTCACTCTCAGTCAGTGTGTGGAGTTATGGTCACTCTTGGTCAGTGTGGGGAGTTATGGTCACTCTCAGTCAGTGTGTGGAGTTATGATCACTCTTGGTCAGTGTGGGGAGTTATGGTCACTCTCAGTCAGTGTGTGGAGTTATGATCACTCTTGGTTCGTGTGTGGAGTTATGGTCATTCTCAGTCAGTGTGGGGAGTTATGGTCACTCTCAGTCAGTGTGTGGAGTTATGGTCACTCTTGGTCAGTGTGTGGAGTTATGGTCACTCTCAGTCAGTATGTGGAGTTATGGTCACTCTCGGTCAGTGTGTGGAGTTATGATCACTCTCGGTCATTGTGTGGAGTTATGATCACTCTTGGTCAGTATGGGGAGTTATGGTCACTGTCCGTCAGTGTGTGGAGTTATGGTCACTCTGAGTCAGTGTGGGGACTTATGATCACTCTTGGTCAGTGTGGGGAGTTATGGTCACTATCAGTCAGTGTGTGGAGTTATGATCACTCTTGGTTAGTGTGGGGAGTTATGGTCACTCTCAGTCAGTGTGTGGAGTTATGGTCACTCTCGGTCAGTGTGTGGAGTTATGATCACTCTTGGTCAGATAGTGGAGTTATGATCACTCTTGGTCAGTGTGGGGAGTTATGGTCACTCTCAGTCAGTGTGTGGAGTTATGGTCACTCTCTGTCAGTGTGTGGAGTTATGGTCACTCTTGGTCAGTGTGGGGAGTTATGGTCACTCTCAGTCAGTGTGTGGAGTTATGATCACTCTTGGTCAGTGTGTGGAGTTATGGTCACTCTCAGTCAGAGTATGGAGTTATGGTCACTCTCAGTTAGTGTGTGGAGTTATGGTCACTCTCAGTCAGTGTATGGAGTTATGGTCACTCTCAGTCAGTGTGTGGAGTTATGGTCACTCTCAGTCAGTGTGTGGAGTTATGATCACTCTTGGTCAGTGTGTGGAGTTATGATCACTCTCAGTCAGTGTGGGGAGTTATGGTCACTCCTGGTCAGTGAGTGGAGCTTTGGTATGGTCACTCTTGGTCAGTGTGTGGAGGTATGATCACTTTCAGTCAGTGTGGGGAGTTATGTTTACTCCTGGTCAGTGTGGGGAGGTATGGTCACTCCTGGTCAGTGTTGGGAAGTATGGTCACTCTTGGTCAGTGTGCGGAGTTATGGTCACTCTCAGTCAGTGTGGGGAGTTATGGTCACTCCTGGTCAGTGTGTGGAGGTATGGTCACTCTTGGTCTGTGTGTGGAGTTATGGTCACTCTCAGTCAGTGTGGGGAAATATGGTCACTCCTGGTCAGTGTGTGGAGTTATGGTCATTCTCAGTCAGTGTGGGGAGTTATAGTCACTCTCAGTCAGTGCGGGGAGTTATGGTCACTCTTGGTCAGTGTGGGGAGTTATGGTCACTCTCAGTGAGTGCGGGGAGTTATGGTCACTCTCAGTCAGAGCGTGCAGTTATGGTCACTCTGAGTCAGTGTGGGGAGTTTTGGTCACTCGCAGTCAGTGTGTGGAGTTATGGTCACTCTTGGTCAGTGTGTGGAGTTATGGTCACTCTCAGTCAGTGTGTGGGAGTTATGGTCACTCTTGGTCAGTGTGGGGAGTTTTGGTCACTCTCAGTCAGTGTGTGGAGTTATGATCACTCTTGGTCAGTGTGGGGAGTTATGGTCACTCTCGGTTAGTGTGTGGAGTTATGATCACTCTTGGTCAGTGTGTGGAGTTATGATCACTCTTGGTCAGTGCAGGGAGTTATGGTCACTCTCGGTTAGTGTGTGGAGTTATGGTCACTCTTGGTCAGTGTGGGGAGTTATGTTCACTCTCAGTCAGTGTGGGGAGTTATGGTCACTCTTGGTCAGTGTGGGGAGTTATGGTCACTCTCAGTCAGTGTGTGGAGTAATGATCACTCTTGGTTAGTGTGGGGAGTTATGGTCACTC